>NC_133972.1:11230453-11536564 GCF_047716275.1 Strix uralensis
GAAAGTTAGGTCTCTGGCTGTAGGAGAGAATGGTGAAATGTGAATTGCTTTTTAGTGCGAACCAGTAAAAGAATGAACTTTCTTTCTTTAACAATAAAGTGTTGCCAAAATCTAAAGGCTAGATGCATACATCTGCTGATCTATAGACAGAGCTGAACCCAGACATATCAGCTGTTTGAGTCCTTTCTCGTCCTGGGCTGCGTATGTATCTATGTGAAAGTTTATATGCTGCAGAGCTGCGATTACAGACAATTACAGAGTAGGGCTGCAAGCGAGAAAAGACTTCCTGTTGCATGGGAATTCCCTTGCTTTTCTTGTGTGCTGTCATCAGGTAGGAAGAAAAATAGCTTTATGCTGCTCTGAAAAACGATTACATCGTGGCAGTCGAGAGTGCTGACACAGACTTGGAATCATTTCATCTGAGTATGTAAAATACAGAAAAACAGTCAATGAGTCATTTGAATTTAAGACAAACTATTTTAAGTAACAAAGCTGTAACGTGTTTGTCTTTCTTGTCATTATTTGATAGATATTTTTGTACCTGTAGTTTAATCATTATTTAAAGTTAAACTCTGAGTTAAATACCCTTTGCTTTTTCCTGAAGCGCCGTAAAAGATAGTTATTTTCAATTGTCATGAATTTTACAGGTTTCTAATGTTTTACATAAACCTATGCTGTGATAGTGGCAAAAGCAGAAAAATACCCTATCTTAACCAAAGGCAAAAGCCCATTGAATTTTACATTTTTAAGAAGTTCTATAAGATTAAATGTTTTGGGTGTTGGGAGTTATGAATTTTTGGCTGCTGGTGTTTCTCATAAATTTTTAATTAACATTAGATAGACAACTGGAATTTTTGGTGGAAAATCTGTCTTCAGTGGTTTAATATTTCAAAAATTTAAGAGAAAATTTTCATCAACTCATTCAAACATGAAAAAATTGAGTTTGTGTTTTCCTCAACTATTAGCTTTACGTCAAAAATTATTACCTCATGTAATTAACTGATTAAATCTGAGGTAGCATTTCAGGTCTGAAAGATGGTGTGTTTCTGTTTTGGTTGAGGCTGGATAGAAAGTGGAGAAAATACATAGTTGTATCTGGCAAGAACCAGGTTTCACAAGCATTATGGATGTAACAGCTTTTTGCCACTGAAAAGGGGAAGGTCTTGCTAGTGTTTGTCCTGCCTGTCCCTTTTGCTGTGTCTGGTGTTGATAAGATCTTGTACAAGCCACAGCAGAAAACTCGGAGAATTACTTTTTGTTGTGAACTTTCTGCTATGGTAGTTAGTTATATTGGCTTGAGCAGGTCCTGATTGCCGGAGCTGTGTCCGAGGAAGGTGTCGGGAGTCTAAGGGCTTGAATGGAAAGCTAGGAAGGTCCCTTTTTGGTGATGGTAAATGTTTGAGTTAGCTCTTCAGGAACTGTAACCTGCAGTTTCTTTCCTATGTTTTGTCCAATAATTGATTTGAGTTTGATTTCTGTTTGAAGTAATTCAACTTCTAAGAGATGTTTGCTCTTTGAAATAATTCCAAATGATAGCAGAGCCTTTAAATACAACATGAACAGTAGTGGTTTAGTATCTTTGTTTAGATTCTTTCTTTTGTTTTAATGTCTTTCTGTGGTCAAAGATTCTGCAGCTGCATACATGCCTGTTTAAATACTATTCATAGGCAAAGTCCTGTTAAAGTCAGCAAGACAAGAATTTTTAGATTTAGTGATAGTAATATTTCTGAACTCAGTTCTTTTACCAACATGTAATTCTTTTGACTAGTAATGATATCTGTAAAGAGTTAGGTATATATCCTTTCTGAAACATCATTCTGAGAACTTTGATTTCTTTACTATTGATGTATTGTGATGTTAGAATCTTAATGTGTTTTTGTGAAGAGATTATTATATTGAGTATTCTATTCAAACCATTATACAAAAAATGTGGTTTTTAACTTCCAGTGTTTTCAATTTGCTTGTAGGCAGAAGCCAGGCTTGCAGCCAAACGGGCAGCTCGAGCAGAAGCAAGAGATATACGTATGAGAGAGCTGGAGCGACAGCAAAAAGAGGTAGTGTAAATTATCAGGAATTATTGCAAACCTTTACTAACGTTCTTAATGTATTTTATTTCTGTACTTGCATCAGATTTTGTACTTTGGTGTAATTCAGGTGCATGCTGGTATTTTCAGCATCAGGCAACTGTTAGCTTCTCTCTCTTCCTCCATACACTCCTCTTTCCCCTTAGGTTGTATATCTAAAAGGATAACTTGTTTTGTATTTACCTGTGGGTAGCACCTCACAAAATATTAGTCTGAACATTAATTTTGAACTTCCTTAATAGTTACACTCATATTGTGGAAAAAAAAAATCTACTATACGAAATAGGCTATTAGTACTCTTGCTTTCAAATTAAAAATAAAACATTTTCAATGTGATTTTAAATTTTAGCTTTACAGGCAAAATCAAATGTTTGGATGTTTTACCTTTAACAAATGCAGTAAATCCAATGCTGGCAATCAAAGTTGGACAACGATTAATCTAAATGTTTAGATATTTAAAGGGCTGAGGCTTTCTTATTATTGCTTATTTAATTTTAAATGAGCAGAAGAGAGAACATAACGACACTGTCCAGAACTCAGGCTCGTATAAATAATTTTGCATAGAGGGGAAGAGTTTTCAACTTCTAAAGTGAAGTTTAATATTGCCTGGATTTGAATTACTAGATTTGTGGCTGAGTCAGCTGGTGACTTTTGTGCTTTTATAAGAGCAATCACTTAACACGTGGCAGATTCTCTGCCTGTTGTTGCTGTGCAAAAAGTCCATGCAAATATGGATAACTGGCAGCACAGCATAAATAATAAACATGACTGTATCCAAAGTGTACACTGCCTAATGTATAGGATAAACAACTATGAAAAAGAAGAATTATTTTGCTCTGCTTTTAATGTATTTATAATATACTCAGTAGCTGGATACTTTGGATATGCAGTTTTCAGTCAATTTCTTCCCATATGGATTATACCGGAAGTATTCTATTCACAATAAATAGCTATTGTCAGGACCTTTATTTTTTAAAAAATTAATAGAATTGGGATAATACTGACACATACGGTTGTGTGTTGCTCCACACATTTCTCCTAAAAAATGTTTGCATTTCTTGAGCAAAAAACCTTAGGAACCAGATTTTCAGTAGTCTGTTTATTTCATGGTTATTGCATTTGATTCAGGTTTTGACATAGCATGCAAAAGATGGAGAATTTATTATTTATCATGATTACATTCAAATCCATGTAAATGCTGATATTTGGGGGTTTTGGCTGTGGTAGTAAGTGCAATTTACAAAATGTTTTTGCCTCAATTTTATATGGTTATTATTATTCCATAATTTCAGTTTTCTAACTGCTGTAGGTGTCTCATACTGAAGATGACATGGCGATTAACTTAGATTTTTTTCCAAATTTTTGATTTTTTGATCAGTCTTGGGTGATGACTAACCTATATTGTAAATGGTTTGTTTTTGTTTTTACATTCTGTAGTTTTCTCAGCATTCATATGATAGAAAATGGGCTCATATCCAGAAATGGATGGTAGGCTAAAACCGCCTGTTGTGCATGTTTTTGCCTCTCAGAGAACTAACACAGGATTTGGAGGAAGTAATTTACTAATGGTTTGCTGTGTGTCATTTCAAAGTGTTTTATTACTGAAAACAATTACATATAAACTATATCCACATCCATATATGCAGGGTACTTTATAGTGGCAAAAGACAAACTATGAAATGCAATGCTTTTCTTAAAATGAAATGGTTTTGTTTCCACCATGTGCTGGCTTAAGTCACAAACCTATTTAAAATAAAATTAAATTCATTTCAGTCTAGGTAAACATCTTTTCAGTAGTAAATGTATTTATTTAAGTTAACTTCTGGAGTTTGGGTTTTTTACTTTTTTTTTTCTTAGCAGACCTGCATTTATTTGTTTCCTGTTTGAGAAATGTAATAAACGCTAGCTTTTTCCCTGATGATTAAGTCACTTGTATGACTTACAAAAACTAATTGTAAAAGATTTAAAAAAAACCCAACCAAACAAAAGATTAAAAAAAAAACCCAAACCCAAAAAACCACCCCATGAATCACTTGCATCCTTTTACCCCTTGCCCCTTGTTTTCAATTAATAATGATAAAATATTTGTTCATTTATTTAGATTAAATCTACTAAGTAGGAAGGAGTAGAGATAGTTGAGTTACAATCTGAGAAAGCTGCTGTTCAATTTATATCAATTTAGTGCAGTGTTTCTTTAGAGAGTTCCTTTCACAAACTTCATGTGCCTCTTAAAAACGCACATGGGAAATGTGAGTTCCTTTTTATGTTTTTAGAGAAGTGTTCACTGTGTGAATGTTTTTGAATCGAGAAGACTGCAGTAATACATGCCGAGACTAACCATAATTTCAAATAGTTAAAACTACCGTCACAATTAATCAGCACGTCTGTTGAGAAATCCTAGAACTGCCATTAGAATTTTATTTGCAAAAGTCGTGCTGACTTTGTTGTCTCTTTGCCTAGCTTACGTTTGTGTGTACGTTAGTTCTCATGTCACTTATAAAGAACAACATAGGTTTCTGTTATCTCTTGGTAGAATGCACATTTGAATGCTTTTTTGCTGGAGAGCAAGGCTTTCCAAACTGTGGAAGGCAGGTTGCATTTGTGAGAATCTCACTTTGAGCATCTGAGCAGATGTGCACTCCTTTCCTGGATTGGGATTGTTTTAGATAAAGTGCATATTTCAAACTTAAATTCTTAGAAATCAAGCTTGATAGCTACCAGCAGCAGCTATCTGTTTGCTGTACGTACTACAGTACTTTATCCTTTGACCTGAATATGCTGAACACTTAACACTGGCTTTCTATTTTGTGATCGTATGTCAGGAAGAGACTTGTTACCCTAAGTAAATTACCTACAGAGATATACAGAAAATTGTATCAGAAGTTGAAGTTTTGCATTATAGGAGCATATTATTAGCTGGGGTGTTATACTGCAGTTAAGAGGAATCTTAAATGAATAGCAAACTGCAAATATTAACAGGTATTTGTCCATTTAAACCACAGGCACAAACTATATTAAAATTGACAGTGATCTGACTATAATGTGTTGAAAAGTTATATAGCATAAATGTTCATTTTAAACCTCAAAGTAGACACTATAGAGAGGAAGACTAAAATGTCATTATGAAATGAACCTCTTTTCCCCCTCTTTGGGAAATTATTTCCTTGCAGAGTATTAACTAGGCCTCTTGAATAGTCACAAAGTAATATTAAACAACTGAATGTATCCAGTGATAATGTAGACAATAACCATGTGACTATAAAGCTGGCTTTTATACTGCTTAGACTTTAGATATCCATCTATGATCTGGAGGCTGAGCTTTTAATTCTAAAGGTAACTGGCTTACAATCTGTAGAATAGTTTGACATATTGAAAACTGTAGGAAGTGAGTCATTTAAAGAAGGATTCCTAGTTTTAGAGCCCTGTTGTAGTCTTCAAATTGGATAGTTTAAAATGAAGGTTATTCTTAACATGTAACTGAGAATTTGAGAAGCTTATGGCTTGTGAAACATTTTAATGTTTAATTTTAAATTAGTTGCATTTTTGTTCTGCTGCTTCTGACATATTCCTTTGTGTGAGCCAGAATGAACATTCTCTGATCTTTCAACAGAACAAAAGATATTAAGGTGCCTTAGCTAGTTGTCCTCCCCCAAATTTTATGTTGAGTTTATTATTTTCACTGTCACTGTAGAGGAGAACTACCTGTAGAATTTATAATTGATCAATTAGCTTAAGAAGCTTTGTTCCTATAATAGAGGAGAAAATCTGAAATATGTATGAGGAAACTGAAAATGATCATCTCTATTAGGGCTAAAATAACTGCAAAATGTTCACAATCTGACTGTGGTAATTATATAGAAAATTTCTTACTAATGTAATTTTGTAAAGCTCTTATTTTTTTTATTTTTACTTTCATTTCTTAATTTCAAAAATACTGTACTTTTTTCTGCATTAAGACAGTAATCAGAAGAAAGATTGACTACTGAACACAGATTATTAATTATATTAAGCCACCCTTATTTACATCTCCTAATGTAGTGTGTTGGCATACTTACACAAATCAGGTGAAATCACAGGTCTTCTGACTTGAATGAGTTCACTTGCCACAATGGATTATTGAAAATAATACACAGCATTAAAAGTGCTAACAGCATGCTGCTTGCTTTTACTTTGTCATCTTTTTTTTTTTTTTCCCCCCTATGAAATAATTCTGCATTTCTTCTTTCTCAGGAAGATTCAGAGAGGGCCAGGTATTCTCACCGGTCCAGTCGACATTCATATTTGGTTTGTGTTCAAACTGTATACTTTTCCTTTTCCATCATAGCCTTTAAAAAAAAAAAGAAAAAAGTTGGTGTTTTGGTTTCATTTTCTTAGGGAGCAGATGATGCTTTAAGTCTTCCAAGTAGTAGCAGTTTTAGAGTCAGTATTTTAAGTCACATATAGTGTTAAAGTTCATCTGGTATTTTATTTCCATCAATGTTAACAAGGAGGTTTATGTATTTCAATCTTTGCATTTAAAAAGAATCTTTATTGTCACATTTTTCTTTGACTGTGTTTTTACTATAAACACCTCATGCTTTTTTCCCTTTTCTACATATATTATAGTATATTTTCATTGATGAAAATAATTAAGTAGGTGTTTGCAAATGTATGTAGTTCAACAATTATTTGGAATAACATATATTTAATGACAAGTTTTAAGTGTCATCTTTTACTGTTATTCCAGTCTAATATAATTTCTTTTTTAAAAAGCTGAGTAATTGTACTTACTTAGGCTTCAGATATTGCCAACTAGTAAGAATTAATTGGCTTGTCTTCAAATGGTAGAGTATTAAGATTCTATTTTAGATAAGTCTAATGGGAAGCCCCCCCCCTCTTTTCCATTTTCCCTATCTGCCTCAGAAATTCTGCAAACAGGCAAATTTTATTTAATAAAATAAATACTACTGCTGACTCAGTGCCACTTACTGAAGATGAGTGATACTGACTTGTCGTTTTGGCTTTCATGCCAAACTGATGCTCGTCTGCCCATTGTTGTGTCTTTTCTTGCACTTTAAATATTATTGTGTTTCTATAATATTTGTGGAAGACATAGTACTTTAGGATACAATTTGAAGAAGAATTTGGTATGATGCAGGGTTTTATTTCTTTGAGAATGTGGGGATATATTATTTGTTAGTGACAAAGACTTACCTGAGTGATGCGAGGTATCCAAAAGACTGCTATAATAGAAGTATTTGTTGTATTGTATAGGCTGGCCTATATCCTCTACAGGTAATATACGGTGCTAAAGAATGGTTTTATTGATGGTTTGTAAACATTTTCCTGTTTTTAGTAGATCTGCCTAGAAATCATCAAATGTCATTGATCTGGATATATAGGCCAGGAGAGGGACAAATTACTAAAAGGGCTGGTTTTGTTTATTTTGGAAGGTGGAATAAGCATCTGTTGCTTTGTGTAACTTAAAAAAAAAAAAAAGTGATTGTCATTTACTAAGAGGTTTCAGCAATTTAAATGTGATCTTTGATTAAGTATTTTGTATAACATCTTGCAAGTTCTCATGTTGTTTCTGCAATTTATCCCACAGACATCTTGCCAAATAAATCATTTAAATCAGGTAGTGTTGACTACTTGCAAACAGTAAATGATTTATAGAAAAAGCATGTAAAACATGCTATTTGGTACCATTTATAAACTTGTGAGCTGGTACAGGTTTGTCTTTGCCTTAACATACAAAATATGCTAAGATGGAGATTAAGTAATTTACCCTTGACTAAGGAATGTGCCTTTCAGTGAAGATTAACAGTTATCATTAGACCTTTTTAAAATTATTTTATATATTGATATATTTTTACAATTTCATTCTGAAGAGTTCTTTGGATGTCAGTGGGTCTCACAGGAGCAGAGCAAGTACCTCCAGAAGGAGAGATGCCGTGGTGTGTAGCCTGGAATGAGCATGCTTTGATGTGTTCACACTGTAACGTTTTCTGTGTCTACTTACCAAAGCAGTAGTTTGTTGAAAGCATGTTTCTTTATAAGAACAGTATTCATTGAACTGCTGCAATGATCGATGTAATCGAACACTTTGTGAGAGCAAGTTTGAGGGCTCAAAGAGAGTGTTAAGTGATAAGCCTTCTGTCTTGAAGATAACTTCAAGTTTGAAGAGAATTAGTCTCTCCAGTCTCTCTCTTCTGTTGTACCCAAAAAGTGGCAAAGGTTGTGCATCAACTTTGATAGGTACAAAAATGTTGCTAGAAGTTATGGCAGGAAACTTTTTTTCTCAGTTATGTTGCGATGTTAGTCTTACAGTTAAGGCTGGAATACAAACAGAAATTTTACTTTTTCAGAAATAGGTATTTCTGTATATTTTGTGGTATTCCTAGTTTAGCAACTTACATATTTCTTAGTAGACTGTTAAACTGTTGATAGTTAAATAAAGGTATATGTTAAGTGTTGTGATGATAATGATTATCTGAGGGATCTGTCTCCATTCTCTGATAGCAAGGTTGCTTATTGATAGGTAACAATTAAAGATAAAAACTGTTTTTAAAATAAATGGTTAAGTTGGTTAATATTGGTACAGTGTCCTATGGGTCCTGTATGGTAATACTTTTAGCAACATTATTTGAGATAAAATGAATACAAGATGAAATCATATGAACTAAACCAGACCTATATTAATTTATAAGCAAATATAAAATCTAAACCCAGGAAATTTTTGGTGTTAATTTGATGTCTAGAAGGAATTTTCAGGTGTCTCAATAGACAAGAAGAAATTATTGTAATCCTCTCAGTAGTTTTCATGTTGAAAATTACACTGGATAATACTCTAGCATGCTATTAATAAATTGTGTAATGTTCTCAAATCAGCTTCAATTTCTGTTTTGTGTTTGAAGAAGGCTTAGGATGACACTAAGTAACATTTTGGATTGTGCATTACATACCAGAATAGCTAATTATACCTGTGAATTGTAAATGAACTGGAAAAAACAAGGTTGTTTTGAAAATCTAACATTTGCATGTTAAAAAAAAAAAGTATAAGCTCCCCAAATTTTGCTCTTGCTGAGTGACAAGAAACATAGGGACACTGGCTAAGCTAACAAAGCTGTTTTGATAAGTATAGTTGAGTTGCCAAATCTGGTAGACCAACAGTCTCTTTACACCCAGGTGGCCCTTTCATCCCCCTGTTCCTCCTTTTTCACCCACTTGTTCCTGCTGAAAACACCTTTCTTCCTCCCTTTCCCCACTTTTGATTCCTCCCCTGATCCCCAGATGCTGTTCCCCTGCATCCCATAATGTCTTCCGTGCCCTGCAGGCAGTAACCTCCCTCTGTCTGTAGGGTGCCCTGGAGAGCCCCGACGTGGTGATGGGTTTCACACTCCACAGGGGGACTAACTAATGCTCCTCTGGGCTCCTTTGCCTGGGCAAGGATGAGCCATTTATGACATAACCCAACGAATACTGTCTCAGTTTAATGCAATCTACCGTATGAGACTCTGCTTAATTATTTAAAAACCTGTTAGTAAAACCACATGAAATGTTTCACATAACCTACTGCTGTTCAAAATTACCTCACTTTTCAGAAATTAGAATGCTGTTTGTGGGGGGAAAAAGAAAGTTTTTATTAAAAAGTGTTCTAAACTCAGAATGCCCCTTAGATTGGATAAATGGCATTCCTTCACATATAAATTCTCATAATTAGTAGAATATGTTTTCTTTTAATTTCTTTTTAAGGCTTTTTAGTCATTCTTTGAAAAAAAGCAAATTTCCATGTCTTTGTTTTAACTTTATGATTTTAATTTCATTTTCTTCAGTATGACAGCGCTAAGGATAGATCTGCAAGATACTCGGTCCCTGTATGTTAACACTTTGCATGTCTTTGAGTGAAGACTGCTTTTGTGTTTTGTTTTTAAGGTGTAATGACACTAGCTTCTCTGAATTACTGATTTTAAAAAGTATATAAATTTGTACTATCACACTTCTGGACCTAGAATAGCAGTATGATTCTAACACTTTCCACAGAATGCATGTATAAACTTTTTCTGGCAGAAAATATAATGAAGTCACATATTACAGACAGCTATCTTACAGTAAGTACTCTAGTATTTATCTGTTATTTCTAAACTTTGTAGTGAAGTGACATGTAGAGATTAGACTTAGAGCACATACTTTATTTAAAATAAACCAGCGTATGTGTATGCATATATTTGTATTTTCCATTTCCATATAGAAACTTTAATCTAATGGAGAATTATTTCAGTCTTGAGAAAAAGCAGGTGGTTTGTATACCTTTACTTTAAAAAGTTCCTTCTTACTGTTATGAAGTGACAGAGTGCATCTCATTGGTATTATGCCAAGTAAGGCTTGTGTGTGTCTCCTTATGCAAAGACAAGCATCAAGTACCACTAAAAGGAATATGTAAGCAGCTTAAAAAGCTGGATTTGTTTAAACAGCTACAGGTAGGCAAACACAGTATCATGTTTAAAATAGTCTGTAATGTTAAGCTTTTTTATTTCATGTATTGGTTTTACATTTTATTGTGAAATTTGAACACTGGCTTAAGCCAAGTTTGTGTTAAACGGAGATAGGGCTGGTTGAAGTTTCACTTACTGTTTCGCTTTTTTTTTACACAGCAATAGAAGTATGGCCTACTATTCTAATCATGTAGTTAGAATTTTCTGTGGTGTTTCCATTGTAGGTGATAAAAATCTTAAATCCTTATGTTTGACTTCTTTATATTTTAAGATTGAAGGTACTGTTCTATAGTGGTATTAATTTTCTAAATTTTGTTCTTAGAGTCATACTTACAGTGAATCTCATAGTTCAAAGAAGAAAGCTGCTTATTCCCATAAAGATTTATTGGTTAGTTTTCTACTATAATATTTACTATAAATATACTAACTGTGTGGAGTTTACATACTGATACAGTTATGGATAAATTCATTAGCTTGCTGACATATGCATAAATGTTTTCATTTGGAAAAAAGAAACCTCTGGTATTGACCAAACTCTGACCTGAAGTTGAGTGTTTGAAACTGTATTCGTGGCAGGGGAATCCCATGAATGTAATCAACTGAACAGAAATTGTGTTCTGTTGGAGGCCTGGGGAAGGGCTCTCAGAAATACTGAAAAGTGGCACTTCTCTGGATTAAAGTTCATTCATTCAGGATGGAGATATGTGTTCTATTATTTACACTTTGTCCCCTATCAGTTAGAGGTATTTTAAACATAGATGTAAAGCAGACTGAATTTACCATAAACCTTGACAACCCAGTGAACTGTTGAGAAAGACATGTGGATTATTGTGATCTTCCAAAAAGTATTCTGGAAAGTTCAGTGTGTAACATAGGTGAATATGGTGCCATGAAATTAAAATATTTTGGCTGTAATTTTCCAGGGGGTTTTGGCACTGATGAATTAGCAGTTATATCAGAGCTTGGGGGAGTCAGAGCAGCAGTGGACGCCTGTGTTGAGACAAAGCTGAAATAATTTTTATATTTACTTATGATTAGTTGTATTACAGCATTTCGCTGTGTGCTTTTGAGGTACTATTTTCCTGATCCCTCAGTTCTTACATAAATGAGTAATATGAATCTTTCTGCCTTCTGTGGCCTATGGAGATACGAAGCACTGCATTCTGACACCACTACTTTTTGCCATGTCTTCATCTCTCAGTTCTTCCTTCTTTATATGTGTATATCAATTTTTTCCTCACATATGCATATATATGTAATTTGTGTAGAAAGTGTCAAAAAACAAACTGAAGTGTAATTGCTAGGCTTTCAGCGTGCACGTTTGGTGTGAACAACAGTGGTAGGATACACACTAATGCTGATCACATAAACGTCCCATCCACTATTAAATTTTTAGGAATTTATGCCCTTCTCTACGCAAATGCTCTGATTCAGGATGGTATCTAATGGGGAAAAAAGATCAAGCAAATGATTGCACTAATTATTAACAAGTTTTGTCCAATATGTTTTTCATGTATTTCATGCTACACTTGTCAGGGTTTAGATAAACTTTTCAGGGTTTTCTTATTTATTAGGGAGAAAAAACCAAAACTATGTACTACTTTGGGCATAGCATTAAAAATAGAGATAATGCTGATATGCAGAGCACATAAATAGTTTTGGGGAAGTTACATGGATTTTTGGGTCAACCATAAGGTGAATTTTTACAGCGTTCTGTACAAGTTCTAAGCTGGGAATGTTTGGGCAATGTCGAGATGGAACTTTTATTTACAAGATCTACAGCTGCGACCTTCATTTTCTCTTTTCTTTTTTTCTCCCAACAGAGTGGAATTTACTATGATCAAAGAAATTATAGCAGCCTTAGATATAGTAAACCAGTTTCTTCCTACCATACGCGGGTCTGTCTCCTCTTCCTATATTAATTTTTTAACGTATATAAAATACATATATTTGTCTTTGCTTACTTATGCTATGTGAAGGAAACTTCTCTCTTTCCTTCTATAATAATGCAAATTATTACAACCAATAGCAGTTACAGTTGTATTTCTTGCTTTTGAGGGTTGCCTTTTATAACATGAGTGGATAACATGCAAGTTACTCTGTGTTCTGCATATGTGGGGTTTTAAATTCAATCTAACTTCTGTTTCATGATTGCTGTATGATATAAAGAAAACAACTAGCAGCTGCAATGCTTTTTCAAAGGCCTATTTAAAAAAAAAAAAAAAACAAAACAACGAGAAGTCTTAAAAGTTTAGCACCAATGTACTACTTTCTTCTACACTAATATAAATGATAAATCCTTTGTAGTATCAATACAAATCTGTCATGAGATGTGTAGTATCTTCCAGTACTTGCAGCTACTGTCATGGTCAGGTTTAAATAAGTAGCTAGAGGAGATTGACATGTCTTTTGAAAACTACTTAATTTCTTATCATTCTCTTCTACAAATCTTCTGATAAAAATACTAGGTTGCTTTAATGGTTTAGATTATTATTTCAAAGATAATGGTTTTCTTTGAGTGTTTATCCACACTTTTCTTAAAGGTCCTGTCTATTATAGATGTAAAATTTATTATTTCAATCTTTAGAACTTTAGGGGAATATAGAGCAATAGATAAAAAACTTAATGTACACAGAAAAAGTGGTTTTGACTTTTTCTATTCTTCACACTACAGTCGTCTTCTCTATACAGTGATCCAGTGGCAACAACTAGGAGTTACAGGGTTAGTACAATGTAAAATAATATCTTACTCATCTCTAGATGTTTGAATGGCCCTCAGAAATATAAAATTGTACTTTTCTTCATAGGTGTCTCCTTCTGTAAACACTGGTTTGATAAGAAGTATCAGTTTGGTTCGTAAGCACCATTTGCATGGTTGCCTTAAATTTGTATTGTATGGCCATGAGGCTTGACAGTATTACATGTGCATTTTTTTCATATTTTTAAATAAAGCTGCAGCTTGTGTGTGTCATTTTGTGGAGGCATTCAATTACCATTGTTAAATTGCCTCTTTAAAGTATTTTAGTACTTGATGTGTTACTGATCTTTTTAGACAAGCATAAAGTTTATGAATACAACAATGATGTTGAAGAACACTGGGGTTAGAACAAGTTAATCCAAGCATACTAAATAACAACTGCATGTATAATACTAAAAAAAGTATGTAAACAAGTTACTTAAGCATTTCAGTGGGAAAAATCATTGTCAGGAGTTTACAGAAATCTGTGGTAAATACACTTTAAATATTTTCAAATAAGGTGCCATATTTAAATTTAGTAATCATACAAAAATGTAATAGGATGAAAACCTAATCTGCATCTTTACAAAATGAAAAGTAGCTAGAAGTGCCACAAGAATGGCTAGTACAGCTCTACAAAAAGTTGTTGTCTTTAAAAAGTGACATGCATGCCTGAAATTTTATGCCTTTTGCTGCTACAGTAGTTCAAATCCAACTTATGCTGCCGTTTACAGACATACTAAACCGATGTAGAAAATTGTCAAGTATCTTATGTAATATTTTTATGTAGTGAGGTCTTCTTCTGCACTTTGGTTGCAAATGGAGATAATTTATGTTTTTGGCTTTGTGCATATAAAACATTAGAAGATCCAGTGAGAGAACAAGACCACTATTACATATAATTCTACTATAGATATAGTTCTAATTTCTACTAGAGATCTCTTCATCGGTAGGTAGAAAGCAGCATGAGACTGTTTTGGGGTTTTTTTTTTTAATTGCGTTGCCCAGAGCTGCTTTTATTATCCACTGCATAAATAGATTTCAGCCTTGCACCTTGAAACATTCTCCTTCAGGAAAACCTGCATGGGTGAGCACAAAGTAAAACTGGTAAGTGTACAACATAGCTTCAGTTCCCAGGGTGGATTAGAACTTCTGAAGGCTTCAGAACAGTGGAAACCAAAGTGCAATTGAAATAGTTAATTTTCTTCTGAAAATAGTTAAGATTTGATACTTTTCAAGGAAATTCTTAGATTTATATTTGGAAATAGACATCCCTAATAGCAGGAGGAAACGCTGCTGGAAATTTTTAAAAATTGCTTGTCCTTTCAAAAAGTATAATGCTATCTGGAAAATGCATAGATGGGATAAGATAGAGTACATTACAGTGTGTAAGAATTAGAGCGTATAAGACTGTGGCATAATTCTTTCTGAGACTGAATATAAATGGTATTTCATTCCCTCTTTCTCAGGCATCATTGCGTGGTGATGGATTACGTAGCTCATATAGTTCTCGCACTGTAAGTGTGATAGGCTTTTGGTTGTTTGCTTCTTTCACTATCTTCATTTTCTGGAGATGAAAATTGTGAAAATTTCCTTCGTAACTTTTCTTTAGCCATCTGAATACAGTTATTCTTCAAGAACAAGCTCAGTTCGAAGTAGTCCTGTGGTGAGCGACCCTCTTGCATGATTTGGTGATTGCTTTGATACTAACACACAACAATTAGGAGCGTTTACACTGTGGATCATTTTACTGACCAACACACAGATTCGATTTTTCCATTTCACAGCAAAAGAATGTAATTTGTTATAGATGTGACTTTCAGGAAGATGTAAAGTTTCAGCAGTAAGACAGTAAAGTGTAGAAGCAGTAAGGAATTTATTTTTCTAATCGTGTTTTAAATGTTTGTAATGTATGTAATTGGAAGCAATTGGAAACTGGAGCATAGTACATTGTTGGGGTTACCACCTTATGTCATCGTTCAGGCAGGCAAATGAGACTGTTACTACAATACATGTGAAAAAATTCTTTCTTTTGGGAAAGAGGACTAATGCAAACTGTTGTATCATGCAGTAAGAAATAGCTGGCTCATTTTTATGGTGACTGGTATTCAAAATGGAGAGAAATTTGTTCCTGGATCTGTATTGTGTTAAAAGTATCATTCCAAAGATGGCTTTTCGTGCTGCAAAATGATTTCACATAGATCTGCTCTGTTTCTGCCACAGAACAACTGTCTTCGTTTCATTGGTACAGCTGCTCACTTGTCATGCTAGGCAAAAAGTAGATAGGTATGGGTTAAATTGAAATGTTTGGTCCTTTTTTCGTTATTCACATATTTTTAACAATGTTATATAGACTAAACAAATAAAACCAGATTTGTCAGAAACTGGATGTTTTCAGGTACAACAGTTGTCAGAGCAAATTTTTGAGGGTGCAGGAAGAAGGGAATTCTGCTGTTGCTTTAAGAAGTTCCAAAACCTAAGAGGTGTTAACATCCATCTGTAAAGTCTCTTGAGCTGTGAAAATACTACTTGTCTCCTTAGCTCCTCTTAACATTAAGATTCATTTAAAAGTATATACTTCATAGATATATATAGGAGTGTATATATATATCAGATTTCAGTATGTATATGTGATACCAATATTTCCGAGTTACCGTTCACTCTCACTAGTGAATGTTTAATAGAGTTCAAAGTATTTGTCTAATGAAGTAATTCTGAAAGGCAGATGAAGTAAAAATCTTATTCATAACTTTCACTTTCTACTGTTTCTATGGTTAATATTCTGGTTTCACTCTGGGTAGTCCATTGGAAGTCAGCTTAGTACTCGCTGGAAATCAAAAGAGAAAGTAGGAGAGAAGGTAGAAACAGGAGAAAACACTGGTGAAAAACGGTATGATGCATCTCCATCTTAAACTGTCCTGGTTTTCATAAACCCATTGAGAAAGATACTAGAAGTATGAAAGGTATGCAAGGAGGAACAGTAAGGTTTATCAGACATATGGGCTTTTCAACAGCAAAGATAAGCTGGTTTTGATTGAAAAAGAGCAGTGTTGTCATAGATTATGTTTGTAGCCCTTGATTTGCTCTTTTACTGTAAGCATAATTCATATAAGCAGAACTCTGTTCAGCATCTTTATACTTTGTGAAATGCAATAAGAAATAAGAAAATTTAGCCAAATTTCGGATTGTGAAAATTCATTTACTTTGTTATCTAAAAAAAAAAAAGAAATATATTATTAAAATGTAGATATAGTTATAGCTGGAAAATTCTTTGTCGGAGAAATAGAACATGACGTAGCAGTGACAAAAAATACAAATTCTGTAGTCCTAAGCACGCATAATCAGAGACAGGTGTTCATCAGCAAATGGGTTTATATGTAACTGGTCATATTTGCATAGAAGACATCTCACTGTCTTCTAATTGGAATAAGATGAGGCTACATCACTCATGTACATCAAGTATAAAGAAAATAATTATTCTTTTAAAAGGTGAAAATTGGATAAGGACAATATATTTTCAAACTGTTCATTTAAAGATTTTTTTTCTTTTATATAACCACTTTTAAAACTAAATATAATGGTCACAGTAACTTTCTGCTTTTTGAAGTAGGGCATTATCAATACAACACTTGATAAACCTACTCTTCTCACTAAATACTATGGTTAAGATGCATACTGTTTTCTTAGTTAAATATTTCACTTGAATTCCCATGGCAGTTGTAATTCTGTAATGTGGTTAGATTTATTTTGCCTTTTTTTACCAGTGAAAATGCATTACCATTTTTTCCTCACCTTTTTAGGTGCCTGTCTGACATACAGCTTTGGGGAGTAAGCTTGTCTTCTATTCTAAAGCCTCTTAAAAATTGTGAATGAGAGGAAGCCCAGCTCATGTTCATAATTAGTAGTGTTGGGATTGTGTTGATTTGAAGCAAAGACAACATTTGTAGAGAAAAATAATAACATTTATCAATTTCTGGTTAAAAAATCTGTTTTTATAATCACAAAACTTTTTAAAAAAGTAAATTTTGTAGCTTGTGTTTGGCACCGTATTAGTACTAAACCCTTTTGTATCTGTTTTTTATATTACTTTAAATGAGGAAGATGAATCAATAATAAATTCTTATTGGTTTTAGTTTTAGATACTATATAAGAATAAGAAACATGTGAAGAGAGTGTTTAAAAACAGTGCATATGCTGCCTAAAGTATTCATATCAGTACGGTACATTTTATTCGTGTAGACACATTCAAAATAACAAAAATCTAGAAGAGTAATTAATATTTTACAGCTGTTAAACTGTTAGAAAAGCAGGAATAAATTGCAATAATGGAGATTTAAGTTAGGATTTCCAGTTTCTTTGGGTTTTTAAAATTTTTGTTTGGTCTTGGTGTCATCTTCGGTTCACTTTCACACTTCTTATCTTTTGAAGTCCTCTGATTTTTCTGATCAAAGTGAAACTGCTGCTGACTATTTTAGTCGTTCCAACCGCAGGGGAAGCGTTGTTTCCGATGCAGATGATGTCCAAGGTTTGAATAGCGTGAGTGTAATCCTTGTTGTTATACTGTGGTGAATACAGCAAAGTTACTAACCATGGATTTAATTTTCATACTCTGAAAGAGTAAATACTGTAAAAGTACTTGGAGTTATTTAATGGCAAATAGGCTTGTTGAGGGGTTGGGGCCGTTTTTTGTATAAAAATGTCTGGAATCTGAGTTTTTAAAAAGCATGCTGCTTTATTTATAAGGGGTTTTTGCCTGTTGCTAGAAGCATGTGACAAGTGTTAACACTTCACATTTTTTGTGTGTGATAAGTTTAAGCATCTCTTAAATGTAAAGTGTTGGAGTTTTTTTCTTAGGGAAATTAATGTCTAGGTTGTCTGTGTATTTTTGGAATACAACTACTTGGTTTAGTGACAAAAATAAATGCTCACAACTGTGCCCTTGTTAGTGCATTTTAGTATTCATTCATCCAAGAGGAGATTTAGTCAGGATCCATTACTGGAGCACTCATTGTTGGCTATGCTCTTGTACTGAATCCCAGGTCAATAAATAGAGCATGTTACAGGAAAACGATCATGATGGTTTTCCGGTGCATCCCTTCAGTCTGAACATTATTTACACCAAACCGCTGCCTTCTCTTTATTGCTGCTATAAGTTCTAGAAATTCTTGTTACCTGCAGTCAAAACTTTTGTGTTTAATAGTGGAAAAAATAGGGAAATTTCTGTTCTTAGACGTGCCTTTGAAATAAGTCAGTTAGTACATGCAGTAGGAAGAGAGGTTGAGAGAACTGGACTTATTTAGTTGGGCAAGGGGGATGCTACATGGTGATCAAGCCACCTGCAACTGCTTGATTAGGCAAGAGCCAAACTCTTCATACCGACGCCAAGCAGTGCAACAAGGGGCAGCAGCCTCACGCTGCAGCTTAGGAGGTTCAGACTACAGTGCAGGAAGCTCCACGGGGAGGTTAGTGTTGTGTCATGACAGGTTACAGCAAGGCTGGAGAACCTCCATCCTCAGGAGCTGGTGAGGCTTAGCTAGGTAACGCCACAGCTGACCTGGACTGGTGGCAGCGGTTCTGCTTTGTTGGGAGGCTGGACTAGGTGACTGCTAGAGTACTGCTACAGCCACAGTTTTGGGGATTCGGCATTTAGATGATTTAATACTCTTATAGTGCTGCATAACTTGTAATAATGCATGGTATTTATCGTCTGTGTATGCTCAAAGCATGAGACACCAATCATTTCTCCAGTTTAAATTTTAGCTTTTTTATTCTCTCTAATAAACCTGCTTTTCTGAAGTTAATGCTCTGCTAAAAGAAAATGTGGAGGCTTAGACTGGCACTTATGCTACCTTCTCAGTTGCTTTTATTATCATCATCATAATTATGTATGATTAGATTCAAAATTTATTCTTTTATTTAAGTTATTTTGAATGAATAATTCAGATCAATTGGATTCTTCACATCATTTTATCATCACAGTGGTGAAAAATATTTTCAGTTTACAATTTCAGTACATCGTTGGAGATGGTTAATTTGCCATGGAAATGCAATGTTGCTTCTGTAGAAACTACAACAGAAGGAAAAAGAAAGATCTCATAAAGTAACATGTTTCTACTGTGATTGTAGCAGACTTCCACATCTCTTCTCTATAGGCCAGGAGAAAAACAGGTGTTCTCAAAGAAGCAAGATACTTGAGATACCATACTCAATATATCATACTTGTTTTTGAAAATATGGCAACATGTTAAGGTCTTACTTTAATTCTACCTATTTTGATTCATAGAAATGTGGAAAATATGGAAATCTACAATATAATTTTGCAGTATTAGAGATTCCTAAATAAGAAAGGGGGGGAGTGATAGTTCTTTTGCTTAGGCTTCAATACATAAAATAGGAGTTGAAATTATTTTGTAGGTTGCTATTAATTAGTACACTTCAGTTATGGGCTTTTACCTGAATTGGTTTGTCCTGATGCAATTGCAAGTTTCACCAAAGAGACTGAAGGAACAAATGTGTTTTCTAATAACTAGGATGTTCACACTGGTGTCACTGATTGTCTGAAGTGCACTTGCATGAAGCTTCGTGTTTGTTATGCCACCAAGTGTTGTAGTCACTACCCTGTTGAAATTTAAATTAATGAAACACTTTTTGTTGTTAAGTACTTTAATATTGGTAATGACTTTCCTTTTACAAGCATTCATTTATTTTGCAATTGAGGTAAAAACTACTTTTTCAGGCTGATTTTTTTTTTTTCCCCCCTGTTTTGATCTGTGCTAACTTCTGGAATTTTTTTCATAGTTTCATTTTTTGTTTTTAAATATTTCTCAGTATCTTTGGACAGAAGATAGTGATTCAGTAGTCCCTTGTTGCAAAAGGTGTGTTGTGATCACTTTCCTTTTTCTCTTTCAGCTGGAAGAAAAGAGTGAAAAATCACATTCAGAAATATTTTCAAGGGTAAGAGTTTTTAATGTAAAAACTATTGGAAGTCAGTGTTCATCCACAAATTTGCAAATAGTAATATAGTTCAAAAAGTATAAATGCTCTGTGTTTTTTAGTAGAGTGTATTTTAGTAATTTTTAAGAGCTTGCAAAGAGTTATTTTTAGACATATTTTTTATGTCCAAAATGAATGCTTTGTGTCTTTTATTTCCTGAGGAAAGAATTTTATTCTTTAGTTTACTTTTAGCAAGTATGAGTTTCTTATAGAATTTGTATTTGTGAGAAATATTTAGCAGGAAATGTTGAATTTTAAGAGGCTAGGGCTATAAAAATTCATATGCTAGATTCAACTGGAGACTTTCTTCCGAATCCCTGAGTGTCAGAAATTATAATTTTTATAAATGTTTTAAACTTCTGCAGTTTTTCAGCACTAACAGCCTCCTTAACGAACATTTTCTGAACAGATGACTCAAAACTGTAATGTTATGATAACTGATAAGTCATCAAAGAGGAACCAGTGTTTCACCAAGAAGAAACATAAGTGCTGGAAAATAATCAATGGAAAATATTGCCTATAAGTTAATATTAAGAAATGGTAAAGAGAGAGAAAAGTGTGCTATGACTGTGAAGAAATTTATAAAGAGTAATGTCAATGTACCAGAAATGATGGTATGATTCCTGACACAATGTTTTTCCCTTTTGAAGCCATCATCTCGCAATTCAGTAAGTGCAACTCCTCTGAGTGGCAGCTCTTCTAGGAGAGGAAGTGGAGACACAAGCAGTTTGGTGGATCCTGATGCCTGCCTCAGTGAATTACGGGTAAACTGCATTTTCAGAGAATTTGGAGCTAGTTTAAAATTGTATTTGTGGTTAGGAGGAATTTTTCTTTGCTACAAAACTTCTGGTTTCTTAATAGTAAGAAAAAGTTAGGAGGATGTAGTTTCCAATCACAAAAGATTTCTGTATTTGTCTTGGTAATTGTATCTGTTGTGTTCCTAAATATTTATGGTGCTAACAGTTTAGCTTATATTAAAGTAACACTTTGTTTATGTCAAATTTTGAAACAGTTCTGTCCGATTTGAGATGGCTTGGATACAGGGACATAAACAAAATCTTGATTTCCATCAAGTTGTGAATTAATGATAATTTCTGTGAATTATTGCAGGCTTTGGCATTTGACAGAAATGGATGTAAACTTTTTAATGCTTTTTCAACTATAAGTTATTTCCCCATACTTCTTATGCAATGGTTCATTCCTATGTCCTGCAGGATATCTATGATCTTAAGGACCAGATACACGATGTAGAAGGGAGATACATGCAGGGACTTAAAGAACTAAAGGTATCAGGGCTCCTCCCAAGCATGCATTCTGTATGGGTATTTTGGGGTAATGGAGGTATCACTGTTTCCACTAACTATATAAGCCTTTACTAACAAGTTTTTAAACTTCTTTAAAGCATGTATCTAACTTATAATGCATAGAGAGCATCAGCTTAAATTTGTCATGTGAGTAAATTATTAAGACATGATTTAAATGTACCTGAGATGGTATATGTTTGTTATTTGGTTTGTGTTAAAATAGTATTAAACTTTCATAATTTTAGCAGGTGTTTTGTGGTAAGATGATGAGAGATCTGATTTATATTTTTTAGAGTTTTGTTAGGAAATAAATGGATATTCAAAATAATTGCTATGTATTGAATATGGAAGAAAGAAATGGGATATACTTATGACAAAGAATTTAAGAAATTAAGAATTAGTCTTCTAAGTTTCTGCAAATACTACATCTTATAAAGCAAAACGAAAGTAATAGTTCTGAAAGATGTGCTGAAATGAATCTGGACAGGCAAATTGCTTGCAGGAATAGATTAATTTTGTTTTAATCCTTTGCCATGAAGAAAGAAATTTTTTTTTATGCTTATGGTCTACATTCCTGTTGCCTTGATCTAAATTATAGGTTGGTATTTTCAGCATTAGGTTAACGAGATTTGTCTGTATTTTGACTTGTTTAAATTAGCATGTATGCTTTTCTTTCATAAGCTTTCACACAATTAACAGTTTGCAGTTAATTTAAAGTATAATTATTTTCCCCTCTTCTGTGCTGAAGGGGAACTGAATACAGCAAGCGATGTGTCTTACAAATATTTTTCAGGATATTGGTTGTGTTCTTTCCTGTTATTGAATTGTGAATGGTTCCATGTAAAAGTAGAGATCTATTTCCATATTTGGTTTATATCCATATAGAGACTGAATTTAATGAATGCTACTTGTACTAGAGTATGTAACAGTGATGTATTTAACAGCTTCCTTGAATTTCATTGATTAAACAACATATTAAATGGTATAGTAAACTATGTAATTTGAGCTGTTCAGTGTGGCAAAAATTATTTCCTCTTTAGAGGATAAGTAACTTAGAATCTGATAGCCATGTGCTCAGATGAATTATGTCTTGTTTTAATCATATTGCTATATGAATATTAAAAGGACATCAAAGAGCAGTAGATTACAAGATTATCAGACATAGCTATGGTTGTACAAAGTTTGAATAAAACATGAGATTGCTTCATATTTTCAGAGTGGATCTAACTCTCACACTTTTGCATGTTTGCCAACACCTCATGACTACTGTTCTGAACCATTATTAGTGCACTATTATTTATTGTAATCCATTGCAGTTACCAAAGAGGACAGGTATGCAATAGACAGTAAGATCTTGATCTGTGCTTGGCTTACAAAATTGAATTGCATTTTATGCTATTGTTAGTACCGAATAATATGTTCCTAAATTAATTTGCCTTCCATAAAGATTCTTTCAGGAACCTTTCTAACTTCTGCTTTAGCAGTTTTGTCTTGTGTACATTAGAAGAGTTACCAGGATACCCGCTTTTACACTTCTTTTAAGTGCTTTTTCAGTGATTGAGTAACAGCAATTTGTAATCACACCACCTTCCTATCTCTGTGGTTGCCTATCCCTCATGCTGCTAAGAGTGTGTTTTTTAAGTGGCTACAAATCTGCTGGGTGTCAGCAGAATAATGTGGATAGTTTTGATTTAGTGAGGTTTTCAAATATTTTCATGTCTCAGTTTGGTTCAGTTTTGTTGATTCTTTCTATATTCCTTTGCATCAACTAGAAGGGAATCCTTTTTCTTTCCTCAAAATTTTTTTAATGCAGTTAACCAAGCACTCTCTTGATGTCTGCTGGGTTTAATCATCTTGTTCTAGCCAAGCAGGCTGATTTGCATAGCTGTTTGGCTTTACTGACAGAGTTGTGGGTGGTATTTCTTCATAGCTTTAGGTTATGTGGAGAGCCTTATTATCCATTTTCATTCCAGCCTGTTCCCACTGCTTCATCCTTAGACATCCCACTGCCTCATTCTAGTGTTTCAGAAATTCTTCCAAATCTGTTATTTTTCACCAAACTGGAAAATTACTGAAACTAGATGGAATTCTTGAACCCGTAGAGAACATGTGTAATACTTCACTCAAAAAGAAGGAACAGTTCCAAAGAAGTCTTAGCAATGTTCCACTATTTTTAACTGCTCGGAGGCTCTTAGGCATAGCTTGGTTTCTTTCTCAGAAGCAATTCTCACTCTTCTGTCTCAAAATCAATTTATTCCTCTTCCATAACTGCAGATTTTTTCCCCCCTTTAACTTGTTGATTTTAATCCAATCTTTTAAGCCCCAACCTAGTCTCCTCTTTAAGGCTGGAGTCCTGGAGCATGTGGCATACAATAAGAGGCTGAGACAACTGGATTCGATAAATCTTGGCAGGGTGGGTGGCAGTATCATTGCTGTTTTCAGCTGGCTTATAGGCTGTGGAGAACACAGGGCAGACTCCTTTCAGAGGTGCACAGTGACAGGGCAAGACGCAACAGACAAAAAAGTCGCATTGTAAGAGTAGGAATTCCAATTAGACCTCAAGAAAAAGGCTTTTCACAAGGAAGGCAAACACTGGAACAGGTTGTCCAGCCAGGTTCTGCAGTCGGCATCCCTGGACATACTTGAAATGAACTGAAGATGAGCTGTGAGCAGCCTGATCTTGGTTGGCCCTGTTTAATTAGGAGGTTGGACCAGATGGCATCCAGAGATCTCTGCCAAGCTAAATTACTGCATAACTCCACTCACCACACTCACAGAAACAATCAAATCGGAATTTTTTCCTAGTTAGACTTTTTGTTAAATTTTGTATCTTCCCATAAAAGGACTATAGCATTCATTTTAATCCTAGTATTTTCATTTTTTCCTCTAAATTGAATTATTCTTTGAAAGTCTTTGGAAGGTTTGCTGCCTCTGACATTTTGTTTTACCAGTCTTTACAAGATTTGTCATGTTTACACCATCACAAAAATGTTTTGTGGTTTTAATTTTAAGAATTACTTGAATGCACTTAGATGTAATCTTTATTTTTTCATTATTTTCTTCTCTCTTATTCTGAATCTTCTTTGCTCTTTGCTATTTACTACTTCCCAGATAATGGTACCTTTCTATTTTCACTACTTAGACTGCCTTGTCTCTTCTGATCTGTAGTCTATCAGGATATATGTCAAGTTATTTTTTTCTGGGGTTTCTAAAAATAGTGTATTTCTCCAGCAGAAGATTGCAGAATTCAGTGAATGGAACAGAGAGGTATAAATACATGTGATTATGATAAATTTATAAAAGGTAAAATATGTACTTTAAGGACAGCTTTCTCAAAACAGAGATTTATAACATGGAATAGAGTTTGGGGGTTGGGCTTTTTTGGTTTTCTTATAATGGAATATTGAACTGTGACTTGGTATCTCTAAAGAGAAGACACGAATACAATTCAGAAACAAAAATGGTTGCATAATTTTACTGTATTACAGATAGCACTCTTCAGCATTTTCTTAGGAAATTTAAATCGTTACCACTTCTCCCCCAATATCTTAGTCCTACTGTTCTGTTTTCTGGAAAACCCAGGCCTGGTGCCCTTCCTGTGCTAGTACTTCTCCTGTCATAATACAAATAATTAAAAATGTAGGTTATACTACTTATGCCTTCAAGGGACAGATTACATGAAATACTATGGAATTTGCAATAGGGCACGGATCTACTTTGGAAAGGGCAGGGCTTATTAGTTCTTTTTCAATTCTAACATTAGGACCCCGTGAAACTCAAATTTTTGTATTTTTGAAAGAATGTGTATTGAAATCATTGCATATTTAAAAGTGCCTGGAGTGATAGTTTTTCTAGTATTTGAATAGTTGACATTTGTTACAGTACTGAGAAAAAAATAATAGGATAAAATAATTTTGGTAAATGTGAGAGAATTGCATAAGAGCACATATAGCAAGGCATATGTGCACCTTCAGGTAGAGAATCAGGCATGTGAATCTTTACATGCTTTTTCTTATTTTAAACTTGGAAAGACAAAATGTCTGCTTAAACAGAGAATCATTATTACTAAAAAAATGTGACTACCTTAAAACTTTGAATCCGAGATAATAGAGCACTACTTAAATAATGAGCATTAAGTTAAAGCTACTCTTACAGATATTTGTGATCTTTTTTAGTTGTTTAATTGTCTGAGTACTTTGTCAGATTTGCTGCCTTATTCTGAAGCGTTTTCTCATGCATGCACTGAAAATACAATAAAGCTGTGATATTGCTACTTTATCCCTGTAAGTTAAGTTGTGAAGATGGCAGAGCAGAAAATGCAAGTGGAATATTACCTTTTAATTTTCATACTTTTGTAAGGATAACTTTTCATTGCTGTGTATGACCTTACTTGAATAATAGAAATTGAGCAGTGACCTGGTATCTCTAAAGGGAAGACATGACTATAATTCAGAAGCATAATTTTACTGTATAAAAGCACACTTCAGCATTATGGTGATATTCTAACATGTTGGGAGTGCATCAAAAAGTTAGATTAATGTAAGCTTTCTACTGTCTATAGGATTCGCTAGCTGAAGTTGAAGAGAAGTACAAGAAAGCTATGGTTTCCAATGCTCAGCTAGACAATGAGAAAAACAACTTGGTTTACCAAGTAGATACTCTAAAGGACGTCATTGAGGAGAAAGAAGAACAGATAGCAGAGTTCTACAGAGAAAATGAAGAGAAGACCAAGGTACTGATTTTTAAGACTTTCTTTCTAATTATAAAGATAAAGCATAGAAGTCTGGACTGCTTAGTAAGAACAGTTGAAAACTTTTGAATTAGTCTGTCTGTCTCAGTGGCCAAAGATGTTTTGAGTATTGTGTTGGTTTAAAAAAAAAAACCCACCACCACCACAACCCCACCCCCAGAAAAAAGAAGTTATTTAATTGATGCAATCACTAAAAATAAAATATGCTTTTAAATCTATCAGGACAGGTTCAGTCCCACTTTCTTGGAAACAAAAGATCTATGTGGCAGCTTTTTCCAGCAATATTTAGCTAAACTCAGTATCTGAGCTTTTCTCGTTAATATTGTGCTTAAACCTTTATGACATCTTTTTCTCCGCTTTATGTTTTATTAAATAAAATCTTCTGTATAGTTAGTATCTGGAGAAGTTACCTAAAACACTGTTTCTGTGATTTTTAGCCACTTGGTAGGTAGAATTTCTCAAATTGCAGTAATTTCTTGGATAATGTGATGTCAAGTGATATTACTAACTTTTTTAAACTTTGTTGATAATGAGTGTCAAACCCAAAATAAATAATTAATTTATTTAATATAGGAATTGGAAAGACAGAAACACACGTGCAGTGTTCTGCAGCATAAGCTGGATGAACTTAAAGAGGGCCTTCGACAGAGAGATGAATTGATAGAGGTATGTTCATATGAGATAGGGTGTGATACCACTTGTGCAAATAAATGTGGTATAAGATTTGAATGGGAACAGCCATCATACACAAAATTAGCTTAAATGTTATCTTGGATTTTTAAGGAAGAATTTATCTTGTGTTAGTGGCTAGAATTTAAGCTATCAATCTCTCCGAATTTATAAAATTGAAAATGTCTCTGCAAGGTTCTCAAATGTGTTACATCTTGTAAAATCCTGAATTGCTGTGAGGATCATGGTTCTCTCATGAATGTTCCTTGTATCTTTTCCTCCTTGTGAGGGCAGAACTAATGTTTGTATGGCCAAAATCTTTTTGTGTAGCCAGAAGTCCTGATGCATGGATAATACCAAAGGGTATTTTTTTCTTTTCCCAAAAGTTTCCATTTCAGTTATTTTCGGTGTCTTTGAGCATCAGCCACTGAAGCTTGCAGTAGTGAATGTTTGCTTACCAGTCAAGCATAAATAAAGCAACACTGGTCAGCATGGTATTGGGTCATAATCATGTTGCTGGGTGTATGGTGTGCTCTCTTCCTCCTCACCCCCTTCGCCCTGCTCTTTCCCCCCACCTCCCGCTCGCCCTGCTCTTTCCCCCCCCCTCCCCCTCGCCCTGCTCTTTCCCCCTCCCCCTCGCCCTGCTCTTTCCCCCCCCCCCTCACCCTGCTCTTCTGGAAACAATGTGCCCTAAAATTCCGGGGCACATTGGGAATGAATTACAGTTAAAATGAAGATGAAAAATTAAAATGAAAATTATCAGTCTTCATTTTAAAATGGTCCACAAAGATACATATTGTCAACAGTATATTGGTATCCATTTCCCATTGATTTTAGTTCTAGCACTGGAAGCTGTGGTTCAATTAATACGTCGTTTTCCCACCACCTTTTGGTTTCAGTAAAAATTGATGGTCTTTAAGTGTATAGGCCAAAGTTTCCACTACCTGATTTTTCAAAAGCTATATAATATTGCATTTCACTGTCTTTCCCCACTAAGTGCTTGTGCTCTCCAGGTAGTAGTAGTAGTACAATAACTCAAAAAGACTTCTGAAAAGTCCCAGATCTGCTATTGAGAAAATAATATGCTTCATAAACTGGAGTTGATCTGACTTACTAACAGAAGAAAAGGAATAAGATTAGCCTAAGTAGCAGCATTTTGCATCAGACTAGTGCTGACGAGCAAAAAAACCTTAGCAAATTCTGGTTGTAGCTCTGTCACTTGCTCTAGTTTTTCTTTGACTTCACTGTGAATTAAAAAATAAACAACTTTATACTTTGGTTCTTGGGGTTTTTTTTTTTTAAGTATGTGAATCATTGGATATACAGTAGATTTGTCTGGAGTGTTCGCTTTGGTGGAATGTAGCCTATGTGTTGAATATTCTCCAAAGGCATGCAGTCCCTTCAAAGATTTGACCCATATTTACCATTTATTTGAGTAACTTCTCCATCTATTAAAAGAAAATCTAGCTGAAGCCATTTAGCTTTTTGCACAAAGACATTGTCTTTTCTCAGATGTAAAATCAAGTTCACTCATTAGGAGGGAAAAAAATTGTCTCTAGCCCTAAAAATTCTTGTGTCATCTTCATATATAATTATATGAGCATAGCAAAGAATCTTAGTTACGTTTGCAGGGAAAGCAGCAAAATGCAGTGTTAGATAAAAAACAGGACCACGCTTGATAGTACCAGAAAGCAGTCAGCAGCTGTGTTTCACTTCCTGGGTGCTTGATTCAAACTTCCTTCTTTGTACTTTCAAGGTTTTTTGATTTTTGTAGAACATTAATAAAACCACTTGTTAACATTAGTGTTCACTTCCAGATGGGACTTGACGGTATCTGGAAATTATGACAGGGTAATTATTTTCCTATAGAAAAGATGTTATCCCCAGTCTGCAGTGGGAACTGTTACTAAAGAAAAGTAGCTCTAGCTGCACTAAATTCTCCCATCAACATTGATTGAATAAAACTAATTACCGTTCTGTTGCATGAATTCATAAGGAATATATTATGTTAAGTTGCACCCTTTTTCTTTAACTTCATGCTCATAAACTCTTTGGTTGACTTTTATTACTTAATTTCCTTTATCTATTTGAATGTGGTTTTTTTCCATTTCCTTACTTCTCTTTCCTCTTTTATTCTTCCCTCATCCTATTCACTACAGGAGAATCAACGCATGCAGCAGAATATAGACTCCATAACCAAAGAGGTGTTTGATCTCCAGGAGACAGTTAATTGGAAAGATAAAAAAATAGGGGTATGAATCAAATATGGGGGGAAAGGTGTTTTTTCATTTTAGAAGTAGGTGGATGCCCCTCACACCCCAAGGAATGCTGTGTACTCCAAAGAAATGAAGGCTGCTCCCAATTTAAATATTTAAAACATTTTATATTCTTTCTTTTTTAGAAAATGACCTCCACTTCATCTTTACTTGCATAATGACGAAAATCCTAATTAAATCTATAACATAATAAACTGTTATGCATACAATTTTATAATTTTTTACCAAATATTTTTTACCTGTATTTAGGGCTCGAAAAAGTCATCATTTCCTTATTCTTAACAAAGGTAAAAATCGCCTGGGTCCATATATTGATCCATAGGGACATGGCAATAATATAATTTTATACAGATTTGAAGTTGTTTTTGAAGTTTTTAATCTCCTTAGAGGCAAATATAGTTTTCAAAACTTGGAACAGTTCAAAGCCTGCTCACCGTTTGACTCCTGCATCCGTTGACATCTTTACAATTTGCGTAAGAATTTGCTTTACACTACCTGGGACAAGAGAGACAAAATACCCCAAATAATGGAAAAGCTAGAAAGCTGCAGGAGCTAAGGGTCAAAATGTAGAGAAGCCTCAGTGAGTATTTGTAGATCGTGCTTGCATTGGCATACCTAGAGCTAAAAAATATGATCTGGAATTGACTTCTGCAGCCAACTTTCACATTCCTGTATTGCATTTCTGATCCTTCTAGGGCCGGTTAGCTTGGATGCAACACTGAACCAAGCTGATTTTGTGGTACCACACACAAAATACCAGAGTTACCAACTATTGGAATTGAGAGTTGAAATTAAAAAAATGGTTGTGTGGGACCTTTTGGGGAGCATCCGTAGGGCTCCTGTATAGGAAGGAAGGTGGTACAGAAAGATCTGTGTTGATATTCACTGTGCAGCCAACGTAGGTCAGGCAGGGTTTGTCAGCTTTGCTTCTGGGCAGCACAGAAGTGGTAAAACTGTGAGTCAGCCTGATCCTTGGTGGTAACTACATGGCTCTGAAGTTGTGGCTGTTCTGGGCCACAAGTAGATTGCCAGGTGGTGAGAGGGAGTTAACTGGAAAGTCTTTAGAAAGGAATTGTCTGCCCCTTAGTAACTCTAGGGTCATTTCTCTCTGACTGAATTTTACCACAGATTTTGACATACGCAGATTCCTTTGAAAATTGCTGTATTTGCTGGAGTTCAGGTCACTTTGAAAAGTTATCTTTTAGCTGATGGTGCCCAGTTAAGAAAAGCCCTGTTATACTGTCTTTTTTCAATCCATATTTATTTTGTGTTTCAGTCCTTCAATGCATATTGCAATCTTCTCTTCCACCATAAAATAATACTACAACATTTCAAAGTTTTGTTCTGAGCATTCTTCTGAAAGTTTTTTTTTTTATGTTTAACCGTATTCTTTCCATGCTTACTCTTCACCATTGCGTACTGGACTGTCTCAATTTGTGCAATTATTTTTTTGTGCAAGCACTTTTTTCTCTTTCAAATACATTGCCAGAGTCAGTACAGAGCATATCATTTGTTTAAGGTTCAGAGAAATAGCTGCCAGCCAGATTGACAAGAAAGACATATTTTTTCCTTTAGCCAAAATTTTCCTGCCAGTTTCTGTGTTCTTCTAAACACCGTAACTGGACTTTTTTTCTAGTTTTGATTTTTTTACCATCTTGGAATTGAAATCTCTTAGTTCTTAAAATGTAAAAATGCTGCTGTCTTTTCTTTCTCACTTCTGTTATCTAAAAGCATTTACATACTTTTCCTAGCTCCCAGTTTGAGTCTTTCTCCCCAGTACTGAGTAGCTTTTCTAGTTTTTACTCTATTCTAGCTTCAGAAGTCTCTGAGAAAGCTTCACAAAGGAGTGGCTTGTAACTAGAATTGTAACCTAGTTTTACAGTGTACACAGGACTGATGCTCCTCGGAGGAAGAAATGGAGGCAAGAAGAACAGAGACAGCATGAGTTTGTTTTAGACCTGCCTTCTTATATTGTCCTGTTTCAAAAAAGTGATTGAAATTTGCGATTGTATTTGGTCTTAAATTAGATCAGTTTGAGGACACTGAATTATAACTTCCAGATTATATTCCTGAAATACACAGTTATTTTACTGTTTGGTGGCTCCAAATTGTACATGCACTGCCAGTTTGAAATTAGCAATGGCATGTCTGAGTTTGGTATAGATTTCATGAAGGTTTTTGGAATATTTAGAAAATAGGACCCCAGACACAACTGCTTTCTGCTAAATGATCAGATTTTATTCATACTGGTTTGTTAAAATGTGCCTGCAGAGCTTAGTTGTCCTGATTTCTGGCCACTGCCTCAATAGAAGAATTGCAGAAGTAGATTTAGTACAAAATCCCTGTCATCTGTCATATCCCTGCACATAGAAACACTAGCAGTTTTACTACAGTTTTGCAACACGATTACTAATCTCTCCATAGGTAGAGATATATGGTTATATCAGTTTCATTTCCTTCCCCATCAAAATTTTCTGATTTCCAACACTTATGCATGGAGGGGGATGCAGTGGGGAGGATAGAAAAGCTGTTTTGGGAAGGTCAGCAGCATCACAGGGCACTGCCAAGCACACAGGATCTGTGTCTGCAACGTGTCTGCGTCCATTCTCTCAGTTGGGTGAGCTCACTTCCCCCTCTGTCTCTGCCTCTATCCTTCATGTAATAGCAAAAGTGTATGTATCTAAGTGGAACACAAAAAGATGTAACGATTAAGGTTCTTCACACTTTTATAATGTAGTTAGAGATCTAGTATGTGTTAGGAATAAAAGGACATCTTTTGAATTCTTAATCTAGGATGTGACAGCTAATACTTTTACACATGTTGAATTACCTGTACTTTAAATGTTACATTTACATACTAATAAATCAAGTGCAACAGCACTTCTTATTTTTTTTCTGTTGAAATTGAGTGATTAAAACATTGCTCTAATATACAGATTCTAGATAATTATTAAAATTCAGCATACTGCAATTGTTATGTGGGGCAATTACATTACAAAGGTATACACCTTCATTTCTTTCTTGATATCAGTCCATTCCTAAACATTCATGCGTGACATAAGATTTAGCTGGGTAATTTTCTTGGCAAAATGTGTGTACACTTTTGCAGTTGCTGTATGGTCAGGATTATTTGTAATGCATGCAGTATTGAATTTGAATGGAATGCTGGGGATGCTGCCCGGTCAAGTGAAAGTGTCTGGTTAACTGCCAGGTGACACAGCTCCAGGCTAGGTAGGCAAACCTATGTCCATGTCCATATTGTGCTTTTAGCTGCAATCCTTTTTTTATGCAAAAATAGTGCTGCTAGTGTTTGTTGCCTTTTTTTGTCCTCTAAATATGATTGCTTTGGTTTTAGTAAAGGGTAGTTGTAATACTTAGGCAAGTAGTAAATAAACTAGTATTTATAAGTGGATGACAGGCTTATGTACCCAAGGTCTTTTATTAGGTAAGACTTCTATATCATATAAAAGGTAGAGAAATTAGTTCAATTAATGTAATGTTTTAGGATCTTTGCCGATTGAGTTCCGGTAAATTTTATTTCTGGCCACAGAATGCCTGTATTAAGAAGAATCACTTACTCTTTTGGTATTCAATTTAGTTTATCAAAATCTACCAAAAATAGAATCCACTAAATAGAAAATCTATTATAGAATCTACTAAGACTTTCCTGGGAAAAAATTGTCATGACAAACACACAGTGCTGAGGCTAGATATGTGACTTGTAAAAGGTAGTTATCAGAGATGTATGTTTATATATAGATATTAAATACCCCTTTTAATTTCTTTACTTTTATTGAGCTCTTTCTATGTACTTGTAGAAAATCTCTCTGCTATCTGTCATATGCTTTTTCTCTGTGCCATTCTTTTTCTTGCTATCTGCCTGAACCCAGGCCCTAGAAAGACAGAAAGATTACTTTGACTGCATTAAGAATGAACGAGATGAGCTCAGAGAGGAGTTGGCTGACCTGAAGGAAACAATGAAGAGAGGAGAGGTATGTTGGTAGTAGTTACCTTACAGTAACAGAAATCCAGGAATGGGGCATGAAATCAAGGTTAATGAAAAAAAGGAACAATGGTTACTATTCCTGTGCAGTCTCAAAACCTGACCTTAGGGTAGGATTAATGATGCGTTTCATTGTTTCAGTCACCTTGAAAAAGTTTTTTTTTTTTAAACTTTTCTGGCCAATTATATTTTAGCACTGCTCTTATATGAGTAGTTTTTTTTCTTTTGTATTTTTAGAAACATGGATTAGTTATAATTCCAGATGGCACGCCAAACGGTGATGTAAACCATGAATCAGTGGTTGGTGCAATAACAGTTGTATCACAGGAAGCTGCTCAGGTCTTGGAATCTGCAGGAGAAGGACCACTAGGTAAATATATTCTAACTTACTGTATAGAGTGTTTGAAGTCTTCGTTTTGCTCCTGTTCACAGTGGGTTGTGATATACAGCCACAGAAAGATGCTTCTGGAATACACGCTTACACAGCTTTCAGGATTGCTCAGTAAAAAGGCAGATGTATCTTTTGAGTAAAAAAAAAATTAGTATGTGCTTGGATGTTTGTAACTGATTAGATCTCTTGGTCCCACTTTTGTTTTATTACTGTCAGAAAATATCTTGTCTAAAAGTGCAGTCTTTTGGATTAGTATGTTTTCCATTGTGTTTCATTAAAAAAATTCTTTAAAAGTATTTATAACAAATGAAAGAACTTCCATTATAGAAAATAATGCATTGTGTACACTTTCCCCTTCCTTGAAATACTTCTGCCTTTGCTAGGGTAAAGCAAGTGCAGTCTTTCATCACATTCATTAGAAAAAAATACTTTTAAAAACATTCATAAAATGACATAGACAACAGAAAGATACAGGTTTGGGGGGCTTTTATTTTAACTTGCCTTTATCCTTAGGTCACACGAGTTATTGTACGCATAGTCAGTCCACTGTAAAATTCTGTTAGTTAACATGGAAAGAAACATCTCTATAGACTTGCATTATATTTGTACATAATATATAATATTTACATGCTTTTGTTTCAACAGATTAAACTTGATTCATGTTTCTGCTGTGGCTCAATCATAATGAAATACAGATGTCTTTGTGCTTTGTCACTGTCAAAGTTATGATTTCTAAGGGAGCTACTCTAATCTTAGCACAGTGTTGCTTGACAGACTGTTTTGTAGCCACTACTGGTCTTCTGAATGATTAAAGATATTGCAACATTCCTGTGGGTCATTTCCAAAGTACTTTTTTGTGGTTTGAGAACACTTTCTACAAACTTTCTAAACATATGGGGAAGCTTAGTGCTTTCCTTGAAGAGATAGCAGTCTAAGAATAAGACGGGGAAGAGTATATAATCAGAAGAAAATTTTGTTGGTAATGGCTGTTGTAGATACTGGGACAAAACTGTGGTTTATTATTTTAAAAAAATCCTCAGTTAACTTACTTTGAAGAAATACTAAACTCAGAGGTCTTGCTTTTAAAATTGTTGTACTAACAAACAGCGTGAATGAAATATCTTTCCCTTTTTTCTGCTATTAACTGAAGGCTGGTGTGTTGTTATAAGTAAGATACTAAAGTTTTATGTTCCCAGGGCTACTAGATTTAAGTTTGAAGAGCATTTGATTTGAAAATGAACAAAAAGTTATAAAAAAATATGTTGTTAGTTACTGATTTCTCTGGTTTTAATTTGGTTCTTTGTTTTTAGATGTCCGGCTACGAAAACTGGCTGGAGAAAAGGAGGAATTATTGTCCCAGGTAAAATAAGCTATTCTTTTCAGAAATAGACCTTTGTGTATCCTTTTGCAGACTACTAATATATTAGCAATAAACAAATATTAAGCACCAAAGGTGCTTAATCAAGTACATAAGCACTAAAGCAAAATACAATACTCAACTTCTTACCTGCCTGGCTAGCAAAAGTTATCAGCTCCTCTCACTAGGGTCCTTGTCCATGTGACTTTGATATCGGTTGGTAAAGAACCCTTATTTCACTAACTCACTAACTGGTTAGCTGAAATCTAACTTGCTGCTGACTCTGTTATTAGTGCACGTACTTAATGTTGTTCTTTATTTTGTCTTATGCGGAAATACTAAAGTCAGTAAAATGACATTCTCATAAACATTCTTCCAAATTGCTAAGTGGTAGTATTTCTTTGATCATTTCAGTTTCTCAAATAGAGAAGTAGTATTATCAAAGTAGTCCTCTGCTCTGGTGAGACCCCACCTGCAGTGCTGCTCTGGGGCCCCCAACATCAGAAGCACATGGACCTGTTTGAGCGGGCCTGGAGGAGGCCACGAAGATGACCAGAGGGCTGGAGCACCCCTCTGTGAGGACAGGCTGAGAGAGTTGGGGTGGTTCAGCCTGGAGAAGAGAAGGCTCCGGGGAGACCTTAGAGCAGCCTCCCAGTACTTAAAGGGGCTACAGGAAAGATGGGGAGGGACTCTTGATCAGGGGTGTAGGGATAGGATGAGGGGTAACGGTTTTAAACTGAAAGAGGGCAGATTTAGATTAGATAGAAGGAAGAAATTCTTCCCTGTGAGAGTGGTGAGACACTGGCACAGGTTTCCCAGAGCAGCTGTGGCTGCCCCCTCCCCGGAAGGGTTCAAGGCCAGGTTGGACGGGGCTTTGGGCAACCAGGGCTAGTGGAAGGTGTCCCTGCCCATGGCAGAGCGGTGGGAACTGGGTGATCTTTAAGGTCCCTTCCAACCCAAACCATTCTGTGATTCTAGTTGTATTTTAATACAGTTCAGTATTGAGAAGAGAGGACTTAAAAAAACATATAGCTATTGAAGAATTGTTAGGAATACCATAGTTTTTGTGCTTCTAGTTGAGCACGTTGCAAATGGTGTTGTCATATTTGTTTTTGCTGGGAGCATACCTTAACTTTATTACAGGTACTTGGTTTAGAATGCAAGTAAATTCTTTTAGTATTGAATCAAAGCTGTTAAATATAGGTATATAAAGATGTATATGTATATTCATCACCATATAATTGTAAAAATCACTGTTAAAATACTCGATTTATATCATGAATGCGAGTTTTGCAAGTATAACTCCCATACCGCTAATCTGTAGGGCAATATTTTGATAAGAGAGGCAAAAAAGTAGCTCCCATTTCTTTCATAAACTCCAGACACAGAGGACATAGCTGAGGAATCTGTTCCCTGACTACTGGAAAAATCCCAAGACAGCTGCTGTAGCATAAACCAGAACCATTTAAGACTAATGTGCACTACAGGCTTGCCTAGGACCATGGCTTCCAGGTGGAGTAAAAGAGAAGACCCCAAAAAAAGCTGTGGATTATTCTTTCTGTAAACTCACCAGGATATTGTTCATTATCTTCATACATGTTTAAAGTGTAAACGGTATACAGTAGAAGAAATTCATAAATGGAGTTTATTGCTGCCTCCCCCTCTGGAAGGGCAGCTGTGTTAGAGTTACTGGGTGCCCCTGCATTGTGCAGAGATCCCCACAGCACTGACCGAACTGGTGGGTTTGGGTTGTGCATTGACAAGCAGAGGGCACTCGCCCAGCGATGGGGATGGGGGGCTGCAGCCACAGGCCTCAGGGCCTGCCTGCCCTGCCTGCCCTGCCTGCCCTGCACGGCTCTGCGACTCCCGCTTACAGAACCATCTCAGCCAGGGGCATCTCAGGACTACTTTGCCTTTTTCCTATGGAATGTTTAGATACACGACTACTGAACTTCTGGGAGCGTGTTTTTCACAAAAGAACACTTCTTTTTCAGGTTAGAAAACTGAAGATGCAGTTGGAAGAAGAACGACAGAAATATTCTAAAAGTGATGGCATGACTCCAGATATCATAGGCTTAGAGAATGGTTCTGACTTGCAGCTAATAGAAATGCAGAGTAGGTATATGGTTACTGTTCAAAAGTATTCTTACTGGGGAGGGGAAGCAGACCTCCAACTCCTTGTCCTACATTGTTGTGCAGTAGTAGTATTGTGAATGAATATATAGTTGAGCAGCTAGTTTTTTGTGATATATCTCCTTGCAAGAAATTTCTCAATGCAGAATAGCTTAAAAATCTGCTTCTTTCAGTGCTGAACAACAACATTCTGAGAAGTTATTTTTCAGTTGATGACCTTGCCTAAATTGGGTGCCACTACTGAACAATTTTGATTTTTAGATGGCAGAATATCAGCTGAGATACTTTGTTAATATATTATACCTGATTTTTTTTATTTTATTGAATTTTTGATACAGAAACTTAATCTAAAATACTGTTATTCTTTGAAGCAAAACATGAAAAATTATTAAAGTTTAACACTATTCAGTGTTGCTTCATAGAAACACTAAGCTACTTTCCATTTCAAGACAGCTATTCCTTCAGCTGAAAACTACTCATTTGATGGATTGTCTTTTAATATGCTTGTGGCAATGGACATGAACAGAGCATTGGCAATGTCAGGGCTAAAATATAACACCAAAATAATTTGCAGAGCTCTTGGGAGTTTGTCAGGCAGGTTCAAGCCTTGTGCTCCTCATTCAAATGTTACTACATACGTCTATGCTAAATGCTGCTGGTAGTATGTCTATTGTGATTTCACCTGTTTTGCAGTGCGTTTTGACTCTTGTGTTGATTCTTTTGAGAGATGAGTTTGTTTTAAAAGGTATCTCATTTATATATCTGAGACTTAATGCACACTCTTACAGAGACAGTAATTATGTTCTCTAAATAACAGGAAAATTATGTCCTTTTCATATTCTCAAAAAATATTTCTGAAAGAACATTTACCTCATATAATCCTGTATATGGGCTTCTCAATAAAATGGTCTTTTTAATGAATTTTAATTTGAAAGGAAACTGCCAGTTTAGAGAGTTGCTTTAAGTAATACATTCATGTCAATTTTTGTCTAGGAGATGCCAACAGACAAATTAGTGAATACAAATTTAAGCTTTCAAAAGCTGAACAAGATATAACTACCTTGGAACAAAATGTAAGTGTGTCTGTCTTCATATTTATTGTTATCATTACACTTGCTCTGCAACTATGAAAACATTTCTCATTTGATTTATTGTTCTTCATTTTGCACGGAATGGCATTACATTTGTATTTTTTCATATTTCCTGCAATTCAATACCTGTGCATAGTCTAACCATAAAATAAAATAATCTGGAGTTAATTTACCAAGATGTGAATGTATGGCAGAATATAAAGAGGAACTGATGCTATTAGTTCAAGAAAATCAGTTTATGTAGCTTAATTGCTTGTAAGAAAGTTGTATAGACTGTAGAAGGTACATAATTTACTCTCTGAAATTCAAGAGTTTGTTTTTATAGATGTACATATATATATCTCTCACGCTGACTTATGCTTTGTTATTGTAAGTCAAAAATATGGTATTATAGTTCAGCACCTCTGTAGATCACCTAAAAATCACATGAAGGATTATAGTTTGGATCAGAGATGCATAGTTGTTCTTTTGCACAGCAACAGGCTACCAGCCCATCCTATGGATGTGGGGGGGTAACAGGGAGCTATAAATATAACAATCCAGCAAGTGGGCTTTAACACCTGCAGGCTGCAACCAGGGTTTGTCTCGAGCCCCCTCTTTACTGCTGAGCTCTGTGCCTCAGCTCAAGACCTCTTGCATCATGTCCTGCTAACAGTTAGTCTCCTTTCTACTTTGCACCTTTTCATATGGTCTCTGCTTTTCAACTTTCCAACTTTTGTTTTTAATCCCATGTGTTCCCCAAATCTTGATTTTTCTTTTTCCAACTCCTCTCTCTCTTTAATTCTTCAATCTCCTGTATCTTCTCAGCTGTGTCCTGTGCTACATTGCATTCTCTAACATTTCCTGTGACCCTTGCTAGGGAGGGACAGGCAATGAAGGGTATTCCAAGTTTCTGCCCACAACTTATTTTACCGTTTTATTAGTTCTTTTAAAAGCCCTCTTTGCAATTATGGCTGCTGCTAACACAGTTAAACCTACTCTTTCCAGAGGGAGATACTATGGATAATTCACAGGATGCCTACAGTGGCATTTCAGAAAGGGAAGAACAGCTGGTGGAACACCTGAGTAATCATTCCTTTTGTCTTGTTTGGGTTTGCAGATCGGACGGCTTGAGGGGCAGGTTGCAAGGTATAAAAATGCAGCAGAAAATGCAGAAAAAGTAGAAGATGAACTCAAAGCTGAAAAGAGGAAGCTTCAGCGAGAGGTAATTGACTTGATTTCCTTTTGAGCTGTATGCTCCTTTCAGTCTTGAACTGCTCTGTCTTTTGCCTCCAAGCTCTGTTTTTTTGTAATCTTCGGGTTACAGCTTTGAAGTGTTTTTGGAGGAGAACTCTGAGTCTATCAGTGTTGCATTCAGAAAACTGTAGCACATAAAAGTAATACTAGTTACCATTCAGTGCAGTACTTCCTTGAAAGGAAGGGTCTAAAGTTGTATTTTCTTCTAAATGAGGTAACTTGTACTATTTTAAACTAATCCTTCCATAAAAATTACTGGGGAGCCAAATGTTCCCTGTGTCAAGTGCCAGCCTGGGAGGTTTCCAGCATGCACCTCACAGGGAGCTGGGATCATGCTTGTGTAAGAGCTGCTGCATGACTAGTGTGATGCCTGCTACCCCCGGGAACATATATCCATCAGCAAGTGACAATAGTGGAGAGGACTCTGTCTTTAAACAGCATGTAATAGGAAGTTGCTGGCACCTAGTTCTTTTGGAATGAGTACATGTTTCATGTTTCAGTTGCTTCCCAATTTTTGTTTTTTTTAACAATTGAATTCCAGTTCATTTGACTGCAGCAATGAAAGTGTTGTGTCTTACGTGGCACTCTTACAAAGCATGTAATATTTGTATTCCTGATTTAATTTCCTCTGTCAGAGCTTAAGAACAGCAGAAAGCCCGAGTAAACTTAAAGTGATCATAACTTTTGTTTTCCTTTTATAGTTAAGAACAGCACTGGATAAGATAGAAGAGATGGAGATGACCAATAGCCACTTAATGAAAAGGCTGGAGAAGATGAAGGCAAATAGGACTGCGCTTTTATCTCAACAGTGAAGTGGAAATTGAAAATATGATGCACTGCTCCATGAATAATTAGCCCCTAGCTTGGTTTTAAAATACAGACTTTCATTGGCACAAACTATTTGAACACAGAGTTGTTCATTGGTGTTTTAGTTTCATAATTAAATGGCATACTTCTTTTTGTAACTTATGAGAGAATGAAATGTAGTTTGAATTTCCATGTGAATGACAGCAGTTTTCCTGTAGCGTTTGATTCTAGAGTCAGAGCTGGAGCACAATGCTGTATGTTCGACTTAGCGATAGAAAATGTTTTTACAACTGTGGAATCAAGTTTACTCACGATCTCTTTTGGCTGCTTTAATGATGCTTGATGCTCGGAGACAACTGCATGAATTCAAGAAGACACTGTATTACTGTATTATAAACTAACATATATTTGCTCAAGACATCACACAGCACAAGTGCCTTTTATCTGGTGCAATTTAGACTTCATTGTTGAAATAACCTTTGAAATCAGATAACATTTTATTTTAAGATACATTTGGGGTATTCACTAAACTTTATACATTTTGAAAATACATTTTTGTAAAATATTTAAATTTATAAGAAAAAAAATAGGGACTGTATATAAAAATCTGCTTTTTTGCATGGGCACATCTGAGTTCTAGGTAATTTTGTCAAATACTAGCCCCTGATACTCTTAGTATTAAGAGTGCAGATTTTAAAACTTCTGTTGTACACCATCAAATTATATGTCATCTGCTGCTTAAGTGTGAATTGAAATTTTCAGGTGGGAGGAAGGGGTGGGAAATGTGGCTAAGGAGTTTATTAAATGGACACTTTACTGACCAAAACCAGATGTTTTGTGTTTTCTTTTAAATACTGAGATACCAACAGACCAGAGCAAAATTTTTGCAGAATAGTAAATTCTGATCTCCATATTCTTCAAAAGTATCTTTTGGGCTTTGAAATAGTGAGTTTGAATTTTTTTTTCTGACTACTTATCCTGGTCTGCTGCTCTTTGACGGTACTGCCACGGAGGAGGGGGGCAGTACAAGGAGGAAGGTGCTTTCTGGAATGGTGTTGGTTTTGTCTGTACCCTATTCTTGATGGACAGTGAATGTTATTAGGAACTTCCACTCTTTTTAAGCTGGCGCATCACAAGTGGGAAATGAGCAGCACCTGCAGTGGCAATTCTGAAGTATTTGAAGTGGCACTGCCCCTGTGTTGGACTTTCCCTGAGGCCAGCAGGAGCCCAACATTTGATATGAGAGGAATCATTCCTTTGGACTCATATCAGATGCTTTTCTGTTGCTAATTGCTACCCTTCAGGAGTATTTCTCAAAGCAAGGCAGGTTTCAGGACCATTGCAATCCAGAGGTTTAGTACTCCTGCTTGTACCAGACCTGCTTTCCAAAGAACAGCCATCCTGACAGTGCAAAACTGAAGCTTTTGGTCTCTTTCAGTTTGGGTGCCTCTTGGACTCGGAAAAGAAAATGCCTTCTCTGTTGAGAAACCTCCCTGTAAGTAGCAGATCTCCCTAGGCCTAGATTAAATAGGAGACGACTGTAGTTTGGTGATCACATAGATCCGTGCTGTTAACACCCTGCATTCTGCTGTGTACTTGTTCAGAAGAAACTACCAGGATCTTGATTAATTGCTCTTAATGGTGTGTATTGTGAAGGTAAAGGGATACTTCAGGGGTTTTGAGAGTGTTCACATGACAAAACTCTGCTAAAACCTTATTTGGCATGTGGCGGGGAGCACATCTTCTTCTAGTTCATGTCTTCTAAACCACCCCCTCGAAGCCAGCCATTTTATGGCACAGGGAAAACTGTGATTTCAGTATTAAACCATGACAGTCAGATAAGCAGTTACTAACTCAAAGTTGCTAGCCTACTGCAAAACTTTTTCTGGAGCACAGGTAAAGCATCAGTACATCCTTTCTGAAGATTAAGATTTTTAGTAGTTTTTAAAGTTGTTTATTACAGAGTTCTGTTAATGTAGCCATTTTAGTTGTAGAGCTTCCCCAATTCTGGCTACCAGAAAATCAAAGCAAATTCAACAAAATACCCAAATGTGAGATTCCCAGCGCGTAGACTAACTGAATAACACTGGATTATGTGATCCAATATGACTCTTAAGGCAATTGAAAGAGGTAAGAGGGAACAGCCCTAGGAAGAATTAATTGCAAACCTTTAATCTTTCTCCAAAACAACGCTTACCAGAAGTAAGAATAATGTTTCACTAAACTCTTGTGAACTCCTTTCATGTAAGTGGGACAGATCCAAATAAAAACAAAAAGCAAAAGCAGTAAATAAACCAACATGATTATCAAGCCTGTCCCATTATTAAGTTTTCCTTATAAAACTATTTCAGAATCATGCAACTCAACAAAATTTTTGTAATCACCATATAATATCTGCCATTTGTTTGAAAATTACAGAGTGACTTTGTTTTTTAAGCTGTGATTTTATTAGTTATGATGCAAGTTAATGTTGCAAACTACTTAGAATGTATAAAAGTTCTGTCTACTAGCAGGGTACACTGAAGTTTAAAAACAGTCCTCCCGTATGGCTCGTGCTGCTTTAGTAACTGCCTGTTCAAAGTTTGGCCCTTGACGTTTAATAAACTGAAAAAAATTCAGCTAGCAGCACAGCAGGCTTATTGGCCACCTTTTTAACATTTCCCACCCCCTCACACCTTCCCCCCAGCAGTCTTAAGCAATCATAGTTAGTGGAATAAAACCTTGAGAAGCAAAATGCTTGTTTACATGCATTTACTGATTTCCTCTTAAAGAGTCCATACACTGGTCAAGTGAATTCTTCCTCCTCTAGGGGTGCAGGCAGCAGTCATTTCCCTTCTGGTGTCATCCTTCTCCCTTTCTCTGTCAGTGTCTTGCTGTGGTCTCTTTCTGTGGTACAGAAACAAAACCAAAGTATGTTCTGTTCTCCTATCACTCAGGCAAAACATGCGCAGCAGATGGGATGCTCAATTCATGTGCTCTACCTTAACACTGAAAATGCAGAATGTTTCCCTAAGCTTCCCAGAAAGAAAGTTTTGGTTTACTTCCTAGGCATAATTTGTTAAAAAAGGGTCATTCATAAGGGAATTTAAGACTTGCCGAACACACCAGGATTCTGACTTGACTATACAAGGTTGAATAAGGAATATGATTCCAGTGCTTTTGCCTTTACTAGGGTAATGTCTATGTAATTCAGTAATGGAGTTTATCTTTCTATCCCCCACAAGAGAATGACCTCCAAATAGAGATAGACCAGCGTGATCTCACTAAAGTCCAAAGCAATCAGAAAAGTCTTCAATTTCAGGGCCATGCTGTGAAATAAATAGATAGCATTGTATGACCTCAGGCATGATGAGACTTGCTGAGGAGGCACCATCGTAGGAGAGAAGCATCCACTGTTGCTCACCACCCCCAGGCCTCCCTGTGTCCCCCTGAACATCAGCCATTTCAACCAGACCGCTGTCATCTTCCATTTCAGCATCCTGTGACCTGACTGCACGCTCCAGAGGTCCTTCGTTAATCTCTGTTGTCCCTTCAGGGGAGCCTGTGCTTAAGGGCTGTTCACTGGCTGGAGAAAAGCATCCAATTTCTGCTTGCAGGAATCGGTGGGGACTGGAATTTAGACATTTACAAACAAAAAATTATCTAGAGAAATATCTCAAAAGTGTTCCTGAAATTGTTGAGATGACCTGGGAGGTACCATGAGAAGCAGTAACAAGAAAAAAAAAGAAGACAAGAGGTTACTTTGTCTTGTAACAAGTATAGGCATGAAAAAAAAAATTGTAAGTAATAATGATTGACACTTAGATAGCACTAAGGAAAGCTCTTTTTTTTACTCAAGGTACAGTTCATTTAATCAGAACCAGTGTATCTGTGACAAGCAAGTGAATAGTGGCTACATGACCTTACCAGCACTGCTGGAGACCACTAATTGCTTGTCGGCCAAATGAAAAACAACGTTAGCTGTAATTACAGAAAGCTTATAGGGAAAGTCATTAGTTTTGGTCAGCCCAACTGGGCTTTGGTTGAGAAAAAAACATGAGTTCAATTATCTTAATCAGATAATTTTAGAGATGCTTGCAAGGGGACAGAGAAGGATGTTAGTGCCTCTTGCATGCAGGGTTTATGCCCCATTGCTGCCTGTGAAAAGTTTAGGAAGTGGACATAGATATAATTGTAACCTGGCAGAATACCAGTATTTTTATTGAGGGCATGATTTTTAACACCCAGCACAGTTTGTTCCTCCTTCAAGTTTGCAGGGGTCTTGTTGGGGCTGGGTGGAAAGATTCGGTAAAAGCAGCACCAAAAAGGTAAAGAGAAACTACATTTTCCTGATTTGTCCTTTGTGGGACATTAGGTGCCAAAAAGCAGCCTCTGGGGTACCTAATGTGCTCACAGCCTTTTCCACCACACTCCACTGAGACCGTGAATCTCCACAGCCTCATCTTGGGTGCCAGAAAGATCTTCACCCCACGTTTCCCACCGAAAACCAGGAGACCATTAACTGCAAGCTGTTGGTTTAGTGCCCCATAAAAGCTACATCGGTGAGGCCAGTCAGGCTGAGCAGCAGAAATACCAACAATATAATCCCCGCACACACCCCGAGCCTTGCGGGCGGAGGGGTGAGGTGCCCTGTGGCAGCTCTGGGCCCCGCAGTAGCTGCAGGCGGTTGAAGCCCTGGCTGGTGAGGGGCCAGTGTAGGCCCCGCCGTGGCCAGGATGCCTGGCAGGGCCCGGAGGCAGGGCAGGGCACGGCGGTGCGGCCGGCCGGGGCTCGCAGAGCCCTCCCCGGAGCCTCCCTGCAGCTCCTGGTGACTTGGCAGATACTCCCCGGTTCCCTGCCGCAGCCATTGCAGGTGACTTCTTTGCCTCTGTTATTTGTGAAGGTAGGAGATGGCCAAGTCCTTGCGAAAGCTATTCAGAAGGAGTCAGGCCACACTGAAAGAACGAATAGAAGAGAGAAGCAAGAAATGAACAGGGCTGAGGAAGGCCTACGAGCCCTCCTCTGCAAGCACCAGCAACACAAGTTCGATGCTTTGGTTGCCTGTGTCACAATTTGCCCGGTGCTCATTCTTTTTAATTTCCCATGCGTGACAATGGGCGGTTCTGCAGCCAGCGGGCCTGTGCCACTGCAGAGCATCCAAGCCAACAACAAAGCTCTAGCCCTGGCTTTGCAGGAGGAGAAGCTCGAAGAGAGAAAAGCCCAAGATTCCTTTGTGTTTGAAGGGAGAGAACCAATACCTGAAGTTTCACATCTTTTATTTGCAAACACCGCTTCAGTTGCAGCAAGGGCAGGTGCCCGCTGAGGTATTTTGAACACCATCTTTGTCTTGCAGTAATGGGGAGTGTCAGAAATGGCTCCAGATAAGCCTGAGGTCTCTTTCTGAACTTTAGTGACTCCTGAGAAGTCAGTTAGCTACACAGGAGAGGTCTTGTTGGGTTTCCCCCAGTTCTAGTCATTAATACATCCTATTTTCTGTAAGGAAAGTCAGTGCTCTCTTTTTAATGGACAGCCTGTGACACCTGATTTATGTAGAGTTGTTTTCTTATAACATGACTGTGAGATATGTATATGTGGAGCTGAAAATAACTGCACCAACACGGTTTGCACTGTTCCTCCATTACACAAGTGTGTCAGCCTTGTGTGGGGCCCCGTCTTCAGAAGCTCCTTGGAAATTACTGTAGTCATTCGCTGGGCCAGAAGGGTCAGGGGGTTTGTGATGTGGTGGCATCCCACCCTTCCGTCTTTGGTCTGGACCTTTACTTGTGTCTGCCAGGGAGGCTTCTGTTTTCTGAGTTTTCCCCTCCAAGTACCTCCATTGCTTTCTTCCTGCAGACATCCACACAATTCACCTGTGGAGGAGAAGGAGAGGGCTGGCTCTAAGCTTGGCAGAAGTTGGGTTTCTCTTCTCTTCTGCTGCTAGTCGTCTGAAGCCTTGCTCTCCTGGAGACTATCAGTCTTGTTTCAGCTGCTTAACCACAGTGAAACCTTTCTTGTTGGCAGAATGCGGGAACTTTTCCTTCAGTGCCTGTAGTGATTCTTGTTATCACTCAACAAGAGCATTGTGTGTAAGCAGCTCTGACTAATTTGTCTTGTCACTTCTCTTACAATTTTCTTACAGTGAAGAAGGGGGAAGGCGGATGTAACACAGGAGAAATAATTCCTTGTTCTAAAAGCAATGTATTTTTCCCCTCCCTAGGGAAGCTCCACAACATATTGTGCAACATGAAGAAATCCCTGAGAGTGAGACAAAGGCCACAGCAGATGGCAATAAGCCAGCTGGCTGCATTTCAGCAGACTGCTGTGAATCTGCCAGTGCTGATGCCATAAAGGAAGTAGACCCAGCGTGTGGTAAGGAAATCTACTGGGCATTCCTCCCTCCTGAAATAAGGAGGAGGACTGTATGCCTATAACTGCATCATGAATACTCCTTTGTAGTAATGGTGAGATAATACATGAGAATAGAGAAATTCTGTATAGTGGTAGCTGTGGTTGTAGAAGCTGTGGTGAGGAGCAGACTTGAATATCAGCAAAGGCTAAAGTTTGAGTGAAGATGCCTGGCAGAATGGGGAACGAATTTGAAAGGTCTGACTCTTGTATCCCTGCCTCCTAGTGACCTACCTACTGAACAGCTGACTAGAAAAATCTCCTTTTCTGTTAGTGTTTATGATGAGCAGCTTTTTCAAAGTCCAGTATTTGAAAAGGCTAATTGGAGAATAGATATGAGCTGCAGCTGAAATTTTCTGGAGTCCTGCTGTTAGGATTCATGTTTTCCCATGAGGAGAATACCCAAACTGTAGCCTATTTCAGGATGCTTTCTGGAGACTATATTCGCCCGAACTTATCTTGGTGACCACGCACTGGGTCTTGCAAATCTTTTTAGAAAACTCTGTGGTTGGTCTGACTGATGGATTTGGAAAGTAAGCAAATCTCTGTTAATCTGTACTTCAGTAGGACTCTTTGTTCTGAGCTGATTTTTTCATTTTTTATCTTGCTAACGTAGTGCCAGAGCTGGACACTGTTTCTTCAAATGAAGAATGTGGACTATTTGGCAATGTGTTCCACAAAAGTATGTCCGTCAGTCAGTGCTATTCAGAGATAAAGGCTCGTGCAGCTTGTTCTTAGGGTTTTGCCCTTCCAGAGACATGTCATTCAACAAGAGTCTTTTCCAAACAGGAAGAAGTTAGGCTTGAGGAAAGCCTAGAAGCACATAAAGTTGAAAACACAAATCCCAGTATTTCTCAACAAAATGAGAGCATGGGAGAACTGGAGCTGATGCTGAGGCAGGTATATTCTGCAGGTGCTCAGCTGAATTCAGACAATGTGCCTGACCTGAGGGAAGTTGTATGTAAACTTGAGTTTGCTCTTGAGTAAGGAGGGAGCAGTATCAGGAGAGAAAGTTGGAAGGTGCTGGAGAAGCCTTTAGACCAAGCCTAGCCTAACACAAGTGAAGACTTTCCAAGGAAAGCCAGAGGAGCTGGGTGAGTCCTGTCATGGTAGGGGCCACACTTGTCAGAATGGATGTCAGGTGACAGCTTTTTGATGGAAGAAGGTGACTGACCCAGGTACCAGCAGGGCTGACACAAGTCCCAGCCACAAGTTGGGCAGTATTGGAGAGGATTCAGATGATGACCTCCACATGCCTCATCACCATGAATCGCTCAGCGAGAGCAGCTCAGTGGCCAGAACTGGTGCATGGGGAGACTATGCAAGACCTGGACCTGAAAGAGGGTGTCTGGCAGAGCCTGAGCAGGAGCTCCAGAATGAAAGAGGTGGAGCAACGAAGCTGGTGCAGGGTCTGGAGCACATGTTGTACGTGGAGCGGCTGAGGGAACTGGGGTTGTTTAGTCTGGAGAAGAGGAGGCTGAGGGGAGACCTCATCACCCTCTACAACTCCCTGAAAGGAGGGTGCAGAAAGCTGGGGATGAGCCTCTTTAATCAAGTAATAAGTGATAGGACAAGAGGTAATGGCCTCAAGTTGCGCCAGGGAAGGTTTAGACTAGATATTAGGAAGTATTTCTTTGCAGAAGGGGTTGTTGGGCGTTGGAATGGGCTGCCCAGGGAGGTGGTGGAGTCCCCATCCCTGGAGGTGTTCAAGAGTTGGGTTGACATAGCACTTAGGGATCTGGTGTAGTTGGAAACTGTCAGTGCTGGGTTAACGGTTGGACTAGATGATCTTCAAGGTCCCTTCCAACCTAGATGATTCTGTGATTCTGAACATCCTACACCAAGGGCAAAGCTAGTTGCTAAGGGGCTTTTGGAAAGGGGTGTTGAAAACCTGATATGACAACGTCATTTATCCAACCACTTGTTTTGTCAACAAAGAGGTAACTGAAGCTGGATACTGTTTGATAAACTGCTTAAAACCAAAGTATACTGTGTTGTTGACGTTTCACAATGTTTTAAGGATGAAGGGAAATAGGAAATCATAGCTACTAAGAAAGAGCATGTTGCCAGAGAAAGCTGCATATTCTTTTTTTAATGGCAGGTCAGGGCTTGAAGAGGATCAGCTTAAGTATTTTTTACTCTTTCTTGAATGGAGAGATGGATGTCATAGGTATGGCTGGCAGCTGCTTAATGTCTACTAGTTCATTTGTATATACTGTGCCTTAAGATCCATGTTTTCTTGAAGTGTTGTGTGTATGATGAACTAACGTGCCTTGAAACTCTTTGAACAGGTGAATATTTTGAGCCTTCTCATCAATGTCTTCAGAATGTTACCAGCATGGTGTGCTCCCACTTCAGCACTGGGGTATCAGCTCTTTACCCAGCACGTGAAAGGCCACCACCTCTGAAACGTGGGCAACATGATCCCAGGAACTGTGTATGTGTCCTAGTTCTCAGCTTAATGCAGTGAAGCACTGTGGCCTTTCTTAAAAGGCAGGATATGGCGGTGGTTATTTTGGGCAGAAAGTTCCAGGATGGCCTTTGAAGAAGGGTCTGATATCAGTGGTGTGAAACAGTTCAAAGCAGGATCTAATGTAATAGTTGGGAGATGAAGTGTTGTAAATAGAGGAGAGAGCAGGAGGTGAAATAGAATCCAACAGCTGTGTCTTGCTGCGTTACTTTTGCAGGAATCTTAGAGGAGATGCATTTGCAGATGAGCATTGTCTGACAGCTGCAATTTTCCAGCAGAAAAATAGAAGAATCTCTTGAAATAAAGGAGAAATGTTTTAGTTATCCTGGTTTTTTCCTGTTATTCTTAACACCTAGGCAGTTCATGATGCATGAGAACATCCCCTACAAATACAGCCATATCTGGGCATCTGATACTAGGGACACAGGCAAAATCTTCTCTTGTATTCTTTAGTCCAAAGAGTGGCTTGTTTTTAAGGAGGTGGCTTTTGTGTGTGAGGTGTAAGGTGACTTTATAACAGAGGTGACCCTATTCAAACTCTTCTGGGAGAAATAATGTTCACTATGTCTCATTTTCAAAATGTCCCATACAACGATGGTTGAACATTAGAGGTTGACTTTCCTGTCATGTTTGAAGTAGGACTTTCGTTGATGTGGGTGGATTTGGAGTGCCTAGGATTACTTGATTATGAATGTTTGTGTCTCTTCAGGTCTAGTTTACAACAGGGCTGGTGTTTTATATCAATGCTTGTAGTAAATGCATTAGGAAGTACAGTGGAGATCTGGGAAGCGATCGGCATCTCTTGCATGGCTTCAGGGGTTGCTTTAAGTGTCCTCTGCCAGGCACTAGAGTCTGCTCTGGGCACAGTGCTAGCCAGTGCACTCTTCCTCCCCTGTTGTACCCATATAAGCACCTGCATTAGGCGGTCTGTCAGCTCTGGTTTGACTGCCTAGCTGGAGCTGAAAACGATCCCAATCAGTTGGCACAGCTACAAATGCAGCTTGAGAAATACAACCCGGGTTCTGCCTTGGCTTGCTGCGAAGACTGTGAGATGTGCTCTGCTTTGGGGCATGGGAGGGTGGATATCGTAAGGGTAGAGGGAGGTGTTGGCAGCAGAGGGCTTCCCTGCTTTGTTCTCACGGGCTTGATGCATTTGTCCCTGATAGAACATAACCTCAAACCACCAAGGAAAAGCCCCTCGTTTGTGAACTGGTGCTCTCAGTACTGCAGTAGGTGGTGTGTTAGGGGAACCTCTGCAAACTCTTAAACCATTTTAAGGCTGTGCAGCACTGACTGCTTTTTCTTTGCCTGTCTATCTGGCACTTTCTGAAGTGGCTGCTTCTGTTGTGAGGTCATGAAGACGTCAAGTGCATCCCAGGTTCATGGTGGCAGAGAACAAGTGTACAGCTTCTGTCTCTATTGGAGAGATTCGCAGCCTCACCTGTCCCATGTGAAGAGGCACAAGACCTCTCCCCTTCTGAAGTTTGTAAACAGCAGTCACTCTTACAGTTGCTTTGTCTGTGATGGTCTCAGCAGTTCAGATGAAGGCAGTGCCTGCTGATTGTTTTCTAGTGTTCCACTGTAATACAGCGTTATGGCTGTTGACCTGAAGCTCACAGGGTTGCCATGGGAGTCAGTAACTCCTGTGGGGAGTGTAAACTTAATGTTGCTGTCCCCTTCTGTAGTCTGAGAAGGATGTAAGCAGGGTGAGCTCTTCCCTCCAGGTGCTTTTTGTCGCCTTAGCACCCCTGCAGCCTGCAGTGACTGTTTCTGTGGATAGAAAGCTTGCTTTGTATGAAGACTCCTGAAGCATAGGAAGGCTTCTGAACCTGAGTGAGCAGCTGCTTCTCACTTCTGTATTGGTGGGCCTAGGGCTGTCAAGAAAGCAAGGCTGGGTTTTCTCTGGAAACTGCTGGATGACCTCTAGCAAATGTAAGTATATTTATGATAGGCTTTCTCTGCCTTAGGTGACAAAGCTCCAGACTAAGTCTTACTCAGTGAATAACAGCCCATCCTTCCATGTTTTTTGGAATGCCTCTCTAACTCTGGGAAGATGCAGACCTACCCTTTAGAGAGTTTTTTTCCAGTGTGCCAAAAATAACTTGCATACCAGTAGATGATGGTAGGTAAGTTCAAACTCTAAAGGGAGAGGATATTGCTTCTGTTCTTTGCGTACTGTTACAAAGGGCATTTCACAGAATCACAGAATCATTCAGGTTGGAAAAGACCCTTGGGGTCATCAAGTCCATCCATCAGCCCTACTCTACAAAGTTCTCCCCTACACCACATCCCTCAACATCTCATCCAAACGACCCTTAAACTCATCCAGGGATGGTGACTCCACCACCTCCCTGGGCAGCCTATTCCACTGTCTGACCACTCTTTCTGTGAAAAATTTTTTCCTAATGTCCAGTCTAAACCTCCCCCGTTGCAGTTTAAAGCCATTCGTTCTTGTTCTATCGCTAATTACCTGTGAGAAGAGACCAGCACCAATCTCTCTACAATGTCCTTTCAGGTAGTTGTAGAGAGTGATGAGGTCTCCCTTCAGCCTTCTCTTCCTCACACTAAACAGTCCCGGCTCCCTCAATCTATCCTCACAGGATTTATTCTCCAGGCCCTTCACCAGCTTCGTTGTCCTCCTCTGCACTCGCTCCACCACCTTGATTTAGTGGGCAAAATACGCACCTAGGAAAGAGCATGTGTTTTCAGAGGAGGACTGAAGACCTCTGAGCAGATAAATCTGAGTTGCTTGAGGTGTTAAGGTTGCCAGAGGTTAGTACAGTTTGTGACAAGGTATGAATGTTATGTGGACTCTTTCCTGCTCTTCCAGTTAGAATTGCTGGCTGGGCCCTGCTTGGGCTCAGTGGACCTATCCCAGGGAATCTGTAGGCTTTCTGAATAGTTTTCTTGGGGCCACTGGAAGGGGAAGTAACTGACCTCTTGCAGATTCTGTGCTCAGACATAGCAGCACAACCTTTCTGCCCAGAGATGTTGTAGTTGACCCATCCCTGGAAACATTCCAGGCCACGTTGGACAGGGCTCTGAGTAACCTGATCTAGTTGAAGATGTCCCTGCTCATTGCAGGCGGTTTGGACTAGATGACCTTTAAAGGTCCTTTCCAACCCAAATCATTCTGTGAACTATATGTTGAAGGCAGACCTAGTGAAGGAGAAGTCCAAAGTACTTCAGGTTTAGTTATACTTAAGTTAAACCTCTTCTGTACCACTATATAATACTGATTTGACAAACATGGAATTGGTCAGCTGTTGAAGCATTTGCTAAATCACATATGCTACTGTGACTTCATTGTACCGTATCTCAAAAACTTCCAATTTTAAAACTGGGGAAACAGTGCATCTCTTTGAAACTGAAAAGGGAGACACTCACTACGCTTTTTAAAGATTACCAACTTCCACAGGCTCTGAAGCTAAACAGGTGCATCTAGCCAGTTGCAAGATGGTTGTAGTATCCACCCTGGCTATAAAACAGTTCTGTCTGTATTTTAGTAATGCATCCAGGTGTTGATCAGACTTGTTACACACTGAGCTCTGAGATAGTTCTAACATAGACATTTTGAATGCCATTTTTGTCACTCAGAATCCTTCCAGCTAGTCTGACATGTTCTTACTGAATAGACCCCTGATTTAATGCTCCTCAATCTCCACAAAGCCACATTCTTTGTCAGAAGACTGACTTTTTTTCAGCCTGGTAACTCCTAAACTTTACCTGTGGAGCATCTGCATGTATCAGCCACCAACAGTGAAATGTATGTTTTAGACTTCATGAGAGTAGTTTATGAATTTTAAGTAGAAAATATCAAGTGATGAGGTCTTTGTGACTGATGTGCATATCTGTAGAGTTAGAGATACATCTGGGATGTCATGTAAGGAGCAATAAGTATATATGTGTATTCAGTTTCATGCTGTGTGATGTTTTATATAGTAGTCATCTCTGTCCTGGGAGAGTTAAAGCATGTATCAGTGAAGAGTAGGATATGAGGCATATCAGGAAGTACATCAAAACCTCATCTTGTTGAAGCCACTTAAATACAAATCTAATAGACCAGAGACATTCTCAAAGATATTTTGAGGTTTTATGTCCTGCATAAACCAGGTCAATGTAGCATGAAGCATCTAGCCAGGCACTTTTCTTCATATATTTGTTATGAGACTGCAGTTTTCATGTGGAATATTTGTCAGGCTCCCAGGTAAGGCAAGTTCTACTTACATTGGTTTAGGACTTGATAGAAGTTCCATGAAATGGTTTTTTTGAAGTTGTTCCTCTTCTCTCACCTGAGTGTTTCAAAAACTCTGTTTTAAAAAAGATAAAACCTCAGAGTTTAAACTCTTCAGCACCTTGTTTCATTATACCATTTTCTAGTAAAATAGAAATGGGGGGCAGAGCTTTTTCAGCCTGGTACTTAATTAGCTGAACTGCCTGAATAGTCTTCATATTTCCAAATCTACTGTTTACCATGTTCTGAGGGATTTTGCACTATAGTTAATAAAATTTTACATGCACACTGTAACCGATCATGAAAAAAGACTTCAGACATCAAGTGCAATATAAGGCATCAGTTCAATAAAACAAAATTTCTGTATTTTCAGTATAAGTGCTAGCAATCAAACAGGGAAGTTTCCTGAAACACTAACTTGTGAGAAACAGAGCTGCATCCCTAGATATAAAACAGGCATACCAGTTGCAAGAGAGGCAGCGTCACTTGTCAATCAGGCTTGTTTAAATTACGTATAGAAAAAATTCTCTATTACATTGTCACATTTGTGGAATTTATTCTCAGTGTAGTTTGTAAAAAGTCATTGAAAAAAACAGTATGACTTATTTGAGACACATAATAGCTACAGTTGCTTAAAAATTAACTAATGCTATGTTGAGGATGTGTTTCAGGGTGTGGTGCAGTTAAGGGAAAGGCAGGAGATATAATTTGAGAGAAGCTTGGAAGAGAATGAAGACCTCGACCTGCAAATACTACTCTGCCTGGAGGTGCAGAGGGAAAATCTAAATGAGGGTGTTGTCCCATGGTGGCTTCCATAGGTGCTTTATTGGCTAGCATGGAGGCAATGTGAGGTACTGGGAATGTCCTGCTAAACTGTGAGCTTGCTGGCCTCCCAAGGGAAAGCACTAAAATTCACATAAAGCACTGATTTTCCCTGCAAAACTCCTAGGGGATTTGGGGGAAAACGTTTCTAACTCAGATGCTTGAAATTAACAGTAGTGAGGGCTGCTTAGTCCTTCCAGGATAGCTTTTGAGGGATGAATTTATTTCTTGTGCCATGAGCTGTTTACCTGATTTTGAAAACTATTATGCTCCTGAGCAGTTCTTTCTAATGTTTGTCATGTTTCCCCAACCTCAGGCTTTGTTTTTAACTGGTAAAGTTGTCTCATCATTTTGGTTTTGGGTTTTGGTTTTGGGTTTTTTTTTTTTTTTTTCGAGAATAATTTGAGGTCTTTAGGGCAGGAGACCTGTGGATAATTAATATCTGCTTGTTTCCGTGTATGTCAACAGAGGCTGTCACTTGCAGCATGTGAACTTTAGGTGCTGCTGGAATGAGTATAACCTGAGAAACCTTAATTTGGCTGCCCTGTGTGCGTACACCTCATGAAGGGCTTGCTAATGGTATAGTTGCAGTTTTTGTGCTGTGACGAGAGGTCACTGGTGGTCTGGGAGTGTATACTGGGAACCTCGCAGAAGATGCTGTATTTGAGGAGCTAGTGATCTTGAACAGACCACGTCCTTAAGGCTTGAGAAGCCCATATGTTCCTAATATAATCTCTGATACCTTTGGGAAAGGTAAACAGCATGTGGATCAGGGGGTGGAATGTAATGATCCTGACCAGAGACCACTGTACACTGTGGAGTTAGTGTCACGGTCCACTTGGTGGACTCGTGATGGTTCATTTGCTACAATCTCGAAAGTGCAAAATTAAGGTGACCAACACCAAAGGGGATAGCAGTAATCAAACAGGAAATCTTTATTGTGTTGCCTGTGAAGCGGCACGCGATAGTTAGAGACGGGTGAAAGAAAGGAGAACAGTAAAGTTTAGAGAGAGGAGGAAGAGAGGTTATAGCTACCACCACTGATCTTAAGACGTCCTAACGGTCCCGGGTCCAGCTGATGCTGCGTCGTCGATCGTCGTGGTCCTTGGTGAGGAAGCTTTTGTTGCCAAGAAGTCATCTTTTATGCTTAGTAACACACCTTGCTCCACCTCTGCCTCAGGGGTCTCCGCCCTTCTCAGAATTCAATTATCCTATCTCCGCCCTTCTCGAGCGAGGCCATCGCGCATGCGCAGGGGGGAGTGTCTGAGGTGTGGTCAGTCTTGGAGGCGGGTAACCTTCAACCAGGAGGTGTGTTTTGGTATTATAATGAAGCAAAGTTCGTCTAAGGTTCATGATTTCTTCATCGGTGTTATGGCAACAGTTGCGATCCATCTTTTTTGACAGGGCTATGCGGTTATCTCTAACAGCTCCGGCTAGGCCCAGGTACCGAACAATAGCACAGCACTCTTTGTACTGCACGGCTCAGGCACCGAAGAACAGCCCTGCACTGCCTGCACCACACGGGTCAGTGCTCAGGAGAACAGCACAGCACTGGCTGTGCCACACAGTTCTGCATTCAGGAGCCTTTGCACCACATTCCACTCCAGGGATCGGCAACTGTGTTCCAAACAGGCTGTTGTTGGGTACCTCACTGTCCATGTCCCGGATGACAATGTTGAGACAATGCTGATCTTCTGACCGACTCTTACACCACCCTGTGGCTCAACATGGTCGTCAGGATGTCAGGATCGCATGGTAGTAGCATAGTAGAAGAAAAGGAGAAAGGGAGAGAGAGAGGAAGAGAGAAGAAAGAAAGGAAATAACAGTGATCGAACAATCTGCAAAATTAAGTTTATGAAATAATTACAATCAAAGCTGTTTATATAAGAAAAGAATTAATAGGGTTTTAAAACATCAATTGATTTGGGGATATCCACATTGAATGGGACATCAAGCATATTGTGTGTGTTCAATAGAGACATCAAACGTGTTAACCGATTCATCATTTTCCATGTTATGACATACAGTACTGCTGACAAAACCAAACTGATCAAAACCAATATCAAGAGAACCACGATGGGGTGACACAACTGGTTGAGGATGCCTGTAGCAGTAGGCAACCATCCGAAAAGTGTGTCCCACCATCTATGTTCTGCATCCTTTTGCACTCTTTCCAAAACTCAGTGCATTTCTTTCACATTGTGATGAACAGTTATTAAGGTTTTCTGTCCATTTTCCCTTTTTCCAAGATCTCAATCAAATTCTTGTGTTTTCATAACTGCTTTACCAAAGTGAGATTCATTCCAATGGGTGCAGGCAGCAATTCATGAATCAATGTGTAATTAGATTGCAAAAGTTGGTGAGGTGTGACCGGGGCCGAATAGGAAAAGTCACATCCGATAATCTCAGTAAAATTACAAACGCAGGAATTTGAATGATTTTTAGTCTCTACAACTACCTTATCCGTGAATAAAAAATCACAAACAGTCCTCAAACATACACAGCCTTTGCCAATATATATGAGTACTGTTTCAGGGTTTTCATTAGGATGAATCTCAAAATGACAAATATTTTGTTCAGTATCTAAACAAATATCTTGAGCCTCAATTGCATTGCCTTCACAGATAAATCCTTGTTGTTCTCGTACAATGCAAGATTCCAAATTGACAGTTTGCCATTTTTCATCCATCTTTCGGGCCCATACTCTATGCTCAAAAGGCTAGAGTATAGTTCCATTGTGGTTCAACCCTAATGCAATGACGGGATAAATTGGGTATATGGTAGCATTATATATAGTAAGCACAAAGGTTGTAGGTGTGTTTGTGATGGGGTCATAGGTAAAGTTTACCAGGTTCCACCAGGACTGGAATTTCTTCTCGAAATCAGTGGCACTGTCCCAAATTATTTCCCGAATTTCAGTGGGGAGAGTGCCTTCTTCACCTTCTCTTATAATTGAGACAGCTACCAACTGCATCCATATTTGAGCCTGGATACAGCTGAGAGCCAAAGAGAGAGAGGTTATTTTGGATCACCCCAAGTGCGTCTGTAATCAATTCGTGGTCCTTTACATTTACCTTTTCCCATTTTGGTAATATATTTGACAACAGCCATGGGTTAGTCCCCAAAGCCAATAAAGAAGATTGCAAAGGCTGTTATAAGTTAGCCAAATCACTAATTGAGGTAGCCAATTTGTTCATTATTACCTCCGAATCAATACTATTTAAAACTCCCAACCCTGTTCCCAAAACACCGGTTAGGTCTCTCCGTGTTCTTCTTGTGGAAAGAGTTCGTTTTTGCAGCCACGTTGTCCATCCCTCATAAGAAGTCTTTAGGAAAGGTAAACAAGCTGGCTGAATGTCTGAAACATTGTTTTGCATCAGGAATTAAACTCGTTTGAGAGACCATGCTGGGTTAAACAACATTTGTTGTTGGCCCGTATTCCTGCTTACATATGGTCCAATTCCAAAGATTTTTGGGCTAAGCACAACAGTTGGTTGGGTAGTAGGTATTACAACATCTATTTTGAGTTTTCCCCAGTATTTGGTGTTATTTTTACCACACATAACTTTATGGGCGTGCTGTAGAGCAGTCAAATTTAGCCAACAATCTAGGTTTTGATTTTTACACAACAAAATAGGGCCATGTGGTCCAGTTCCATAACTGTTTGTGGGTTCAATGTGGGATTCAGTGATCAATCTGCATCTTATTGTGATGTTATCCCTTTGTACCACCATAAAAGAGGGTATGACTTCATCTTTGTCAGTTAGCATGAAGAGGGTATCTATGCCATCATAGGTGACTACTGCAACAAGCATCACCAGAGGCCTAGTTACAGCATTTATTTTGAATTTAAATGTTAGGCCTGATAGTCCTCCTACCGGTGGATTAGGACGCCAATCGCACACCACATAGACTGGCTTAGTCAAAGTGAAATTATGCCAACAATCCCCTTCTTCCTTAATACAGGATTTGGTGATTTCGACATTGTTGGTACTTGGGTCTACCTGTTTGTTACATCCCCATTCTGTAGTAGGACAGAGTTCTGCAGTGATGCTGGAATTAGGGTCCAATAGATTTCCAGAGATGGTAATTGAGGAGGCTTTCTCATGAAGAGATCCTTCCACTTTTCTGCATCTCACCTGGATTTTTTCTCCAATCGTTCCAGTCAGGACACAGACCCAATCTTTTCTGTCCCATTCCCCCCACTCAAGTGGGTGGTACACTTCAGGATCATGCAGTGGCTAAATTTGGGAGACGGTCTTTGGGATACTGTCCTATACGGCTAGTATGCTGGATAATAGCTTGGGACCATGGCCATTCTGTATCTTTTTGGTTACAGGTTAGTGGTAAGATGCAGAAAAGTACTACCAATCCAATTAAGTGATTCATGATTCATGCTATTCTTGGTGTCCCTCGGAGTTCTTCTGCAACAATAAAGCAACAGAACTTGCCTCTCTGAGGCGAAAGAAATTAATACTGGACAGAAAATTAGAATGATGGAATTATCCAGCGAGTATTTATCCAATGCTCCTTCCCTAGGGCATCGGATGCTACCCATGAATGTTCATTCAGTGGGGTTTTTAGTACCAGTGGTACACTTCCCATGGTGGGAAGTTCTACTAAGACAGGTTGTCCAGGGAAGTGTGCTGCGTTCCTAGAATTATCTGGTCCCTTTAATGAGGGAAGTGAGAGGGAGCCTTTGGGCAAAAGGCAGTAATTTTGGGCATCCATTTACCCCCCATCTGTCATTTACACCTTTCACAGCTTCCCATAGGCGGACATCCCAATTTCCCTCCTGTGGTCTCAAAAGTTGTTTTATGAGACCATTTGTTCTTTCTACAATTCCATTGGCCTGTGGATAGTATGGAGCGTGGAAGACCTATTTAATCCCTTCGCTTCGTGCCCAACCCTGTACGATTCTGGCGGTGAAGTGGGAGCCATTGTCAGATTGTGTTTCTTGTGGTTTTGGAAAAATTCCAAGCCATTCATGCAGTGCTTTCACAGTTTTTAGTCCCGTAGCTTTGTTAAAAGCTTTGGCTTGGACTAGCCCTGATGTTATTTCCACTCCCACCAGCACAAAGCGTTTTCCTCCTGATTTCTTAAAGGGGCCGATATATTCTACCTGCCAAGCATCCCACAAGCCTTTACCCTCTCTTAAATGCAGAGGGTCATCCTCTAAGATGTGTACGGCACTGTTCACAGGCTGATATACAGGTTTTACACATTTCCCTAGTGACAGGCCAACCTCGGGCAAGGGCTTCATGATACAGATCTTTAGCTCCCATATATTTACGTTTTATATGGAACCACTCTAGCAAACGATCCTAATCTTCTGTGATCTGGTCCTTTTGTACAGGAGCTAGTCTTGCTAATTCATCAGCTTTGTTGTTCCATTCTCCTGCTGAGTCCCCATCTACTTGATGAGAAGCTACCCATCCCACAGCAAAGTTCCCTTGGCTAGCAATGCTCAGGATTTCTTGCCACTTGTCCTTTTGCCACACTGGAATTCTGTTAGCTTCCCATTCATTTTGCTCCCAGAAAGGGAGCCATTCAGTACATCCCTTAAACACTGCATAGGAGTCAGTGTACATGTGGACAGGGGAAGCGGTTTGTGCTTCATGCTTGAAAACGCTCCATACTGCAATTAATTCTCCTACCTGGGCACTCCCTTCTCCCTCTGTTATTATCTGTTCATCAATAGTAGTGTGGAGAGCTACTGCCTGGTATTTCCACACTTTTCCTTCTCGCTTTGCAGAAGTGTCGGTAAACCAAGCATTCACTGACTGATCATGGGAGAAAGGAGGGGCTACCCGAATAACCGAGATAGGTTTGTCTTGGCTGCCGTCCAGGCTCTCTGTTTCTTGCATAGCTAAGTTTTTTAAAGCTCCTTCAGTCACTGAGAAAAGGTTACAATAGTGATCAATCTGGGCAGACCACTTTCATACCGAGGCCCGTCAGGAGGAGGGGTCCCACCAGTGACTGCTTTTATAACTTTGAACAGGCCTCTTAGCACGATTGGTTGTTGATGTGTGATTTTCTCCACTTTTATGAGAGCCAGGCTAACCACAAACAAACCTTTCTCCCATGCAGAATATCTCTTCTCGGCATCCTTAAAGCCACGGGAATAAAATCCTATGGGGTGGGTTAGACCTTCAGGACCACGTTGCCAAATGTGTACTGACAATCCTGTTGTGGAAAACGCCCATTCTACCTGAAAAGGGTCTGTAGGGTGGATAGGGCCAAGAGCCTGGTGAGCTGTTGCTTCAAAAATTAACAATTCCATTGTTTCTTCCTGAGAAGCAGTCCATTCCCATTTGTCCCTTTTTCTCAGTAAATCATAAAGAGGTCTGGCAATGATAGAAAAGTCTGGGATGTGTTTTCTCCAGAATACCAATAACCCTAAAGCACACTGCAAAGCTTTTTTTGATTCAGGTATTTTAATCTGATCTAGGGAAGTGAGGGTGTCTGGTGGGATACATGTCTTTCCCCCTTTCCACCAAATTCCCAAAAACTTTACTTGTGAGGGCTTTTAGACCTTTTCTGGAGGAATTTGTAAACCCAAGTTCTCCAAATGAGAGATTTTATGTTCTGTTGGGTTGCCCCCACCTCCTCTTCTTTATCTCCCCCCACAAGAATATCATCAATATACTGATAGACAGCTATGCCTTCGGCTTTTGGTATTTTCTCCAGTTCTTGGGCCAAAGCGTAGTGAGCTAGTGTAGGGGAATGTTTGTATCCCTGAGGCAGCTGGGTAAAGGTAAATTGTTGTCCCTCCCATGTAAAAGCAAAACAGTCTCTGTCTTCTGGTCGCAAAGGTATCATAAAAAACATGTCTTTAACATCTATGGTTGCCATGATCGGATGAGCTTTCTCTTGAATTGTTATTACCAGTTCAGCCATATTAAGGACTGCGGCAGTTAGAGGGTCTGTGTTAGCATTCAGCCTTCAAAAATCTGTTGTGAGCCTTCACTTCCCATTAGGTTTTCTCACTGGCCACACCGGAGAGTTGAAAGGAGAATGGGTATTTATCACCACTCCTTGCTCCCGCATCTCCTGCATGACTGGTTTGATAACTTCCTTTGCTCCCAGGGGGAGGGGATATTGTTTAACATTGGTTACTTTGCTAAGCGGCAGAGGGGGTGCTGTTTGAAGTAGCCTGATGTTCAGCTGTGGTGTCCCAAAAGTCCACAACAATCCTTCTGAATCCTCCCACCCCCTTCCCTTAAGGGCATCTATTCCTAACAAGTTAGTCGGAATATTCCCGACCACCATGATAATGGTGACCATGCTTTCCTCTCCCAGTAATGTCAGCTTTACCGGAGCAACGTTCAGAACCTCTGATGACCCTAAAGCATTCAGGACACAAACGTTTTGCTTAGAGGGAATCACCCCACACCTCTGGGCATCTTCCTCAGTCAGGGCAGAGATCTGTGCCCCGGTGTCGATTAAAAAGGTTACAGGTGCACGCTTAGGACCTACAATAGCTGTAATCAATAAATCTCCTCTATTAGTTTTAGTGAGCTGTCGGATATAAATACATCCCCTGTTCCCCCGCCCACTGCTAAGGAACAGAGGTTCTAGTTTCCCTGCTGACTTTTCCCGTCGCCCGTGCTCTCCGCGGGGGGAGCTGTGGGCATGACAGGAGAGATTTCTCTATTTGACCGTGAGTGCTGTGGGTGTTGTTTCGGACCATACCACTTTGATATCAGCTTACTCAGCTTATTAAGGGGTAAACCATCCATTACATCTCTGGGAACTCCCTTTTTAATTCCCAAAGCCCACCATTGTTGTCGAGTCAGGGGCTGTCCTCCTCCTCCCCCTGTTTTAGAGTGGGAGTAGTCAGCAACAGTGACGTGGTCAGTGGGGGCAGTTACAGTTTTACTAACAGAAAGGGGTAGATGTTTAGCTCCTATTTGATGGATTCCTTTAGATTTCTCCTCCAGAGTTCTCACAGGACCATATTTTCTGCTATAACCTATCAATTCCTGTGCTACATCTCCCCATGTCCACATCCTTTTATGTTTTGAGTGGGAAAGAGTCGAGCTATGATTGAAAGGTGAATCTGTGCCAGCTTTAGTTTCATCTCTTCTGCCTTTTATAAAGCTCTCCAGCTTTTCTGAAGGGTCTAAAGATGCTATGGTCCTTTGGAGATGAATCCCGGTAGATTTGAGTGAGTCTGGGAGTCCCCTTATCAAGGGAGTCATGATTTCAGGATTCACCGACAGCATCATTGGGGATTCACATCCGGGAACTAACTTCCTCCCATGTATCATTTGCAGGCAGGCTGCTTTGTGCACACTTTCTAGCAATTGATCAACTGTGCCTGTAATGGCCAGGGGATCTCCCCTGTCCAAAGGGTTCAACCCTCCGGCCCAATAGGCAGCCCGCTGGGTTAGGGACCATGGGGCACGTCCATCTCCTGTTGTTAAAAAGACGCCGTGACCCCAGTAACCACTTGCTTCTTTTTCACTTAACTGAATTTGGTCCCCCCCGGTTAAGGATACGCGCCACACATACTCCATTTCGGATTCTTTAGGAAGGCGCCCGTATACTCTTTTCATTTTGGCCAATTCAGTGGGAGTATATGGTATCTCTTTAGTTGTAATATGAGGGTCATTATCCTCATCATCTATATAAGCATATTCTGCTTTAATCAAAGGTCTCATGCGAGGGTTTTCCCTGAAGCATTTCCTCACTTCCTTTAGTTCCTTTTGGGGATATATTGGGCTTATTTGCTGAATACCTATTTTCTCCAGCTTCCTTTCTACCTCACCCAACGATTCAGCAGTCTTTGAATATTCCTCTCTTAAGGCATCTTTTAACAAGGAATTTTCTTCCTCTATCTCCTCTTTTTCCTCTATCTGCTGTTTTAACAAGCAAATTACTTTCTCTTTCTCTGCTAACTGCTCTTCCAGGTTGGAGATTGTTTTCTGCAAAAGTTGCACCAAATTTTCAAGAGATTCTATGATTTGTTTTTCATGACTACGCCGCTTAAAGCGGTCTTCAACTGCTGCAACCAGGCTGGCTCCTAGAACTGCACAAATAGACTCATTCTGTAAAGAAATCACTCGGTCTGTTACACTCTGCAAATTTGTCCAATTATCTCGAGCCCAATCTTCCCCAGGTGGGGAGGGTCGAGCTCCATACTTTGCCAAGAGTGCATAGAACGAGTCAAGATTTTTCACTAACGAAGAGTCTTGATAATTGTCCTTTTCAGTCATTCTTATTACAAAGGGACCAAACTCACTTCAGGGAGGTTGAACTTAGTTACACCACACACGCAACAACTGCTGCGTCACCCTTCTCTTCCCCGAGTGGCTGAAGGGACTAAAATCTACCACGGGGAGTCAAAACTTATTTACACACAAGTGTAGACTTTCTCGGCTTGTCCCTTCAACTTCCCCGGGTAGTCGACCTCATCTATGGAGGACAGTTCCCCCTTTTGCACTAAGAGATCCTTGCACTTGATCCTGATAGACAGAGCCCTCAATTCGAGTTTGGGGAGCAATACTCCGAGGCGTGTGTGGTGTGTGGGAATCTCGAATCGCCCCCCTTGCTTTCTGGACACCTCTCACCCTTTCGGGTGTAGGGCCAGGTGCGGCTGAAGCAAAACGTTCTTTCCCTGTTACAGACCACACACAACCCACACCCCGCTGTCTCTCAGGATCCTGTCCGTGATGCCAGTTTAATGTCACGGTCCACTCGGTGGACTCGTGATGGTTCGTTTGCTACGATCTCGAAAGTGCAAAATTAAGGTGACCAACACCAAAGGGGATAGCAGTAATCAAACAGGAATACTTTATTGTGTTGCCTGTGAAGTGGCACGCGATAGTTAGAGACGGGTGAAAGAAAGGAGAACAGTAAAGTTTAGAGAGAGGAGGAAGAGAGGTTATAGCTACCACCGCTGATCTTAAGACATCCTAACGGTCCCAGGTCCAGCTGATGCTGCGTTGTCGATCATCGTGATCCTTGGTGAGGAAGCTTCCAATTTTCATTGTCCAGAAGTCATCTTTTATGCTTAGTAACACACCTTGCTCCACCTCTGCCTCAGGGGTCTCCGCCCTTCTCAGAATTCAATTATCCTATCTCCGCCCTTCTCGAGCGAGGCCATCGCGCATGCGCAGGGGGGAGTGTCCGAGGTGTGGTCAGTCTTGGAGGCGGGGAACCTTCAACCAGGAGGTGTGTTTTGGTATTATAATGAAGCAAAGTTCGTCTAGGGTTCATGATTTCTTCATCGATGTTATGGCAACGGTTGCGATCCATCTTTTTTGACAGGGCTATGTGGTTATCTCTAACAGCTCCGGCTAGGCCCAGGTACCGAACAATAGCACAGCACTCTTTGTACTGCACGGCTCAGGCACCGAAGAACAGCCCTGCACTGCCTGCACCACACGGGTCAGTGCTCAGGAGAACAGCACAGCACTGGCTGTGCCACACAGTTCTGCATTCAGGAGCCTTTGCACCACATTCCACTCCAGGGATCGGCAACTGTGTTCCAAACAGGCTGTTGTCGGGTACCTCACTGTCCATGTCCCCAATGACAATGTTGAGACAATGCTGATCTTCTGGCCGACTCTTACAGTTAGTGAGCCACGGAACACTTAACCTGAGCAGGCACAGGCCTGTCCTGTGCTGCACACGCACTAAAGTGGCCTTCAGTCTCTGTGTGCTGCAGATTCCTGGGCTGCAGCATCAACTCAGCTCATCGTAACAGAGGAGCCTGCAGGCAGGTCCCACTTGGTAGCAGGGGTTATGCCACCTGCATGGCTTTCTTTTTATCTAAAAATACAGCAAGAAGTTCTCCTGTTAACATCCTTTATGAATGGAGTTGTCTTCTTGTAAGAAAATGATAAACTAGCTCAGATGACTGAAATGTAAGAATTTCTCCTATTGACAGGGTCTGTCCAGCATGCTGCTCGTGGAGCAGAGGCCTGTTCAAAGCTACAGCACCCATGGTTACCACCATCTCAAGGGATGTAAGATTATCTATAATAGTCTCTCCTTACAGTGTTAGCTCTAGTAAATAACATTTTAAGTGATAGTTTACAGAGCCCAAGTTCCTCTCTTACTGGATTGTAACAGACTAGCACCTCCTGGTGCAAAACAGAGGGTATTTACGCCCCTGGTAAGTGAGCCATATCTAGAGTCTTTTCAATATGCAATTAGGAGTCCACAATTAGACTTCTATAGTTTTAACTTATAGTTATACATGAAGTCTGTTTTCAGTACCCTCCACAATGTATCAAAATAGAGCAGGTTCATACTGTTTTCATAATGAGAGCTTTTATTCTGTGGAATCCAGGGTGTCTCAATTTATGAGGAGGATTAAGGTAATAATGTAGCAGAAAGTCCCTTACATCTGTTGTTTGCCCTGCAGCACTCCTCTAACATCCATGAACATTTTTCTTGAGGAAGAGGAGACTCTTCCTCAAAACTGATTGCAGACTGACAAATACTAGAACAAAATCTATCATGAGATGATGTGCAATTTGGTATACGTAAGGAGACTATAACGTATATTCAAAACTTTCCAGACCTTTTTGTACATAAAAATATGTTATTGGTCTTAGACCACTTTCACTATTTTGCAGGTTTAGCCTTATTAGATAACCCTATTGAGTACTGTAAGCTCATCTTGCATGTTGTATCAATATTTACTGAGACTGAACTTTTTGAGCTCTGGCTCTGTCAGTCCTCACTCTCAGACAACCAATTTTCCTTCTGGAATATGCAGCACAGGACCTTGGACTCTATTTCAGGGCTGTGCACCTAAATGCTGAGCCCCTAACCTGGGTACCCAGAGCTTGTCCAGGCCATTTGCTTCCCCCGGTCACCCTCCCAATAGTAAATATTGTACCAGAAGAGCCATCTGCAGAGCAGAGGTGGGAGGTTGACTGTGTCCTGACCTCCCTTTGATGGAAACATTCAGCTGAGTTGCTCTTACGCACACTCCAAGGCTGTGCTTTCTTTGTGCATTTGCGGACTTTTAAATTTCTGATTTCTGTGTGTTGAATAATCCACAGATTAACCCAGAGTAATCCCCATTGAGCTCATCGGGACATGGTGTATTAGGGTAACCAGATAATATTCTCCCCAGAGCTCTGTGGCACGAACAGTCCTGGAATTGGCTGTGGGGTAAATTGAAGCAAAGCCCATCAAGCAGCTGGCCTTAACAATTCTGTGTTTGGCACACACATGGCTTGAACAGCTTTCAGTGAAGTATTGTAGAGGTTTGTAACAGAAATGACTGCTGTGAATGCAGGACAAAAGGAATTGAGCAGTGAGAGGAGGGGAGCTCGCCTTGTGCTTGGCAACACGTGAAAGGTGGCACCTTTCAAACATGCAGGAGCTGTTGGTCTCATATCGCATGTCCTCTATGGTCCTGTCCTTAGTTGGGGGTGATCGATTATATGTGATCAGATTTCCCTCCTTTGGGTGGGAGTGACTGGTGAGTGGCAGTCAGGAATGCTGTGCTCTCTCATCTTTGAAGCAGCCACCAAACTCTAAAGGTATCCTTTGCCATCTTCTGTTATAAAGTTATAAATATTGGTGATATTTTTGACAGGTTAATTGCTGCCTTAACAGTTTCTGAGTGGGTTTTTTTGACAGCACTGTCTCATGCCTTAATGATGGTCAACTTGATGGTTCACCAAGGGTTCTTCCCACTCATAATGGCATTGTGCAGGAAGGAAAACTGAACTATTGACCCTGTGTCCTGTGGAGAGCTCATCTACCAGGAGCCCGAGCTGCCTCTCTTGCTACAGGGCTGGAGATGCTGGAGCAGCTTTCTGACCTGGCATTTCACTGTGCTGAGCTAGGCTGGAAGACCCTTTGCTGAAGAAGAGATTTTTGTTCCTGCGAGACCTTTTTTTCAAAAAGCATCTTCTGAGTGGAACTGCTGTCTGGCTGGTACTCTGCACTTGTCTAAAGGAGTGTGTCAGAGTGCAGCTCTCAGCCTTTCCCAAAGCTCTCTGAAAGAAGAGGATTCTTTGCGCAAGAAGTAGAAGGCAGCAGAAGCAGGATAGCCAGCCCTGGGGTGGAACCTTTCATGGCCTTTGTAAGCCCATGTGCACATTCTGTGTGTTTTTCCTTGCATCAAGGTGTTCACTATCATTTATTTTGTGAGCTTATATGAAGGTGAGCAGGTATGCTCTGTACCTACTAGGAATTGGAGTATATTCAAGACAGCTGTTAAAAGCTTTCTCAAGAGAAGTTAAAACTCGATGAAAGAGTAAGAAATCTTGCAGTGTCTTGGCATTAGACGTGACTTACAGCTCCGTCTAGGGGTGACGAAGCATCAGGACACGGAAGAGTATAATGCTGTGCTGTAGCAGTGCACTGCAAATTAAGGTCTGTTTTTGACACAGAAGATACTTAGGAGGGGGAAAACTTGGGTTACAGGAACACAGGTCAGGAATGAAATACCCTGCTCACCGGTCAGGCTGCTGGGGCTCCAGGTGCAGTCAGTCTTTCCTGCGTGGAGGTTTTTGAAACCTTATGCAGTGGTATGATCCCTGGGAGCACAGTGGACTAAAAACACACTAACGACCCAAAAGGAAAATGTATTTTAGTTAACGTAACTGTTCTGGTTCTGGTTGTTCTGGTTCTGGTTGCTGGTGGATTGAGGACTGTTGGTGGAAACAGGGTGCATCATCAAAAAAGCAGATTGAAACTGCAGAACATAAGCTGTTAATATTTTTAAGGGATGGTCCAGCCTTTTGCTGTGGGTATAACAATCAAACTTGAAGATTCAGAAAGTTTTGAAAGACTGTATCCTCACGCTGGAAATGTTCTCATTTTGTTCCTACATTTGTGACTGTACTTGAAGATAGAAATGGCCGATGTTTCTGACTCCCCCTGCTATTTGTTCTCTTCCTCCTTGCCCATTGTACATGAGTTGAATGAGCTAATGTGTTGTCCGTTGCATTTTAGCCAGGTTAATGCTGCATGTGCGTTCAGCTACCATGCCTCATATTGCAAGTGGTGGCGAGGGCCCTGTGACTGGCATTGCTTTGAGCTCAGCGAGCTGCTGCTTGAGCTCAGTTACAGCTTGTTTTCTTTCTGCTAGTCTGCCCCAGCTGTCAAGCAAATTGTGTTGGTTCAAGCCCCCTTTATGGCTATGAGAAATGAAATGACATTAAATTATGTGAAAATGGCTAGAGACTTCATCTTAAAGGTGAAGGGACTAGATATGAACTCCTGGTTGCTGAGTAATCATTCCGCTAGCAGCATGTACAAAATCAGCCTGGAAACAGTTTATTCCAGCTGTTATTTTACAATCTGAGCCTCAAAATGATCGGCATTTATGCTATTCCAGGAAAGGAAAGGAAAAGTCTCCCTGAAGTGACTAATCCATCAAACAACCTTCTTGAAAAACAGGGCCTCCCACAGGAGCTGTCTCTGGGCACGTAGCTCTGTGACCACCTAAACTTTCTTTTGGGGGTCTTTGAGCACTTTGTCACAGCAGAGAGCCGTATCTTTTTGTAGGGCGCTTTGATTGAATATGAGAGATGATTTTCTCATTTGGGGAATTCATTCGTTTTCAGGATTATCTTGCCCCATGCATTCACTTTGCCACAAATGGCAAAGCTCCAGCTGGGGGAGGAGTGAAATCTTGAGAAGCTGAAGCTTCTGATTTGAAATCTCTAGTGCTCATTGGGAACAGTGGGTGGCCTTTTCTTTTGAGCCTCCCCATTTTCAGTATCTGTTGACTTGACTTTCATCTTCATTCATCCTGACTACTGCAAAAGAAAATCTCTGGGAGAAGTTGTTAGGGTTTGGAAACTGTGGCAACAGGGCCTGTGGCTGACTTGCTGGTGGAGCTGCTGACAGGAGAGTTTATGCATTAGAAAACAAAGGGAATGGTTCCCATGTGCTGTAATATCTCATAAAGATGTATCTTCTTGACATACATGTATTAGGTTGCCTCCCATGTAGTATGAAAATATTTGTCCAAGATATATTCAGTAGTTCCTCAGATTAATCTTCCAAGAACTAGGTAATTACTGGAAAGTGTTGTCTTGTGTACCTTATGAAGAGACTGGTAATACAATGGAGTAAAACTTATCTGTGGTAGAACTATATTTAATGATTGTTTGGACTCACTAGGTAAAACTTGTCAATCACTTGCTGTTGTCATTCAATCTATCTCTCTGTAAATAGCTATAGGTGCTGAGGAACAGATTCTCAAACTATTCCTCTGAGATTTTTGATTTCCTCAGCACTTTCTAAACGTGTGCTGGTGCCCCAGCAGTTTCAAAATCCCAAACTGAATAGTCCACTATTTGAATCTCCAAATTTATTAGTGTTGGTACCTAGTATCAATAGAAGTTAGCTGTTGGCAGACCACTATAATCCTTATGCATATCTTTTTCATTTACAACTACATGTGAGAGGAATCCACAGGTAGTTTTCCATATCACCTGTTGTAGGTTATTTTGATAGTTGAGAAGTCAGTATTCTCAAGCATGTGTCCAGTATAGGACACACAATTATTCTAGCAAGGTAAAGAATACATTGCAAATCCCTTTCCACAAATAAATTTGTTTGTGCTGATTACTCCTTTGTGTTTTCATGGGAAAAGTTGATCCCGTTCTGTCTTCTTTTCATTAGAATCACCAGATTGCCTGTAACCATTTTTGTAGTATTTGCATTAATTCTGCAACTCTGTAACAGGAGTAGAGCAGTTGTAATGCTGGTACTTGTAGAAGCTTGAAATCACTGAAAATCAGTTGTGAAAAGACATGTACTTGAGAAGACATGTCTTTTAAGTGTTAACAAAGTCCTGACAACAGAAGTTTACACTGAAAAGATAACATCTAACTCTGGTGTGCACTCATGATAAAATAAGACTGCAAGTCCTGCAGACATCCTGCAGCACCCATGTTTTTGTGGTAGCAGTAGCCCCTACACGTACATATCGCAAGCATGCAGTTAGACCAACATGCGTAGTGAACGGTGAGTTTCACTGTGTTATTTACATGTAACTTAAGGCATGTGGTTTTTATCACTTTGTATTTCCATTAGAAGGAAATGGTTTAGCAGTATACTGTGGTAAAAGGCAGGGCGGCTGTGGTCTAACTGTCCTCAGCTTATCACCCATTCTCATCGCAGCCCACCTCCTCTGAACCAGTTCTGACTGGTTCAGTTTACAGGGTTTTTCCACTAAATAATAAAGCCTTTCTGCAAACAAATGCCCCAGCACCCAGAAGCCTTAAAAATCCACTTGTCCTCTTATTCAGGCTAAATAAATAAAAATTAAAAACTTGGTATGAACAGTATATATCTGTATAAATAAAATTCAGGGACATGTGAGCTGTTGCAGATGTGAAACCTGAAACCTTGAGAAACCCCGAGAAACCCCAGAAATGCTGACGTGATAGCTGTGCTCAGCATGGTTTAGGGTTGCATGTAGACACGGGATTTTGTGCAAAAAGCTTAAAAAGCTGTGTTTTCTGTCTGTTTTCCTGTGCTGCATGGACAGCATCTTTCAGTCTCGTGTATGAGACACGACAAGTGGATTTGTGGATCATTTTAGTGAAAAAGATCTTGGTTTATTAATGCATCAAGCATTTCTCTAGCAGAGATCAAGGTAGGAGAGACCAGGACAGTAATATCAATGATGCTACTTAAATCTACATTCCAAAAATACCTTTGTAGCTATTTTATTTCACTTTGATTGGAACCAAGCGTTAACAAATAATAGCATGGGACATCAGCTGTTTCTCAAAGAGAGTTTGACTAAAGACTAGACATCACATCTTCCTTCGCATTGAAGAGTAACATGACACTGAAGGCAGTAATTAGTTGCATTGGCTTCACTATGCAGATTGTAAAATAACTTGTAAGATATGCTGTTGGTAAAATAGCTGTGGTTATTAGCATTGAGCCTGACTTACGTCCTCCTTCCCTTGCAAAGGCGTGAGCCATAGGCAGTCCTGTTGTAACAGCACTGCATTTCCCCCTGGTTTGGCTTAGCTCTTCAACACAAAAGATGTAACGAGCTAGCTTTTATTGTTCCATGTAGAAGTATTCCTGTTTAGTACATTGAAAACTGGAACACTGGTGGTTTTAAGGATCTTTTCATTTCCTGAGGAATTTATACGAGCAGAGGAATGAATCAGGTTTTCTAGCCATCTTGGTACTTGCTGTGACAATGCTGGTGAACAAACCCAGGCCTCACAAACGTACCTGGAGGAAAGCTTGTATTGCCCTCTACATCCTTGCAGATACAGTGAATGTGAATGCTGCAGGCACTTATCTCCAAACTTACGGCAGTGTTTTGCCCCAAACTAAGCAAATGCTTCAAATATATCTACTTCTGATTTTTCCACAGAAATTTGAAAGGAACTGATCTGTGGACCTAGGAGGTGAAGAGTTCAAAGTCCAACACCTGAGAATTTTTCCTCTATTGTGAAATCACTTTATCAAAGCTTCAGATTTAAGGTTTTGCTCAACATAAAAAGGTATCTCTAAACAAGATGATATTTGTGAGCATTACAATTGTTTTCTTTCTTAAATACAATGTGCAGGTTTTCAGTCTGTGTCACAGTGCTGGGGTGGGACCTGCTGGATTTCTTCCATTTCTGTATGCGTGCACCTTAGAATTGCTTTTATGATCGTCTGATTTCTTAATTCAAAAATATTATGTTCGCTTTTTAAAATCATGTTTAATTGACTCTTAAAGCACACACCACTTCAGAATATTTAAGTCCTGATTTGGTGGATACATGAGAGTTGCAATAAATCATTGAAAGTAAAAATGAACAAATACCTGTGAATTTACAGCACAGGAATGTTCCTAATTAAGCCTTAAGCGCAATGACAAAACACATCTGTGCTTTATATATCAAAAGCCCTGTTATGCTTCTAAACTATTGCATGCATAACTACTGTTAACGTGAGTACCTTCCTCATTTTGCAATATGGATTTTGGATTAAAATCCAGGGCATGTATATGTATTCCTATTGCTCAGAAAAATTAGGAAAACCAGGCTGATATAAAAACACAAGAAGTAAAGCAAAACAAGCCCTATGCACTAATGCCAGAAAATTATTTGGGGATTTTTGTGTTGTCACATCTAACACTGAGAGCAGGGGAGTCTCTATGGATAAGCATACAGTAAAGCAAATTTAAGACAATTTTGTAAGTCTTTCCTAAACCAGCATTTATGCTTTCTTTCCTTGGTGCTTGGTTGGAGCCCACATTCTGTAGATGAGGAAGAGTACGATGAGATAGTACATGGAGCTCTTCAGAAGAAGGACGATGTACACTAAATATGCTGTCCTGTGCATTAAGTGATCTGTAATAAACATAAGACAGAAGAGTCTTGTTTAATGTCAGTGTTTTACAACCTCCTAAAAGAGGGGTAGAACTGGGACTGTGTAGTCTGTTTACTGCTGCAATTACACTGAGTTCAGTGGACAGTGTGTAAACACCTCCGGTGTCTCACTGTGCTTTGGGTTTGCACTACTGATAAGTTCCAGACTGAGCAGGTTTCTTAGCACTAGGCTGCCTTTCATGGGTTATTATTCCCTGCAAAGGCAAGAACAGAATTATAGTGCTTCCAGCACTGATTACCAATAGCACCATGTTTGCTTGAACCCTTTTGTGCTGGATTTTTTGAACATAAGTGCTCATGATTCTTCCTAAATCCCTGTTCAAACCAAAAGAAAATTTCTTTGCCTGAAGTGCCAGGCAATTGCTAGGCTGATGGAGCATCAGCTGAAGCGCTGAGAATTTAACCACTTCAGGTATTTAAAAAAGTGACACTTAATGCCAGCTAATAATCTAGTAGCCCAAACAGCATCTGTAGCATGCTAAGAAAGCTTCCAGTAAAGCTACCTAATAAAGGTAGGAGAGACCCTTCTTATAATCCCCAACAGAAGTTAATTTGGAGTAGCACTGAAGGGTTTTTAAGTTACAGACCCCAGACTTAAAAGTTTTACTCTACGCTCTTTAGAAAGATCATTTTTGTGATGTTCTGAGCATATGTAGCAGTATCTAACTCTTGCATGACATGCATCACTTTCCCACATTTTAATACATTTTAATTACCTTTATTAAAATTAACTGTGCTGTTTCCAGGGCTGCAGTCCTTTTGCTGAGTAGCAGTCTTTCTAGAATCTAATGGAAAGAGAGTTTAAATGCCCCAATTAGTCTTTTCTTTAATTTTAACAAACACGAATTGAGAAATAAGGAAAAAAAGAGGCAGTACAGCAACAGTGAAATGGAAAGTTAGTATTAAACAACAAAAAAAGATGTTTAAGATCTGTCTGCAGAGCAGACGTTCACAAGTAGGATTCATCTGCAGAGAGAATTTGAAGGGGGGAAATGCTCATAAAGAAGTGACTGGGTATTTATTGCAGTAGGTGGGAGGTTTGCCTTTGCCCTTTCAGGAATGTGTCCATTAGGCTCTTCCTTGGCAGAGTCTCTTTTATTTGGAACTGCAGTCAGTTTGACCGCCTGATCTTGTCACTGAAGTAGCTGGAGTCTGTTTGCCTTCTCAACATACTGTCGTTAGAAATGCAGAATAATTTACATCAGAACAGATGTCAATTACTCTGTCACTTAATGGTTGCTCAACACTAAAGAATCATCTTGAGGCGAGTATGATTTAAGGTTCCCCTACTGGGAATTTGCTATTTTGGTGTTGGTCATTCTCTCAAATAAACCCTTTTTGTGCTTGAAGCAGCAAATTTGTGTTTGTTCTTCGTCATGGTGTTTGCACACATTGATACATGGGCTTAAAGACATCCGTATTACATCCCTAAATACATCCTCCACTTAAATAAACTTAAAGCATATTTCTGTCAGAATATATTTTGAAGGTTGAAATGTAATGGTTAATGCTGTCACTCATTGGAGTTACGTTAATTTATAGTAAGTTGGACAGAGGTAAATACTGAGAAAAGGTTAATCTAAACCAGTATAGGCAGCTTTTCTTAAAGTTATTGCCAAGACTTAAAACAATTTGCATTAACTGTAGGTTACTATTTTCTTTAAAATTGAATTGTCTTTCAGATTTTGCTTTGCTTAATCAATCTTTCCACAATTAAATGAGATGTCTTGTTTCAACACATGGTTATTACCTCACTGTTGCTGGACTATGAGCAAGTAATATATTTAAACTCTGCTCTACATCCCCAGCAACCTCGTTTTTAACTCTGTAGTTTTTTATAGTGGTGATTGATGTCAGGGGATATCAGAGGGACTTACACCTGTAAGCCATGGATAACAGAGAAGTAATACTGTTTTCAGAAACTTCTGTAGACTGGAAAGTAACCAATATGGCTGAGACCTTTTGGAGCTATGCTAGTTTATACCTGCTGAGGTTCAAGAACTGCTCTTTTCCTATTACAAAGGGACATTCACTTGGGGAGCATAGCACAGGCTGGGTAGCTTTTCCTAGGAAAACTTTGGTAGTTTCTCCGGATGTATATTTCAGCTATTGTTGTGCCAAGCAGAACAGATGCTTATCGAAAGCATTATTTCTGAAATGTTATTGCAAAGAAAAATTCATGTCTATAATAACACGTAGAATTGAATTTTTAACATGTAGTATATACCTTGTGTCGACAGTGAACGCTGTTGGCTTTCATGCTCATATTTGCAGTAATAGTTCTTGTCTTTGTTCTCCGCTGGTACAGTTAACCAGCTGCCGATTGAGTATTTATCCCCGTTTGTGGGCTTCCAAACGTCTCCTTTTATTATGTTGTCTGTTACCTCCTTATCTGCTTCATCGGTCCATGTCACCCGAATAACCTCTGGGTAAAATTTCTCAATAAGGCAAACATACATTATCTGATTTTCATGTCTCTTCTGCAGGATTTCAGAGCTTGCCGGTGAAGAAATAACTTCGTCTGGATTGGTTATTGGAGGGAAAGAACAAAACAGAGAGCTGAAAGATCAACAGTGTACAGCAAATAAATACACAGCCACAAAATAGAACTTCTGAAGAGCAACAACCTAAATGTCTTATTAACAAATGTTTTAGCTAGCTAACTTGTTATGAAATACTTATGATCGGAGTAGAAATGTCTCATGTATGAAAAGAATTTTAGGTAATAGGATGGATGAATTACAGCTGTTTCCACCCTTGTAGTAAAAATAAGTTTTTGGTGAGCTGGACAAACCTGGAAATCAAACACACTTTATATTAAATATTATTTCAATGGACCCAAATGCCAAGTTTTATTTTTTAGTCAAAAACATTTACAATACTATTTAGAATAATTTGGAACTTTTAACCATATTTTAAAATACGTTATTTTATAGAGAACTAAAATGAAAAGAGGCTTTTATGAGTATGGTACAAAAAATCAAGCTCAAAATCAGGAGACAAGACTCAGTTCTTCTAAATATTCTAAACTTGGTTTTGTTTGGACAATATAGAGTCTTCCAGAGTCTGAAGAATGTTTGATCTAAGCTTTGGTGCTGTGCTATGTGCATGAAGAAACATTATTTAAGTCCTAAATTGTTCAGTGAACACTAACACTGAGACTGCTTCAATCACGCTTCTTGTCAAGCAGCACATCTGGTAGAGGAAGTCTAGAGTAGACTGAGTGTACTCTTTAATACTAGAGTAGATTTTAAATTATCTCACAAAAGATTTCTTGAGTATTTTTTTAGAAAAATAAATTTAAGTCTGGTTATTTATAACCTTAGAGACCTACTCAAACATGTTTGAAAAATTATTTTTGAGAAATGTTAAGAAACTGAAATATTGTTGCAGATATTAATAATCTCTCTTGAAACTGAGTTAGAAAACTTCAGGTGACTACATGAAAGCCTATATCCCACAGCCTTCCAAGCACTACTGCTGTCAGAAAGTGTATTTGTCTGCACAAGTCTTTGACAATTATTAAATAACAGCAATAGTTCCTGAAAGAGCTTTATTCATTTCTTTGATAAGAGGAATTTAATATTGCTTTATGATGTTTATGCAAAAACAACTACATGAAAGTTTTGTCTACGGAGTGTTAAAGATAGACTACCTTTCAAATCTTTGAAGTTTTATGGCCCCAGTATAAGTCCCACTGCTAATGAATGAACATCTGCTATATCTAATTAATTTTTTTAAAGCTGATACTGATTTTGTGATTTTTTTTTTAAAGCAATAAAAATGTATTGTTGCCATTTTTTTGGAAGACATTCTATGTATTTGCCAGGTGAAGATCTTGATAAAGACAGGAAAATGGAATCAAAAAATGCCCTGGACCCCAAAGGTTGGCAATGCTCTTCCTTTACTACGAGATTTGTTTAAATGTTTGAATTAACACATCTGAAAAGGAAACACCAAAACTAAACTAAAGCAGAAGAACATGCTATATGTAGATAACATTTCTATATCCAAATAGGATATCAATCCATACCAGATTGGGTGATGTGTGTTGTGAAACATGCTCAGTATGAACATATGTGAATATATTTCAAATGAAAAGTGAGCTGTTTCTACAAGCTAACTGTAGGTAATCTCCATTTCATTTGCCTCTCTGGATTAACCTTGTCATTAGGAGGAGCCTTATCCAGATTTTGTCCACACAGAAAAGATATTTTGATATTATAGAAGTGGATAGTAAATTTAAGAGTCCATTTTAGTTAAACGTGAACTTCTGCAGTGCGTGCATAGGCAGCGCTCATGGGCAATCATTTTTGTCTATACTTAACTGCAAGTGAAGACTAGATACAGATTTCAGAATTGACTTTTGCTACATAGTAGGTACTGCTTAAGACTATTGTTTTTAAGGCAGCAGAGAGATTTTAGGTGTTCATCTCCTTACAGCACTCTTTAGATTCCTATGTAAATCTCAGCCACTGAATTTGAGCAGAGTTTAAAGTCTGGTCTGGCTGAGTGGTGCAGTTTTCATGTATTGTGAGAAAACACATTGATATAAATACGTATTTTTGTCAAAAAGCTTCCACCTTTCTTTAAAGGATCTGGCTATTCTAGAGCGATCTTCTACATTGCACCCTCCCTACCTTCAAAAGGCAACTGTTATGTTATGAATTTCCTTCATTTTGGAGATTTGTCATTGAAATGAAGATGTGGACTGAGTTCTATTGTACCAGAAATAAAATTTCTAACAATGTTATGGTTCTCTAACATTAATTTAGTGGTTAATTTTATCTTCTTTAAGCATCAGTCCTCACACTGATGCAAGATTAAGCTAATTTCTAAAATGTTTTATTTGTTCAGAAGACCATGATGTAGCTCCTGTCCCAGTGACTTTGAACTCTGCAAAGCTTCATGACTATTTTAGATGTTTCTTTTAGATTTTCAAAGCTCAATAAGTTACCTTGATTTATTTCAGTAGGCTAAAATTTAATTGTCTAGTGTGATGTTATTCTCTTGGATTATTAAATCTCAATAGAGAGTCAGAGAGAGATGCTTCCAGCTGCTAGTTCATCCTGCCCATTTTAGAGATTCCATCAAGATGGAATAATTTCCATCCTGGAGGTGTTCAAGAGTCGGGTTGACATAGCACTTAGGGATATGGTGTAGTTGGGATCTGTCAGTGCTGGGTTAACGGATGGTCTAGATGATCTTCAAGGTCCTTTCCAACCTAGATGATTCTGTGAAATTTCCGAATTGCCGATGTCTTTCTATTTACCATAAAAAGATCCTAGGTGCTTAGCTTAAATGAAATGTAAATCATATCACAATACTGAGGAAATATATTGCTTGAATAACTGCAGCTGTGTGAATGCATGGGAGTCTTATGTACACACATAGGTAAATGGATGACAGTGGAGAACTGAACAACTTAAGTTTTGCATATATACATGTTTATATATTTTTGTGTGTGGAAAAAAAAATCTCCATAAACTGTAGGTATGTTTATGGAAAAAAAGATGAAAACTTGTAGAACTGACTGTAGATTTTGATGTACTTTCAGGCTGATCTGTGAAGTTGTCAAAGTCAACAAGTCAGTTTACACTGTTTTGTCTAGGCAAATGATCTGATCCTTTCTGAAGAATTTTAGTGTCATGAACTTCCACCCCACTGTCTTTTTTGTTTTAGTTAAACTTTCAAAAATGTTGCTGTTTACTTTGTTAAATGGTTTTCTAAGGCAGGTTTTAAGAGGTACATAGGTCTTACTTTTTAAAATAATATGTAAGCATGTGCAGATATTTCTTACGCTAAAATCTGTCTTTTCTCTCGTAATAATGCAATGAGCCTGCAAAACATTGTGCGAATAAAATTCTGGAGTTAAGCTCATAATCAATGAGATATTAATGAATTTGAGTACAAAATATATGTTTTTATAGACTAACTCTCAAAAGTTTTCTTAATGAAACTCCTCTACAGTTTAAGTATCTATAAATAAGATTTATAAATAAGGTCCATATGTTCTTAAGCTGAAATTTTAATTCTCATTACTTGGATGATCCCACAAAATGGAGTAATTTTGCCTGATACTCAAAGCTCCTCAGTTTCCCCCCCCAAGCCAGTGGGAGCTGAGAGCACTCAGCACACTCAGCTCATGAAGAGCTTTCTTGTCCTGCTTGACGGTGGCTTCAGGTATTATCATTGAAATGACATAGTATAGTCCTGACCTACTGTGAGCCTCCCCAGATACCTTAAAGAGCTGACAACCTTCACTCCGAAGCTTTCCCATTACAACACTTAAAAAAATAAATCTTTGAAAACACTTACTGGAGACAATGAGTTTTGTGCCAGAACCAAATATCTTTCCGTACCCCCACTGGTACATTCCCTTACAGAAACTTCCTGAGATGTTTTGGCCAAACAAGGACCAGATTTAACAACCATCATATGAACAATAAGAACCTATTCATTTGGCTACATGAATGTAGAAAATTTAAATTCAGTCTCAGCTAATGCTACTATTCCCAAAGAGCCTTTAGTGATATGTACTTTAAATTCAGTTTCAAGCTAATCTTTGTCATCACTTGTTCAAAAAAATATCAAAACAAACCAAAACTTGTTGTTGATTGATCTACCATAATTCCTCTAGATTTTTTTCTAGAAAAATTACCTTTTTTCCCAGGATGGTGAGTGGTTTTGACCACACAATTTAAAAATACATGCATGCTCGACCAGCGTTTAACTGAATTAATGAAAGGCAGTCCTCAACAGCCACGACTCTTCTCAAGCCTAGTGGAGGGGCATTTGCTCATTTTGGGCCTAATTCTCTGCATGTTGAGGTTACTGTAATCTGCTTAAATGAGTGCAGTATCAGGACTGTTCACCCTCAAATCCTGCCATAATTGCCTGTGCAGTACTATTGTGGGTAGTCGGCACCAAAAGGAAACATCACATATGCATCTATGTACACTGCTTCCACCATTCCTGTGCACGTCCTTCCCCAGGGCCTTCTGGCTTCTCCCTAGGGGAAACCATGTGCACCTTGCACGAAATCCTGCCGACACTGAAACCAATGGCATCATTTCCAAAGGTCCAGGGTTTCCCTCCACGTTTTAATTTTCTGATTATTTATTGTCTGCCTGCAGCTAACTGGCGCTGTGGTGCATCAAAGAGAGCTCAGTTCCTCTTGGCTGGAATAAATCAGCTTTGTTAGGACAAATCCATGGGGAAAGGCCTTCCCCTTGACCAAACAGAGAGATGTAGAGCTTCAGCCATGGTTTAGGGGAGCTGTTGGCACTCACAGAGTTTTCCTGTATAACACCTCTGTTTCCTCTGCTCTGAGGCCAAGAGCTGATCTACAGCCACATTTCTGAGTTACCCTGACCCTGCTGCTCTGGGCAGCAAGCTTTGCACAAGGGAATGAGCTGATATAGTCCTAAGTATCCAAAATAAGTTATATTTCAGCAATTTATGTTTTATGTGAAGACTCTGACCTCTCTTATACAAGCATTTGGGTGCTAAAGAAATGAATTCTGCTACTGCAAAGTCCACATCACTTTTCTGTATTATACTTTTAAATCTGTATTTTAATCTGCATTATAGTTTTAAAATAGAATATCACATTCCCTCTCCTCCAGATTTTAGATTATCAGAATGAGGCATATTTTCTTAGATACTAAAAAACAATAAGCTTTGTGCCAGTTCCAAAGACTTTGTCATAATCACTGGGTGTATGTACTTTGCAAAATCCCACCTAGCATCAACGTTTTTAAAACCTTGTTTTGTGTCCCAGACTAGCCTCATATTCTTATTAGAAATGCATCTGTTTCTGTTGAGACTCTGATTTCTGTAATTAAAATTTTCCTTACAAAATGGTGTATGTATCAACCTGTGTTTTCTCATACAACGGCTTTTTCTTATGTTAGTCTTTCAGGTTTAAATACATAAGTTTGCATGTGCATAAAAACTAAGGATTTGGAATGCTGACAAAAGGGAGGATGGAGCCCTAATTTAACAGTGGGCATTCAAAATCACTGAAATATTTAAGCAGATCCTGTGTGCCTGAGATTTATAATTTTCTAGACTCAGACTCCTTCATCATCCCCTGAGGTTTCTATGGAAAATGTGAGGAACAGTAAAGCCTGTCACCTTGACAACACGGGAAATAATGTATTTACATATATATGAATGTACATTTGTGTATGAATATATATCCTACAACAAGAACCTAGCGCTGCATGCTATCACCAATGCAAGCTGATCTTTTTGAGCCATGGCTTTAGGATGACAGAGACCATTATGAACAGGCGAATGGTCACACTGAAACCTGTTTGTAAATATTGCCTTAAAAGAATCTGATACTGAATTCATCTTTGTGCCCATTAAACCCTTGGTATTTTAAATCCGTTAACAAATGTTCCTATTAATATCATGGCAAGAGGTTTTCACTCTGCAGATTTATTTTGAGTCGCCACATCTTTATTTATGTCTTATATCTCCATCCTTCTCTCCTAACACTTGTTTGGACTTTCAAGCCCACTGGGTTTTGATTTAGGGCTTTGTGTTTTTTCCCATTATAAAAAATAATAATGCGTACAATAATCTTCACCATTTTGATTTAAAAAGGCAGAAAGTCAGTTTAATCCAATCTCAGGTAATGTAAAATAAATTTAAGTATAATCTATCTTTAGGCAACATGTATTTTATAATAGATAATTACAAAAAAAAAAGTTGTAGCTTTTTGAACTTTGAACTTCAATGCATTTGATGAAAACAAAGTAGATGCTTCAGTAATATTTAGGAGATAGCATTTAAAGAAATTGAATATTGCTGCCATAATTTCTGCTATGAAATAATTTCCTAGAAATGTTAGTAGATTGTTCTTTTTATCACTTCAAAATAAGTTAGCAATATGCTTGTGAGTTGCCAGGAAGACCCAGCTACAACTGTAGCAGAAGAGATGGCAGAGGAAAACCAGCCCCACACTGACTGAGCAAGCCACTCTGCTGCTGTGCTGAAGGAAAAAAATGGATTTGGAGAGGCTGGTTAAGTCTTTGGTTCTGTCTTGGCTTCCCTCTTGCAACCTTGTGAGTGCCTAAATTCCCTGGAAAGATACTTACAGAAGAATCCTGTATTGCCAGTTTGTGTAGGATTAATATTCCTGTTCTGCTGTAAGCTTCTAAAAACTCATCTATTCCACCAAGTGCAAATGCCAAACCAGTCTCTCAGTTCCCAGCCCTTCTGTTGCATGCATTATTGTAAGTCTCGAGCAACTTTCCTTTGGACAGAATTAATTAAAAGGGACCAACAAGAACAAAATCATGTTCATTACAAGTTGGTGGGAGCTTGGCTCTTTATTCAGTATAGACCTGGGAAAAGATTCTGCTCAAGCTCAAACCCTGATGATTCAATTGAATTAAGGTCACTTATCCTAAATCCTGGTTTTCTACATTTCAAGTAACTTACTGAGCTAATGTTGGATAGTCATCTCTAAAAAGACGAGCTGAGATGAAATGCCTGATCTTAAGCATGAGGTAACTACAGGCCTTTTACTCTATGAATCAGTCAGAAGCCTTGGCCAAATAAGGACAAAATCCCACAGAATTAGAGTGATGCTTGAAAATAATTTATTTTAAACTGTACATACTAAAAGCACAGCAACTACCTTATTAACAAGGTAAGGATTTTCACTAAAAATGACACGCTTATCCTGACACGGATATTTCTATTGAATTATAGTTATGATTTACTTAGTCTTTCTGACATAAATCATTAAAACCAATCTTTGCCTGATATGCTAACATAAGTTTATGTATTTAACCAGGCTTAAGACATTTGGTAGCAATAGTTCTTCTGTCTTGTGTTTGAGTGGTTGTTTACTCCAGGATTATGGCATTTAAAGCACATTTAATTGGAAAAGAAGATTTTTGTCCTCCACTTTCCATTAAAATAAATGTATCTGCAGGAAAGACAAAATATGGATCACTTCTTCATATGCATGTGATTAAGCAATAAGAAGAGTATTTGGAGGCAATGATGTATTTCTACTGCCAAAGTGCTGTGTACATGACAAAAATAATTCTGGACAAGTTATTTTACTTTTACTAACAATGCAAGAAGGATTTTGGCAATGGCCATTGCATATTGCTCTTTGTATCTCTATTGGGAAGAGCTTTTCCTTCTTTGTGCTTAATTCACAGCTGCTTGATTCCCTGCTTTTTCCTTCAGTACAGCTGGAGGAAAGAACGATGGCTCTGGAAACTGCTACAGGCCATTTTCCACCACATTTCCAAGGAGGAGTGTGACCAAAAGTGGCTCAAACTAGCTCCTTTTCAAAAATGTTTGTGATCCTAAACCACTGCATTACAAACACAACAAGCCTCACTGCAGGAACGACAGTCTGGGGAGGGGAATCCTGTGCAAGGATGGTGCCGACTGAGGCTCTAAGCCGGCTGAGTGCCCTCTGGGACGCTATAACACTCATCTATATGACCACCCCAACCTCCTATAGCTTATTGTATGGAAAATAACATGTAACTTACCTGACACAATGAGTTTTGTACCGGAGCCAAACACCTTCTCGTAATAACCAGTCACAGTGAATAAGGTCTTTGCAATAACAGTACATCTCTGTTATCTTTATATGTGTAAATATTACTCTTTAAAGAAAATCAGTTTTGCTGTATAATCTACTTTTAGACCCTAGAAAAGTAAAAAAGGAGCAGGTGCCTAACCTAAACTTAAAAAAATCCCCAATAAAAGTGTGGAGGTTTTTGAGGGTATGTGTGTTCTTAAATTGACAGGATTCATCTCAACTAATTTTACTCTTCTGAAAATTTAGACAGATGGTGCGGATTGAGCACCTTGGCTCCATCTCTGCTTTCTGGAGAGAGGCAGCACCAGCAGAGGATCTATTTGATCAGATATTGGCCAAGTAATTTGCTCCTTATACACCCCCATAATTGCTGAGATTTGAGCAGCACAAAACCCCTGACCAATATTTGTGTTGTCATTAACATGAAGCAAAACCCTGCATGGATTGGACTCAAACCTCCCAATAAACAGATACACCATTTTCAGATGGTCAAAATTAGGCAAACTGTTTTCCTCTCCGGTGCTTAGCTGAGCCAAATCACAGGCAAGTATCAAAGCACCTGAAGACCTTTACTTGAAGCAAAATAATTTTGATAAGTATGTCAAAACATTTTGAGTTTGGCATTGTTCCTTAATAATAGTAATAACTGATAATAAACAGTTTCTGCAAAAGCTAGGAAGAGAGAGCAGCCTTTCAACTATGCATATCTTCAGAAAGTTCTGGGCATATCTCAGATAACTTCTTTGATTTGGTATATTCAGACATAGTCCTAAAGGAAAATGTTTTGCTTTTCAAAGATGTGAGTAACCCAAAGGTTTGACACTTTTCTTTCAGAATGAATTAGAAATATCACAGAGGTTGGACATACATATTTAAAGACAAAAACATCTTTCAGTTCTCTGAATGTTATCTTTGCCCTGTTTAAAGTCATGTTTAAAAATGCATCTGTGCTGCAATAGCTGTTTGTTTCCCCCATTTCATACATAAATACAAAACAATTTCATTGTGTTCTGCATATGGAAATGCTGTTTAAGAGGAAAATCCTGCTCATTTAAGAGGAAAATTCAGTAGGGTTAAAACTAGCAGGAGCTAAGATAGCAGAGCACCTCATGCAGCCAGTATCTGTATTGAAAAACATTTCAGAAGTAGTTAAGTTTTACATTTTGTACTTACTTGAAACAATCAGCTTAGTTCCACTTCCAAATATTTTGACATCAGCATCCCACAGTCTGATAATGCTTAGCAATATCTCCTGCACTGCAAATTTCTTGCATAGGCTACAGAAAAAGTCTTTCTGATTTAGAGGTTGGTGATAAATGTGGCCTAATTTTCAACATTGACTAGAGTGCCATTTTTAGAAATACTTCAATTTTTGTAGTGAGTAAAAAGTTCAGGGTTTTAAACCCAGCGTTTTCTGAGAAGAAAGCAGTGCCATGATTATTTTATAGCTATGTTCTAATCCTTTCAGCTCTGGGATCTCTGTTACAAAAATCTGTTGCCTCTGATGTGCTAGGTTTTCTCTGAAGTAACCTCTTTTTGCTGTTTTTAAGAAATGTGGTTACATTATGATTCCCAAAGGAAATTAAGGAAGTTTACTAGTTATTTGTTGATTTAAATATACAGGTAAACAATTCTTTTTTTCCTAAGTGTCTCTTCTGAATTACTTTTTGTGTGAAAGAACTTTATCTAAAGTTTCATCAAACTCCTATTTTGAAGCCCATATTTTAAATGCAACGTCCATATTCTGAACAAAACTTACTGATGCCCATAACTAAGTTCATGCCTTTTGTAACTGGTTATGCTGTCGTCTTTTAGGCAAAAGCAGCTGCTTCTGCACAGGCACAGTTTAATTGCAAATTGCAGCAGAGAACATTTTTGGTCAGAGACCTAGATAAAATTTAAAATTTCTCTGTAACTCTTCTCTGCTTTTTACGATTTGACTTAATTACAGTCACCTTGATAATGTAGTGTGTTTTCTGAGGAACATACTGTAGGCATTGCTTTATACTGAAAATAGCATTCATCCTATTGATTGCAAAACTTCACTACAATTAAGAATAATACAAATGCAAAAGTAAATCAGTTACTTTTTCAGTAGGGCCAGGAAGTAGAAATTTATTACATTCCAGGCAATTTTCCTTCCCAATCAACTTAGACTGAACCACCTCTAGCAATAAGAAACTTTTTGCATTTCTTACTTGCTGTTCTGAGAGTAAACTTTCAAGTTCACTTTTCAGTTCACTTTTCTTTCCCAGAACAGGAATGAATCCATCCCAATATTTAAATTTTTACCTGTCCTCATTTTTCCATTCCCTTGTCCTTAATAAGTATTCAGTAACTGTTCTAGAGGCGATTGCTCTATTCACGAGGTTGATATATTTACTGCCCATCAACCCACCCAGTTGGGGCATGAGTCACAGTTCACAGACAAAACATGATTTATCAGTCAGAAATTAATTTTCATACAGTCTTTCATTCTTAATTATCCAAGAACCTGAATGACTGTGAAAATGAGATCGGTAATAATGGTACTTACTTGAGACAATTAGCTTGGTTCCTGTGCCGAAGTATTTGATCCATGTGGTTCACGCTATGTTTTGTCTTTGCAATAAGGTAACGTGCTCCCTTGCTATGCCATTGCTGAAGAAAATCCCATTTTTTTTCCCCAATCAGCGTGAAGGCCTGATCCTTGGCTGCTTGGAGGATGTCAGGAATTTCAGACTTGCACCTGGTTGTTCAGCTGATAGATATCTCAGGCCCTTTGGAGGGTGGAAACTCTCTTTCCTAAAGTGTTGGAAATTTGTTAGTTAATTCCTCTGCTTTAACACCCAAGAATTAGGTGAAGGTTTCTCTTCAACTTTAGACACACAGATAGGTGCACAGGGTTATGCATGTTAAAAAACACATATCTTCAGGTGGTGATCCTGCTCTTTCCCAAAGGGGTACACCCCCTCCCACCTGCAATTAAGTGACATAAAGTACAGCTAGCATGGAGTTAATTTTTAGTTGGCTTAATACAATTCAGCAAAGGGAAGGGAGTGAGAGGCAGTACCATAAGCATTGCGAAGGTGTCCGTGTGCTGCAGTCGCATCTTCTGACTCTGGTACATGGTTATTGTCTGCCCATCTCCTGGAATCACTCCAGATCTTCAACAGCAGCTCACCGGCAGCTTTCCGTATACTAGCTGGTGGGAGAACACAGCTTTTCCTTTGCGCACAGGTTTCTTATAAAACAGCCCAAGATAACATCAGAGGAGTCACCGCTGCTGTTGATCAAACAACCTGCATGCTTCGTTTGTCATTTAGAAGAAACTGAGTCTGAGTACTTCTGGGATCTTGTGTGGCATACCGACTGCAAAACAACATTAGGAAATTGCAATTTGTGGCTCGAGGGAGGAAACAGACTGAGGGTGAAAGTCTTTCAATTGAAGCAGATGTAACGAAAGCAATCTACTCTGAAGGCTCCTGGGCAGGAACATCATAATCGCAACCACAAAGCAATGGCAGGAGAGATGTAGGCAGAGAATGGAGCTGACCAGTGCTTTTCCAGCTGTGCCCTTAGACACGCAGTGAAGGAGACCATCACCACCTCACCTGCATTTGCTGGGACTGTTCAATTATGCTCATGACACTGAGTAGCTGAAAGGTCTCATTAGAAGAAACAAAGGGAAACACTGCTTGTTGCAGACAGCTTGTCTAACTCCTCTGTATGATCTGGACTTGCAAGTATGAGGAGGACAAAACTGACCTATGGCCATTTGGAGACCTAATACATATTTGAAATTGTTGTGTCACTTTTTCATCCCATCAGACTAATATTCTTTAATGAGTTACACTTCAATGAATCAAGTGAGAAGAGTATCAGGGTACCACAGTAAAGAAAAATATTAAGGAGAGGCTTGATGATAGAGAAAAACATCTGTGGATGAATTTCTCAGGCATGAGAGTCAGCATGCACCTTGAGGCAATAGTTAGGAGGGATGCATTGCATATGAGACATAAGTATGAAAATTTGATCTTAACTACAGGAGGCTCTTTTCTTTGGTATGAGGGTTGGTAACTCTGTCTCCAACTTTTTTGGTGATTCAGATGCAACACCAGTGAAACACAGAGAGTAATAAACAAGAAGATGGAGAAAGGGCATGATACAGCTTAAAAAAACCCCCAAAACCCAACAAAAATGCCCACCTCCAGATCTCAGGAGGAATAAATGGAAAATCTTCCTCTTCGAACAGCTACTAACTTTTAAGCAAAAATAACACTCCTTTCCCTTTGATTAAAATTTTAAATACCTCTGGGCTGAAGCTCTCTATTTCAGTTTTCTTTGTCAGGGCAAAGACTTTGAAGAGCTCTAGTACCACGTGCTAACCCATTTCCAGGAACAACAATATGGAAACATGCCCCCTTTCCATTAAATAAATCCTTGCAACCAGTTCGCTGACATGCTTGAGTGGAAAGGAGGAGAAGGTGGAATGCAGAGGATGGGGTAGGTATTGGACCTTTACCATTCCCTTTGCACTAGGCACTTTCTCAGTCAAAATCTCTAGCTTTTGGCAGCTGATGCTTCCAAGATGTCGGTCAGCACCGAGCATGTCCTGCTTCTCCAGAGCCTGCGCCTGAGGCCAGGCAGCTCATCCACACCAAAGGAAGTGAGTTGGGATCTTTCAGGCTGTTTGTGATTGAGACGCTGGGGGAGTATTTGTCTCGGTGATCACCGAGTTCCTACCACAGTGACGATCCCAGTAGGCGCAATAGTAGGTAGCAGAGTCGTCTGGAATGACATCATTTATTGTAAGAATACACATTTTCTTGTGAGAATCTTTTTCAACCATGTACCTGTATTCTTGGAAGCCACCATCTACTACTTTTGACTGTGCTAAGTAGAGTATCCTCACTGGAGCTTCATTCTCCTTCTGTTGATACCAGTGTATGATGGTGCCATCATTATATTCAGAGACATCTTTAAAGTCACATTCCAAGCGCACACTTCCTTTAGATTTGGTGACAGACAGGGGCTTCTGCATGGGGATTCCTTGTGCATATCCATCTAGGGAGAAAAAAAAAAAAAAAAAAAAAAGGAGAAATTATATCATTAGCTGGAATTCAGGGATTTAGGAAGATGTTTAGCACAGCCATGGGTGCCTGTGAGGAAAGATAAGAAAATAAGGAAGGACTTACAAGACCAAGTGGCTGTGGCCACAAGCACTGCCAGCAGCAGCATGTTTGCTGGTCATGCTCTGCTGTCGTTGAGAGTCAGAGGAGAAGGAAACTAGCCCTGGTGCAGAGTGAGCAATGCCACGTGGGAGGAGGAGGGGACTGCCTCAGGAGGCAGCTGTGTACATCAAGCTGCGGGGAGCAGCGGGGAAAGGGGAGCAAGTGGGAAGGGGAAGGGATGCCACATGCTCCAACGAGGATGAGGTCTGCTTCAGGAAGATTTCTGTCACCACAGCAGGAGCACAAGGGAAGGGTCCCTGAGAAAAACTTCAATGCTGACTGCAGCACTGCAAGTGCAGTAGTGATGGATGCTGGAAGCCACTGCATGTGAAAGGCAGAAAACAACAAAAAGTAAGGGTGATTCACTGAACTAAAAGGAAACTCTTTGGAAAATTGCCATGAGATCCTATAAATAAAGACAGCATGTGACTACCGATTTCTGGCTTAGAGTTGTGTGTCACACCACTGGCTAGCCCTGAAGATACCAACAGGATTCAGTGAAATCAGTGAGCACTTGCCTGCTTAAACTTCACTTCGTGTTTAAGACTTTCAAAATCTGAGGCTACTGGTGTTTAGTGTTTATTTGCACCTATTCTGATCTTCTTTCTAAAGTCCCATAGCTCATTCTGTGTGATGGTCCAGCATTTCAGGTATCCAATTATACCCTTCATCAACGAAAGAAAAGCTGATGAGTAGGCACATACTTGGCTAAAGGCACAAACAAAAAATTATTCTGCTCAGGGTCCTCTGTGAAATGCTTGCTGTGCCATATACTAACTCACAGCAAATTTGAAATAAGTCCATCAAACTTGACAGTTTCAGCAAATCTCCTTTCTTCCAAAAAGTCCTGTTTGCCTTAAGATGAAATGAAACAAGAAGACGGTTGTAAGCAGCATGTATCAGCTGTGGTAGAGAAGAGACTGTAAATCTCTGATTTCAATTGGTCCATGTGGGATTTTGAGGTATCCAGATAAGGTAAATAATATTTCCAGGGACTTACAGTTGTGTAAAAGGAACAAGCTTTAGAAATCTCTTTTCTCTTAGGATATTAATAGCAGGAATAATTAATAAATAGATATTGTTTTATAGGTTTAATTAATAGAGCACAGGTGCTCTAGGAACAATACTGACAGTTTAAGCAATTTAGAAAGGCTAGGCAATGAAAAGCTAGACATAAGCTAAGTGTATGTTAAATAGAACATCTTGAGTCTTTTCTCAGAAGTCTAAAAGTGAATTATGATGAAGATTGTTCAGAAGATAAGTAACCATGATGACCGAACACTGTATCAGTGAGCAGTGGTGTCCAAAGAGGAATTGGAATGGAATGAAAAGAACTAGCCAAAACTGTGAAATACAATGGACTTTTGAAATTGATGATGAATTGAGAGCTGAAAGTTCCTGGAAAATCACCAAAGACTCTTTGTACTGTATGTTATATCATATATACAGAGGGCGCTTTTTGTTAGCTGTTGCCACTCACTGAGGTGATGGCCCAGCTCTGAGTTGTTAACAAAGCCAGCCTAGAGATACCCGCAGTCTGGTGAAATCCTTTAACAGCTGTTTACATGTACAGCAGGGAAGACAATAGTGGGGAACATACAGATCCTTTTCTTAGAAGTGCTAGGAAGTGGCAAGCATATCGTTCCCACCACTAAGGTACATTCTTCAGCATGTTGTCTTTCTTCTAGTGTCTTCTCTTTCCTAGGGGAGAACAGGGGCTGGACTAGAAAGTCAGTGCAATGTTTGCTCCCCTCAAGGGCCACCAGACATCTGCCATGGCTGTGCAAACAGCACCAAAGAGGCAGGTGTGTTTTCATTATTTATGTGCGAAGTCTTAAGGCAGTGAAGACTTCCTTTGCCCTTATAGTAGATGTGTGCTTGAAGAGCAGTGTGCTATTGACAACTCAGACTTTGAAAAGGACAGTTGTGCAGGGTTAGCTGCTTTTTTTGGGTAGCAAATACCACATGGAGTGAGAAAATCAGGGGAGTGGCATGGTTACAACCCTGTGGTTCAGATGTTGAGGGAGGTGGGTTTTTTGCCTTGATGATCTTTGAATTTCTATCACAGTGAGGGTCCCAGTAGGCGCAGTAGTAAGTAGCAGCATCGTCTGGTATTACATCTTTTATTGTAAAAACACATCGATTCTGGCTAGAAACTGTTTCAATCATGTACCTGTCTGCTTGAAAGCCACTTTCAACTGAAGGTTTCCCTCCTGAATAGTACAGGACCCTCTCTGGAGCTTTACCCTCCTTCTGTTGATACCAGTGTATGACAATGCCATCAAAACTTGCTGCTGATATTTGAATTTCACATGTCATCCGTGCACTTTTTTGGAACTTGGTGATGGATATAGGGCTTTGCATGGGAATTTCTTGCGCAAATCCATCTAGGAAAGAGAAAAGGAGAAACCATGCTATTAGCTGGAATTCAGGGATTTGGGAAGATGCCTGTTAGCACAGCCATGTGTGCCTGTGAGGAAAGATAAGAAAATAAGGAAGGACTTACAAGACCAAGCAGCTGTGGCCACAAGTGCTGCCAGTAGTAGCATGTTTGCTTGTCACTCTCTGCTGTTGTTGAGAGTCAGAGGAGGGTGAAGGGGGCTCCAGATGGGGACAACGTTGTGTTGGAGGAGGAGGTGGCTCTCTTGAGTGGTCTTCAGCAATGAGTCTTCTGTGTGCAAGCAGATGGGGCACATTTACATAAGGCTGTAGTCCTGTCTGCTCTTCAGGTAAATATGAGAAACATTAGTAAATCCAAGGTTTGTGGCCCTTGAAAAGTCAAGCCAGAGCCACTGAAGAAGGGCTGCAAGTGAGAGCAGCTCCAGCTGTCTATCAGGGCATAAAGTTTCAGCCCGGAGGTCACCCCAGTGGGCGGTGTGTGGGCCGTCACCCTGAGGGGTGAGAGGAGGTGTACAGTGCCTAAGCAGGCATTCCGCCATCCTTTTAGGGACCTCCTTTTGCCACCTCAGCTTAGTCACCCAGCTGCAGCATGCTGAAGTGCCGAGGGTGCCCCTGTGCTGGTGCTGCCCTCCACTGAAGCAGCTGGAGGCCATCAGCCTGCAGCGAAGGGGGCAGCTGCACTGCGAGGACGTGCCTCCACTTGGTTTCAAGTTCAGGAGGAAATGCACAGCCACAGAAATTTGGTTTTGATGCTCAGATGAGGTGCAAACGCTTCTTGGAAAGGAAGACTGGAAAACAAAAGCACGTCAACAGCCATCACAGAGGGGCATCTCAATGAGCAGGGCTGGTGCCACAGGGCACTCCCCTGTGACCGGTGAGCCTGGGCTGCATCTCGCCAGGCATGAGGGAGAGGAGCTGCTTTGGCCTCCCTACTGCTGGCAGTTGGCCACATGCAGAAAGCCAGCAGTAAGCACATGTTGCTAACTGTCTTGGAAAGATGCCTGTGAGAGCAGGGGTCCAGGGAGAGGCAGGCAAGGAGAGACGCCTGCCTTTTTGTGGTGGCAATGGAAAGGGTCCCTCTCTTCCCAGTAAATAACCGTGGGAAAGTCTGTTTAATTTTCTGTCAGGCCACCCTGAGGGGGATGAGAAGGAGAAGTGACTTAAGGACTGTCAGGCACAACAAAGTGACAAGGAAGAGAGAACTATGAAACAGAATGTAAGGTGAAGGGAGAGAGATGCAAGGAAAAGGTTACCCATCCCAGCAGCATCTCATGATGGTCTCCCGCATGGGCAACTATAGTTAATCAGAGTGAAAACCACATTGGCAATTGTATCTGAGGACCTGAAATCAAGCCCTTGTTGCCCGTTGCCCAAAACTACCAGGACATGTATAAGGACAAGTAGCCGTACGTTGCTACTCTTCTGATCACACAGCAAAAATCTGTCAGGTGCCCTTGTTGCCCTGCTCCCTTCTCTCAGGAGCCTGAACTCTATCAGCTCATGGTCACTGCAGCCAAGACTGCCCCCTACCTTCACAGCCCCAACCAGTTCTCCCTTTTTGTGAGTAGGAGGTCCAGCAGAGCCCCCTTCCTTGTTGGCTGCTCAATCACCTGTGTCAGGAAGTTGCCGTCAACTCATTCCTGAAACCTCCTAGATTGGTTGTGAGGAATTCTCACATCCCACAGCGTGAAGACAGAAAGCAAGCTGACTGAAGTTAGCATCTGAGGTCACATGTACTACAACCTGTTTTTCAAATAGTTAAGGTGTCAAGAAACATCTATAGCGAGGCATTATATACTCAAATCGTACTGAAAGTTTAGCAGAAACAATGTTGAGAGCCTGTGGAACTGTAAAACCACCACTCTCGAGGTATTTGTGCTCATTTTTCAAGGTCCATACGCATTAGAGGAATATCTCACAGAATATTGAGCATGTGCACTCTGTCCTAACTCAGGAACCTGAAGACACAAAGCTATCTCTGTTTTCTGAGTTAGGCAAATGCCAGCTTCCCTAGAACTAGTGTTTGATTGTAGAACCTGATTTGTAAAACTCAGTACACTTGACCTGAAGGGCCTGACAGTCTCTGCTTGCTGGGGGCGTAGCCCATGGCTGAGGTTTTCCATTCTGTCCTGGACATATCAGGTGAGAAACTGTGACAATAAAATTAGGTTTTCTGGGCTGTTGTAGGAATTTGTAGTGACTGAAATGCAAAGGAAGAGAAAAAAAATTACGAAGGAAGGAGTGTGTGTGTGGTCTTTTATATTCATGTAATTTTTTTTCAAGAGGAAGCACTGAGGGGATGGAGATATGTTTCTCTGCTTGATCTAAGGATTCTAACAGAAGAGAAATTTACAGCTCACATTTGTTCACACACAGAGACAGGCCGTGTTCTCTATCAGGTGAGTGCTTTCCGTACAATCAAACCTCCATTTTAAGAGCAATGTTTTGTATATTTACCCTAAAGTGACTGCAACTCTCCGGTTCCTGGATGTTGCAGATATGTGTGAGGACTGAAATGACATGCTGATTGTTAGTGTCATATATTTAACAGTTGCCAGAAGATATTGTTGGTTTTCCTACCCTGCTGCAGAAAATCATGACAGAGGGGTGGAATAGGGAAGTATCTGAATTCTTAGCAGAGTTCAGAGCTTGTGGTTCAGAGAGCAAAGTGCCTTTTTTGTACGGCTTATCCTTGCCCGTCTAATGCTGTGGTGATTGATAAACCCAGTACGCACAGTAGTAAATGCCAGAATCCCTTGGGGTTAAATAATCTATAGTGAGACCATAGCGGAGCTCAGTAGGATGCTTCCGAACTTGAAATCTCCTTTCATCGCCACTGTTATCAAAAACAGGTGACTGTCCTGACATGTACAGTATCCTCTTCGGTGGCTCTCCAGGAAGGTGCTTGTACCAGTGCACGATGGCTTGGCTGCTCATTCGGCATTCCATGCTGGCAGAGCTGCCCTTCACCTGCCTCTGCAGTGCTGGGGTTTGCGATGGTGCTGCCTGCGTGTCTCCACCTGGAAGAAGAAGCAAAGAAATTGTGTGAGGGGAAGAAACTGCTGGAGTTTGGAGCCAGGACTGTGTTCTCTACACATGGGAAGGAGAGGAAAAAAGGGCTTACGGGACCAAAATGAAGTTGCAAGAAGGACTGGAAGCAGCAACATGCTGCCTGTGTGGGTTAAACCTGGAAATGAAATAGAGACAGAAACATTATAAAGCCCTTCAGGTGGAGAAAGCATCCAATGGCTGGAAGGAGGAAATGTCTCGTTTGTCACATCCAATGGTCTTCAACTCACTACCATGAAGGGGGTTGAGTTTACTGACAAGTTAAACCACAGCACTAACAGTGTAGAAAGGACCTAAAATGCTCCATCTGAAAGAATTTTTCTTCAGCTATTTCCTACATTCTTCTCAGATTACCTGCTGAACTCACACATAAAACCTCAAATTGTTCAATCCATCCCTTCCCGAGGATGTCCTCCTCTCCTCAGACACCCCAAAGCTGTCCCAGAAGTGCATTTCACCAGCCTTTCCTAGAACACACCACCTCCTTTGGTAGCATTAATTGGATTATTCATAGTGAACTATCATCTCGTACTCTTTCTTAAAACAGCTCCAAAATGTCTGATCAGCCTTATCCAGCTACTCCAGACACAGTGAAGTGAAACCAGGGTGAAGTATGAATGTCTCAGCCAGCTGTTTGCTGCCTTCTGCTTTTTCTTGTACTCTCCCTCATTTCTGAGCCCTGAAAATGTGCCTTGCAAAGACTTCATAGCAAACGGTCCCTTGGGCAGCAGCTACCACACACCACGCTCTTCCCTAAGAAAGATTTCTCATTTTCTAACCCAAAAGAGAGAATCTACTCTGCATCTTTTTTGGGTCTTTTTGGCAATAGCAGTGTACACAACTAAATCTCATCTCTCACAACGAGTACAGAAAGTTCATATTCTTCTGTTGTCCTTGTGATAGATAGATGAATTTGTGTCGGGTCCTGTAGTGTAGATGTATCCACATAGAAAGAACAAAAAACAAATCATAAATGTGGAGTTTACTGACTTGAAGACTGTCTTTATTATTAGTCCATTTAAGTGTGAAAGCCAGAGAGGAAGATATCTTCCAAGGCCAAACTAGAGCTGCAAAAAGAACCTGCAGCAATGACATTTTCAGAGAAGACGGCTGGGCCTGTAGGAACTTAGTTAATGAACCTTGGATGGGGGATGGACTGCCATCGAGGAGAGGAAATGACGTGCTCTAGTTGCATGAAACACTCACATGAACATGGGATTGTGAATACTATTGCCACATAAGTGAAATTTCACTGTGGCTTTGCTCCCAGCTGCCTGACTGAGCAGTGCTGTGTCACCATTTCCGTATGTTCCCTGCTTTAACCCGCAGCTTTCTCTTGTAAACAGTTTTCACACCCCTTTCTCGGGACCGTCTTTTCAGGTGTTGCCCAATGTAACAGGTCCTTGCCTGTAAGAAGGGGCCCTAAGGGGTATCTATGTGAAAAGTAGTCGTTGTCATTCATAACCATTAAGATGGGGGTGACCAGTGATGAGTATCACCAATATTTCCATCATGACCTGGATTTGAAGTCTCCCAGGCCAGACCTTCAGTGCAAATATCCTCCTCCTATGCTCCCTCTCTGCCACTGCTTCATTTTTGCTAGCTCAGACTGTATTTGGGAAAGTATCTACATTATTCAAAGACAATCTGTGTTACTGTATAATTCAGCTGTAACACCGTCACTCACAGGAGTGCCCCTTTTCCCCAGCACAGCACATTATACCCGCTGAGTTGTAGCACGCTGCATTTCTTTGCTGTTTTCTCTGTCCATTATTTATACTTACATACTCAGCATGAACCTGTTGGGTTGTTTTAGAGGCAGGAGGGTGCGGTTGTCATTCTCTGCATTTGACAGAAAGCCTGCTGCTCAGGGTGCAGGCAGCTTTCTGTACAGACTGCCTGTGGTCTGCTAGTTCTGTGGTACTGCCAGTAGGCACAGTAGTAGGTACCTTCATCGTTGGAGTTGATGTCCTCGACTGAGAAAGTGCAGACATTTGTACCTTTCTTCGAAGAAGTATACTTGTTCCTATAGGAATCGTCATCATACAAAGCTAAACCTGATCCGATATACAGAACCCGTTCAGGAGCTTTGGGGGGTATCTGTCGGTACCAATGTATATATGCAGATTTGAAGTCAGATATGCCCTCGCCTACACAATCAATCCACGCAGTTTTAGTTTGCCCTCTGGTAACAGAGACGTCAGTCTGCTTCAGAAGCACTTGTGCTTGTCCATCTAGAAAACAGAACAAAAACACTCTTAGTCTACTATTCATTCACACACACGAATACGGGATGTCTCCTGCCACTGCCCCATGCTGTGGTGATGAGGGGAACCTACGAGACCAGGCTGCAGCCAGGGCCAGGAGCGGGAGCAGCAGCATCCTGAGGGCTCTGGCTGGTGTCTGCCTCCGGGAGGAAGGTGACAGCTCTCCTGTCCCAGCAAGTATAGAGGGCTGAGGCTGAGGAGAGGAAATGACTCACATGGGCATCATCCGGAGAGGCTGCCCTGATGACAGGTGGGGGATGTTAAGATAAAGCAGCCTAACTGAACCCCACTAAACGTTAACAATAGCATTACAGCTTTTACACAAGTGGCACAAACTCACCTGCTCTCTCATGCACACACACACAATTACTTTAACAAATTTATAAAATAATTTTGTAGTCTGAAGCAACTTTCACCACTGCTTTTAGACTAGTCAAAAGCTGCTAAACAATGCCTGGGGTCAGACACTTTTCCTCAGGTGCACCGTCAATAAAAGGGAGAAAAAATAAGAACCTGAAACTTAAGGAATTCGAGTGGTATCAGATTACTGCTCATCACACAGAAAAATATACAGCAGCCATTTGGGATCTCAGAAGCAGGAGTGCTGCTCTTGTAACTGCTTCTTGTCACAGGTAAGGTGAGACGCTACACCCCAGGGTGGCAACCCCAAATGTACCTTGTACCAGAGTCTAGGAATACTGGGTCCTTTGGGATCAGAACACAGTGGTCCTGTGATTTTAACAATCAGTTGTTCAGCCGTAAGAATCACAGAATCACAGAATCATTCAGGTTGGAAAAGACCCTTGGGGTCATCGAGTCCAACCCTCAGCCCTACTCTACAAAGTTCTCCCCTACACCACATCCCCCAACCTCTCATCCAAACGACCCTTAAACACATCCAGGGATGGTGACTCCACCCCCTCCCTGGGCAGCCTATTCCACTCTCTGACCACTCTTTCTGGGAAACATTTTCTCCTAATGTCCAGTCTGAACCTCCCCTCCTGCAGTTTAAAGCCATTCCCTCTTGTTCTGTCACTAATTGCCTGTGAGAAAAGGGTTGAAATAACTTAAATTCATGTCTTTCTGTTTGCACAATGGAAGTATAAATATCTGTTGTATAGTTGCTGTTTGTTTTGCAGGCTTGCTGCCATGTTGGATGAGAAGCCCCACTGAAGTTAATTGAGAGACTTGTGGTTTAACTTAAGTGAAGGTTTGATCAGGTCCAGATGGAAAACAAAGAGAAAATAAAACAGGATTCTCTACCAGCAGAGAAGAACAAAACGGGTTATTATATCTGCAATCCTGAGTGGTGCTTCAAGTTTATTTTCACTTGTATCCTCCTGTTCTGCCACACAAATAATGTAACTGGGGATTTATTCCAAAGATGTAACTTGAAGGGCAGTGGGAATGGAAAGGTTTTTCCTTCTTTTAGCTAGCCCAACCTGCCATCTTGTAAACCCACCCAGAAGCAACCCAGCCAGACCATTGACAATGCCCTTTTTACTGGTAAAGTGAAATAACAGCTCTGCTGGTGCTGGCTGCAGTGTGTGTCTGCAAAGCGTGCACTAGCTCAGCAGCGCCTTTGGTATCTGCCTGCCTGCACGGTGTGTCTGATTCAAGGATGATGGGGAAAGTAGGGTCGGGATGTTCCTGCATGTTGTCAAACACTTCAGGATCTGGTTCAGAAAGCAGAGCACGTCTTTGTGCAGGTCCCCTATGGTTTTCTACTTCTGTGCATCCCACCTAGCACAGTAATAGGTACCGGAGTCTTGCAGAGTTACTTTGCTCACTGTCAAGGTGCAGACAGATTTGGCGACGTCCTTCTCAATACTAAATTTCCCCTCATCGGACTCGTTTTCGAGGAAGACCCTGGAGGACATGTAGGCAACGCGCTTGGGAGCTGCATTGGGCCTCATTTGGTACCAGTGAATGAAAATGTTGTGAAAATCAGGATCGGAGACGTGGCAGTTGATTAGCACTGTTTTTCTTTCTGGCTTGGTGATGGATATGGGGGTTTGCTGCAAGACTTGTGCAGAATTGCCTGTGTGAAAGAAAGAGAAAAATTACAAACATGAAGCTGAAATAAGAGAGCTTCCCCATTGCCACTGATGGGCGTGAAGCCAGAAGGGTGAGCAGGACACATACAAGAAAAAACAGCTGCCAGGATGAAAGCTCTCAGCAGACACATTGTCACTGCCCTTCTTATGGCTTCCTTACGGGGACAGGATCAGGGCCAGGCTCAAGTGGGGGTGAAGGAGATCTGAGGGGCAGAAAACCATCCAATGAGGTTGTGCCAGCTGTGGATGTGTACAATAATGATGCACAAGACATTTCCACTGATTAACACTTAAATAGAAGGCAAACACCTTTGTAAGAAGAGAGCTCACTACCGAGGAAACATTTATTTTTTTTCTTTTTTTCCACAGGGAATTTGCTTGGATGATGAGTGAAAAGTCGCTGTTTTTTTTTTTTTTCCTCAACATCAGATTTATGTGTCCTAGCATTTAAAGTCAGCTTCATATCCAGATGTTTAAGGTGCATTGGCTATCAGAGGATGGAAGAAAAGAGATGCCCCTCAAAAGCAGGCTAAATTGCTGCCCTAGATCACTGAGATCAGGAAGCATTTCTGGGAAGCTGCTGCTGTGCCTTTGTTCGTACCATCTCCTCTAGGCACCTGCTGTTGCCAGCTGCTGGCGGGAGAGCGCTGGGCTGCACCCGGCAAGGAGAGCTGTAGGGTTAAACTTTGACTCTACTTCACGATGGCGGTGCAACTCCCTGGTGCCTTTCCTTCCAGCTTAGTCATCTAAGGCAGCTAAACAGCACTTCTATGCTGTTTTTCACAACTTGTCACCCTAATGAGCTCCTGCAGGCGAGCCCAGCCTGTCAGGCAGGACCCTGGACTCAGGTGATGTTTCCAGCCCTTGGGAGCACACAGGAGGTTTCTCTGTCCACTGCCCAATGGTTTTCTAAGGCTGTGTGGCCCCAGTGAGCACAATAATTAGGTAGCCTCTTGCTGCTTTGTGATTTATTTATTGTCAGAGGACAGATGGACTCTCTCCTCTCCTTCTTGGCCCCAAAATTTTCTCTGTAAGACTTTTCATAAAAATAAGGATCCCCCGATTACACGTACAGAATGTGCTTTGGAGCTTCTCTGGGTTCTTGTTGGTGCCAGTGGATCACAGAATCACAGAATCATCGAGGTTGGAAAAGACCTTGAAGATCATCCAGTCCAACCATTAACATAACATTGACAGTTCCCAACTACACCAGATCCCTCAGCGCTGGGTCAACCCGACTCTTAAACACCTCCAGGGATGGGGACTCCACCACTGCCCTGGGCAGCCCGTTCCAATGCCTAAACAACCCCTTCTGCAAAGAAATACTTCCTAATATCCAGTCTAAACCTTCCCTGGCACAGCTTGAGGCCATTCCCTCTTGTCCTGGTGCTGGTTCCTTGGCTCAAGAGACTCATCCCCCCTCTCTGCACCCTCCTGTCAGGTAGCTGTAGAGGACGATGAGGTATCCCCTCAGCCTCCTCTTCTCCAGACTAAACCCCCCCAGTTCCCTCAGCCGCTCCCCATCAGACCTGTGCTCCAGACCCTGCACCAGCTCCGTTGCCCTTCTCTGGACACGCTCAAGCCATTCAATGTCCTTTTTGTAGTGAGGGGCCCAAAACTGAACACAGGAATCGAGGTGCCGAGTACAGGGGGACAGTCACTTCCCTGTCCCTGCTGGCCACGCTAGTGCTGATACAAGCCAGGATGCCATTGGCCTTCTTGGCCACCTGGGCACACTGCTGGCTCATGTTCAGCCGGCTGTCAATCAACACCCCCAGGTCCCTCTCTGACTGGCAGCTCTCCAGCCACTCCTCCCCAATGTTGATGAAGGATGAAGGTACTCAGAAGGTCTGACCCAGAAAAATGGCAGCTGATCCACACAGTCATTCGCATGGCTCTGCTGGTGGAAGGTTCTGGCTGCCTGAGGCTTTGCGCAGCTCCATCTACAAGGAAAGCAGAGAAACAGCACTGTCGTGTCAGCAGTGACGAGCCCCAGAGGCTCACAGACTGGGACTCTCCCAAGCCCCTGTGACTCATATCTACAGCAAAGGGCTGAGGCAGCCAGAAGCACCTGCAGCAGCAACATGAGCATCGTACGATGTGGTGCCTGCCTTCCTGAGCCGGCCAGGAGCAGTGTCCGTCCCTGGCAGGAGGGAGCAGGCACCTAAGGTGGAGAAATGAGTAACTCAGGTTCCCATCAGCCATTGGCACCTCCTTTAACTGCCTTGAGCTTTCTGAGGGCCACAAGAGATTCCTCTGTCTGTGTATGAGAATTCCTGCAAGTGGTGGTACCCTGCAAATGAATACCACCACCCACAGCAGCTCCCAAAATTAAGCCCTGCGTGAGTGACTACAGATTTTCTTTAGGGAAGCTGCCTTGTGACCTGCAACACAGACTGTACCCCAGTCATAAGCAAGATGCTTCAGCAGTTCATTGCCCCACTCTTACACCTTATTTATGGCCTGAGTTTCCCTTGCTTCACTTCTGCCTGGATATATCTTTGCTTGTTGTAATGAGAATGCTGTTCTCCGAGACTTATCCCCTAGATATGGTACTAGGCAGAGATCAGCTTAATTCCTTAACTCTCTTACCGACTGAGGTGTTGGAGGCTCCAAGTGTAGGATGATTTTTCATCCCATGGCAATACCTCTGAAGCTTTTCTTTTAACAATTTGTCCCATTCATTTTGGACCTTGAACATCAAATGGGATCCTGTAACACAGCTGCCCCCTGAAGTGCCTGTTCCTACAGTCAGTGTGTGGAGTTAACCATTGCTGCAAAGGAAGCTCCAGTGTTTCCAAACTTTTATTGACAGCTCCAGTAATTAAAAAAACCATCAAAATGATGCCTATACAGTAAACATCTTCCATTACCTGGCTCTGCAGCTGCTGGTTCCCACATTACTGAGAAGGTGGGATTTCTCCCTGCCTATTGGGGGCAGCTGTCTTCATGCTCGGCCATTTCCCATGGTCTTGGTACCACTACAAATTTTAGCAGACTGGAATCTATATTTGGCTCTCTAGCTTAAATGGAGATGCTTTATAGGACATCAGTAGGAATACATTCATTTGCGTGTTCTTATACCTGAAAGACAGCCATTTCTAGAACATGCTTTCTATGTGTCTCATATGGTTTACTATCTGTTTTTCTAATCAAAATAGTGTACGTTTCCAAAGCCAAATGCAGCACATGGGCCTAAGTATTTTTATATCAGCAGGCACTAATTAGGCAAACCAGAATCTCATTTAAAAAAAAGTTCAATACTGAGATCTGAAAACCTGCTGATGAACAGCCCACTCCCCCAGCTACCTCCCATCTCTGCTGCTTTCTCATCCAGACTGTCTGAAAAAACACCTTTATAATGACAGTTTACTGATACTGATGCTATTGGAGTTCTTTGTTTTTAAAGTAGAAATGAGTTGCTTACACAAGATATAATTTTCCCAGCACTGTGAAGTAATTCACACACTTCCTATTTCTGCCCCAAAATTGTTTGGAGTTTCTCATCCAAAGACACAGGGAGTCTTTCCACTCACCTCAGTGAGATTTCAAACACACTTAAATAACTGGAGACAACCTACACACAGACCTTTTTTTTCAGCCTAGCCTAAGTCCTATCAGCTTCTAATATATAAAAGAGTTTCTGCTAAAGAAAGCAACAAATCAATCATTTTTTAAGTAAAAAGATCTTGACTCTGTCTTCCTGCAAAGCCAAAATTGTACAAGGGATTTCTTTCATACGTGATATAAAATCATAATGTTGTCAGGGGCTTTGTACAGCTCCATATAGTTCATAGTGTTAAATGACCTATTAGGTACAAGTTTGTCCACAAACAAGCTTAATCCAGCTGAATGTAGAGAAGCAGCACACGGTCTTGATGAGCCTGTTTGAGCCATTTTTGAGCCATGAGTGGTCAGGGCTCTATAACAGATGGAAATGAATTCAATGTTGGTCGTTGTTCTGATTTCAGCTTGGAAATTTTAAGTTAACAATTCAATAGTACTTTCTGCACTGATACATCTGATAGGTGTATCATAGCAACTATGAAGACAATGTAAATCTATTCAATTGCTCAGTAATCAATTACAGTGATTAATAAGAATTTTGGTAACTTAAGGTTTGCCTTCCAACAGTCTTTTTGTAGATGCTTCTATCTTCACAAAATATTCACCTTCAGGGCTGGCTTCTTCCTGTGCTCAAAACTTAAAACTTGTTGAGAAGACATGAAAATCAGGTCAGCTATTTCACCAAGGCAGACAGGATGAGGAGGTGTGTGTTGCAAGGAAGGAAGAGAAAAGAAATGCATGAGAGCGTTCTTCAAATTTTAGGTGACTTTAGGACTATCTGGGACACCACAGCCATCTCAAATAAGGAAATAGTCCGCTCCACACACCTCAGTCACCCCATCCCATTGCTCCCCGCCGCATTGGAAACACCTGAATGCAGGTTCCCCCCTGCCTTGGTGCTTTGACTGTGGCTTTGCTTCCTTTCTCCCCTCTTTTTTTTCATTATCTGTATCTGCTACCATTCAGGTCAATATGCAAGATACTACTGACTTCAGAAGAGTCAACCCTGCCCTTTCTTGGGAGCTTAAAACACCCAAGGTGCAGGGAAAGCCAGTCATTTCCACTCCAACATGAAATAAACTGAGCATGGGAGAGCGCTGTGGCTGTCTCCTGGCTTACTACAAATCCTACCGAAGTAAGGGGCTGCTCTTCTCATTTCTGCTGGGCTTTGGCTGGATGGTCCACCTTGCAAAGTGCTTGCACCAACAGTGAAAATCCCCTTACCAATACAAAGTGCGGGAAAAGTACCTTCTAGAAGTGGAACTTCAACATCAAAACAACTGTTTATCGTTTCATGGTGTAGCACTTGGCATCCATCGCTGTTAGATCTTTAAACAAGATTTTGTTGGTTTCCTGTCTTAATGGCAAAATAGTCAGAAGTGAAGGCCTGTTGCAACTGGAAACTATGTTTGTGGTTTTCTGAGTGGGATTAAAAAAAATAATTACATAAAGTTTATTTTGTAAAACTACAAAATGCTGCAAGATCAACAGCAGCTCTGCATTGGCCCAGGACTTGCACATCACTGATCCTGGAGACATGCACATCAGGAGTTTCTTGCCTTGACCACTCTCTCCACAAGACGTGTAAGAGGCAACATAGCCTGGAAAAAGAAGATGGACTGCTCCAGTATAGATCCTGGCCTACCCTTCAGGTCTTGTTGGAAGGTGTAGACAAACACAGGGTAAACCTGGGAATGGAGTTCTTTGCAATTCAGCGTCTGAAAAATATCCACCCTTTGACTCAAATAATGATTTTTTTCCTTAAATCTTTGCTTTATAAAACCAATATGTAATAAATTACTGAATGCTTTGTTCAGAAAAACCTAAATCTATCTAGCCCTGAGCAACTTTAGAAGCATTGGCTCTAAAGTTTCTCATTAGTTTCTCATAAGTTTTTCATGAGTGGTCATTAAAAATAATTTTCAGACAAGGACCCCTTTCTCGTGAATCACCAAAGTGCTTTGCATTCTTTAGCTGTTGCAGGAAAAAATGGTAAACCTTTTCTACCGTGACCTAGAAGAGTAAGTGAACTCAATGTTAGTAGCTCTTGCTGATACAGCAAATTCAGGCTGACAGTGTCCTGATCTTGAGGTAAGCCAGGCTGTAGCCCTTCATTTTCCCTTGGAGATGATGGCAGCTCCATTCTGGGGACTCCTAGAACTAGACTGATGTAGAAACAGTATAAGAAATAATCCTACATGGAGAACAAGATGGACTACAGGATCTGACAGATGTCTTAAATTTTCACTTCTACTTCTAGAAACCTTTGATACAACTTCATAAAGACTGCCGAGAGTGTATATTTAAGTACTATATTGCTGTAAATAGCTCTTGTTTGTGCTAGACTTTTATCTGATGAATAAACCATAGCTTAGCAGCACCTCCCAGCTGCTTATCAGCTGTGTGGCGTACCTCACATCACTCAACAGCCCAGGAAGGAAGAGTCAACGACCTAGAAAGGAACAACAAGGTGCTCAGCACTGTGCAAAGGATACTTCTCACTGTCTCTCCCAAAGACTGGACTTACATTGAACTGCTCTGGAATAGCAAGAGGGAGCTGCAGCAGACAGTGCCACATGGCTCCTAGGATGGCCCCTTGGAAATCACAAGCACTATGCAGTCCCTTCTGCCTCCTGCCCAGGTTTTCAGTTGAAGATAGTTTGAAAAGGACTCTTAAGTTGAAGGTGGTTTTCTCCCATAAGGATTCTCCAGCATTTACTGTGCCCTTCCCTATTTACATCTGGAAAGCATTTTGCTTCTTCATCCCGTTGGATTTTGCATCCAGAAAGTTCCTTATCCTGGGGTAAAACTTGAAAACTGCCATGGTACACGCAAACTCAGCAATTTCATCCAAAATGCCCTCCTGGCCCCTAGTCATTTCAGATAGCACTCCTCCCTTCCTCCTTCTGTCCCTCTTGCATGCCCCTAGTCCCCTATCAAGAGCTTTCTGGCCTTTTTTGCCTGCTGTTCTCCCATGTCTAGACAAATAAGCTGTAATGTCCCTACACAAAAAGTTCATGGTGTTGTGGGGATGTTTTCTCTGCAAACACATCACTACTGTGGTAAATGGCAGGAGGTCGAGGGAACGGCCGTGGGTGCAGTCCCATGCAGCGCAGTGGTACCACATGCTGGCTTGGTTGTCCAGCCCCTGCACCAGCAGCATGCAGGTGTCTGTTTGTGTGTAGATAAGGTCTTTCTTTCAGGGGAAACCTGTGTCCCAATTAATATCAGCCCCAGAAAGGGTGATACAGACCAGTCTCTCTGGGTGGGGTGTGGGTCCAGCAAGAAATCCTCACCCCTGTGGTCAGGAGAGTATCCTCAAACCACAGACACCCCATCAGTGAGGAAGAGGGATTGAGGTGTACTCCCTGCTTCTGCTGGCAAAGGCACGTGCTGCTGCACAGTGTGAGGAGGGGGAGAAATGCAGGGCCTTACCCCCAGCGTGTGAGTTGTATGGCACACATTTGTCAGCCATCACACAGGGGAATCAAGACATTTGTCCACAGGTTATCTGCCAAGTGTGTCATTCGAGTTTGGGACTTGGGTAATAGGACATGGCTGATACCAAACCACATAATTAGGCTGGGGGACAAATGGAAGTGTGATATAAAAGCAAGAAGAAATACATTCTGACACCATTAAAAATAACCAATCCATACAACTTACAAGGCAAGAGACAAGCTTGGAAGGCTTTCAAGAAGTCCATAGTTTTTTCTTGTTCTGCCACAGCTCTTCAGAAAAGGAATTTCAGACATACTGGGATAGTTCAACCCCAAAGAGATGAAAAATTTTTAAAAAAATATATACTGATACCTTGCCCCCTCAAAAAAACCAAATGAATTAGTGAAGAGACAAGTGATTTTTTTTTATGGTGTTGCTTAATTTCCCGTTAAAAAAGAGACAGAGAGGGGTGTGTTGATGTGAAACTTGGTGAAGCCGTTGGCAAGTGCCTGCAAGCCTCTAACCAGACCAGGTCACCGCGCTGTTGTCCTGCCTGGCAGGCACCAGCATCTTTCTCTGTTCTGCCCCTCTGTGCCAGGGTATGGCTAATACCAAGCCCCCTCACAATTCTCCTGGATAATCACAGACAAGTGACCGGCTTTTGAGAGCTGGGGAGCACCCACGTGGGTCTCATCAGGCAGAGATGTGCTCTGCTCTCCTGGCACCCAGCCCCCAAACCTCCCCAAGCCAAAGTCACCTACACTCACCTGTATACGAGCACTGTCCTTCTCCTTTTCATCCAGCCTTTTTTTGTTGTTCTGCCTGAACTTGTGAGTGCTCAGACATATAGACACTAGCCTGGGTGTCTTCTAATGTACTTACTTGCAGGTCAGTCTCAAATTGAGTGTAGCAACATAACAGTGATAAGACATTCGGCATAGCAGGACGTAGAATTTACTTTGTGAAGTGTCTTGATTAGGAGAACATAAATAAAAATAGGAACAATGTCTTTATACCCTGCAAAAAATGTTGTGTGCCCCAAATTGTCTCTTATTCAACAATTTCACTTCTTCCTGTCCTGCTTCTCATCATGGGCAGGGAGGACACAGCTCCAGGTGGCTAATACTCCCATCTTGCCATATAAAGCACAATAAGTAGGCATGGCTTCCCCCCCACCCCCACCCCAATAAAACGCCTGCACCATCCGGTGTCTGGGACATCAACCAGTGAAGACATTGGTGGTGTTTTATTGTGCAGGTTTAGTTTTCCGTAGAAAAACGGTGGTCTCACCCCTGCATGCGTTGTGTAGGGATGATTCTCCAGACATCACCCTCCTCCCAAGGAATGGCTTCACCGCAGCCCTCTCTTGCTCTCTGTCTAGTCTCAGGCCAGCTGCAAAAGCTCAGGCTTGCAGCGATTGAGAATGCCCACCCCTGCAGCGAGCTCAGCCAGGCATGTAGATGCTCAGTGCTACCCAGCCAGGAACCCTTCCAGAGAAGGGCAATGAAGCTGGTGAAGGGTCTGGAGCATATGTCGTACAAGGAGCGGCTGAGGGAACTGGGGGGGTTTAGTCTGGAGAAGAGGAGGCTGAGGGGAGACCTCATCGCCCTCTACAACTCCCTGAAAGGAGGGTGCAGAGAGGGGGGATGAGTCTCTTTAATCAAGTAATAAGTGATAGGACAAGAGGTAATGGCCTCAAGTTGTGACAGGGAAGGTTTAGACTAGATATTAGGAAGTATTTCTTTGCAGAAGGGGTTGTTGGGCGTTGGAATGGGCTGCCCAGGGCAGGGGGGGAGTCCCCATCCCTGGAGGTGTTCAAGAGTTGGGTTGACATAGCACTTAGGGATATGGTGTAGTTGGGATCTGTCAGTGCTGGGTTAACGGTTGGACTAGATGATCTTCAAGGTCCTTTCCAACCTAGATGATTCTGTGATTCTGTGAACCTCTCTGAGCTGAAGTGCCTGACTAGAAAAAAACAAGAGTAACTCTTCACCCTTTCCTTAGTCTTCATCTGTTTTTCTTATTCATTGAGAGCATAACTTCCCAGGGGTAGGGATGGTTTCACAGAGCATTCTTCTGAAGCACCTAACACAGCAACAGGTCAATCACAAACCAGATACAACCATGGGCAGCAATCATGATAACTGAATCAATTTCCTGCTAAATGTTCATTTTACTACATGGGGATCTTAATTAAGAGAGTGGTCCTGAGTTTTGTTCAGAGAGGAAGAGCAGTCTGGTTCCTGCCTGGAGTATTGGTAATCAGACTGTATCTAGTAGGCAAATGAGAAAGGGTCAGATTGAGCATAAAGAAAACATTATTTACATTGACTGAAGAAAATATTTAGGAGAGGAAAGTTTGTACATTTTCAGGACTAAAGTAAAATATCTGATCAGCACATGTGTTACTTTGATGTAGGAAAAATACCTTAAAGCATGCAAAAGGGTGTACCAAAAGCTTATACACTTATTTTCAGTCACATTCATAGTTGGAAGGAAAGATGGTGGCATCCTGTGCTAATCTGGGCTCATTACTAGCCATGGGCAATCAGGACTATAACATCACTGCCAGCTTCTCCATCAGCACTGAAAGCAAAGATATTTAACTCTGCCCTCTTCAAAGTGAGCACAAACATCTGCAGCCTTCAAGCATTCAAACTTGGTGAAAGGAAATAATCGGTTTGGAAATCTGTTGTGTTAATGAGAAACTACCACAACATTCCCTAAGGTGTTACCCCCTGAATCTACCTCCAGAGTCATTGCATTTGGTGGCCATCTGGTGATGGACTCAGAGCAACTGACCACACAAATAAACCATTCAGTAATTCCACAGGGCATGAGGGTTTGTTCAAAAGGAGGTCATTTCTATAAGAGTAAAATCTTTGAATAGCTGAAGTAATGTTACGTAAAACAGATGTTGTTGTTCATCTGCTCATTCATGATGCAAACATAATTAGATTAAAACTTCAAACTCATTCCCCTTCCTTTATTTGTTAGGAAGAGTTCGAAATCTGACAAAAAATGGTACTGCACAAACCACTAAGCCTGCTAAACTCTGCCAAGAATATTTATCCCTGGAAACCAAGCTACTTCGTCAGAGCATCCTCTCTGGTCCTGATTAAACTTGTCCTTTGCCTACCAATGTTCCCAGGGCTGATGCAGAGCAAAGAGGACTGATGCCAGGCCACACCTAGGAGCCTGACACCCCTAAGGGGAGCCAGAAGCCTCTGGACCTAACAGGAACCTCCTGTGTTGTAGGTAGAAACATATTTATACTACAGAATTGCAATTGGATTGGAGCCAGGCTTGTGTTCCAATAGCTTCCCACTCTACATATTCTCAGTGTGCAGATGTCTCTGGGTGGGAAATAGGCTGTAACCTTCACGGGAGGAACACCAGTGTCCTGGACAGGACCTGGGTTTGAGGAGAGGTAGGGTGGTGGTCCATTGCCTAGGGCTTGGTACCAGTGGATGTAGCTGGAGCTTGAACCGTCAGGCCCTTGGCCGATCCTGCGCTGCTGTGGCTGTCGGCTGATAAAAGCTGGATGCTGATTCACAGGGAGGGCCCACAGCAGGTCTGGGGGCAAACGGGAGGGAGAGTGGTGGTGAGGAGATACTGCCTGGAAATCCAATTCTAGTCTCCCATCCTCCTACTGGTCTCAGCACCGTGGCTTTCCCTGGCCTGGAGAGGCCAGGATGGCTGTGGGGACAGCAGCGCTGATCCCTCCTTCCAGCCCTAGTGCAGAGACTGAGAGCCGGGAGGGAAAAGCCCGGGGACACGGCCCTGGGGCTGGCACAGAGGCTAAGGGTGACAATGGGCTTTGCTGAGCAGAAGACATGCACAGACAACCAGAGAGGCATCCCTTCGGGAACTGGCCCCTGCAGGTATGTCTGGGGGGGTGTCTGCTGGCTTCTGCGTCCCCTCTTGCTTTTTCTTTCCTTCGTATAAAATGCAGAGCAATGCAAGCCTCAGGTACTTTTGCATATTTAAATATTCATGGCATCTCTTGCAGAGGCAGGGCATGTTACATCGATCCTGAAAGATAATTTGCTGTCTCACTCATGATTATAACCACAGTCAGAGCCTGAGTGTGCCCAGGCATTTAACATTCACTAATATCCATATGTCCTTCACTGTTCCATATCGTCTAGTCATTTTGGTTATCTGTATTCACTTCAGTTTTTGTTGGATACTGTACATTTTCTTCATTTCTTCTCCTCTATTCCTATACGCTGCCATTGAATTTCATCTCACAGATAGATGCAGTGACCTTCTTTCTGTCTTAAGACATACTGTTTTGTTACAGGGACACGCCAGTGTTTATAATTTATTTCTCCAGTTTGAAATTATATTCCTCCTGCTTGATCTCTACATTGGTTCCTCTGGCTAGTCTAATGGCCAGGGCTGAGGGGAAGGAAACCTGGTGGAAGATGCCCCACAAACCATCCCTGGCAGGTAGGATTTACAGACTGGAAGAGGTTTGTGGCTTGACGCCCGCTCCCACACAGCACAGGAGCAGAACTTGCTGCCTTCCTTCTTATGCTTGAATCCTATGTAGCAGGACACAGCTGTCTTCTTGTTCAGAGGCTGAAGTTTTTCTCTATAGAGATGGCTATTTCCCCAGTGAGGTCAGAGCCAGAGAGATGGAGGTGGAGCTGCTTCTCTGGGGCCTTCCCTGGTAGTATTCAGTGCTGATGGATGTAGGTCGCCTCTGATCTGACCATCACGTTGCAAGAGACTTCAGCATTGCTGCCCTTGTGTGCCTGGTTTATAACAGGGCCCTGCTCCAGGCTAATGGCCCACAGCATGTCTGGAAAGTGAAAAGAAAGCAGCGATGAGGAGGCCATAGTTAGAAATAGGCCCCTCCCTGAGGCAGCAATGTCCACCCCTCGGTGCAGGATGAATTTGTATGCAATTTCGCAGACCTAAATCAAGCAGGCAGTATAGAAAAATGATGGAATATTTTACTCACTGGTGTTATCCCTACAAGTCTCCTGTCTCTCTCTGCTCTACTGTTTTGAGGACTCAATTTATGGGAGAGGTGGTTCGGTGCAGTATTTTTACAGCCTCAAGAGCCAGTGTCAGGCAGCTGAGGACCAACTGACTTGCTGGTTTTGAGCACTCTAACATTAAAAAACTGTGAACATTAATTTATCAGGGCTGTTTTGGTTGGAAGTCAAATACTGCAACACTAACACCCCAGAACCACAAGTCAAGCAGGGTTTTCATTCACCCCAGTGAAACCAGGACAAACTATGGGCAGGTTAAGCAGAGAGAGACAGAGACAGGAGGAGACATGTAAGAAAATTACAAGGGAAACTGTCTTTACAAGGTCAAAGTAGTGCGAAGGAGCTAGAAAATGAAGACAATTTTTAATTTTTTTCCCTGTAGTTAATAATTTAGCTATTTAAGCACTGGTAGAATATAAAATTATTTTAAGCAGAGGTAGCATACTATTTTTACCTCTTAAACCAACACTGTCTCTTTGAATTGAATCAGCTGAGTAACTTGTTACTTGGTGCTGATTTACCATGTTTGTTATACAGCATGAGTTTTAGATGCAAGGATATGTTGTCGCAATGATTTACAGTGCAGCTCGATAATATACTTGTCTGTCTTTGCCTGCAGGGTGAAGTAACCAGTTACTGCATACACAAAACTGGTTTTGCTTCCATTATTGCACGGAATTTGCCCTGTGTGTCGGCAAGTATGAGCCAACTTCAGATAACGAGAGGTATTAATGAAACAAACTCGCAGCTGAAGATTGATCCAAAGGAGAGCTAACTTGGCAAATGCAAATTCTAGCATCTATCACCCTCTGCTGGGTACGAAGGAGTAAAACCCTCAGAAGCCCTTTTTGAGCAACTGTGCAGATGCTATACAGCATCCATAGGCATGGATGGATGCTAAGAATTCTTACAATACTCTGATTTTTTTAAGCAAAACAGGTGTGCATCGGTCATTTTTATTTTCATGAGTACTTTTTAGGTGGACAGCAGCGTGATGTTCTTTCTTGGGCCATGAGATACCCAAAGATCCTCAGCATTTATACAGCCTCTCCTGTAAAACATCTTATAGGTTTAAAATACAGTGTTCTGAATCCCTGCCAATCACTATGGACAATTTCCACTTTCATTTGTGTCTCTGCAAGACCTTGGGAGTCACAGCACCATGCCAGATATGGGATCTGTCAGATTTTAGCCACTGAGAGAGAGAATTTTGTATGACCTTCTCATTTGGTGATCTTGTCTTAACTCACACAGCTTATTCCTCAGGATTACATGTATTTTTTTCATTCACTGACACACAGACAGATTATTCCTTCCATTGCAGCGCAATGTGTTTAAATTTAAACACTTATATAGAGAATTTGGCTTTCTTATGAATAATTACCTGAAATATATGAAGTATAGGAAGCCTGGATACGTTCACCTTCTCCTTTGTAGCATGTACATTGGAAACATAATAATTTAAGTATATAACTACTTACCTTTCCAGTGTTTTGGTCCAGTTATACCTTGTGCTACAAGCAGTCTGTCTGGCACTATTAGTGACCTGGGCTTGCACCAAAGCCTATGCTCAGATAGCACCAGAAGAGACCCCAGCCTGTTTTCTCCTCTGAAACCAGGTTGAGGACTAACAAGACTTCTGCATTTGTTGACCCTCTTCAGCAGACATGGGTCTCACTGACTCCTGAAGACTCTATTTCTGGTGGCTACATGCTCCTTTGTTGTTCTCTGCATTGCATCTAGCACCTGCGGCTGGACGGAAATCCTGCATACACACAGGATGATGCTTTTACTACTGCCTGGGCATTTTCTTTCACTGAAGTTTCCCTTAGCTGCTATTAAGCATCTAAATACACAGCATAATTCCTTTTGAGATGGTTTCAGCTTTGCCAAATTAATGTTAATTAAGAGGTCTTCCTGTCGGTTACAGGAGACGTCATTTGGGAAGCGTGGCAGTCTTCCCCCTTACGATGCTTCTGTGCTGATTAAACAGGTCAGAGTGAAGATATCCATGCAAGAGAAACACAGATGGTCTTGAAATGCTGCTAGGGACACAGTGCACACAGAGACAGAATCAGAGCTGAAATCACGTGGATGGAGACCCAAGAGAGGAATTTTTGAGAAGTAACTATCTCACCATACATTTAGCGAGCTCTGAGTCCAAAACCATAGCCCACTTCATATTCTCTAATTCTGAACCCGGACACGCCATCTCCTAAAATTCCGCTTCCTAATTAAACATAATTTCTTTACTCCAGAAAGAACTGGGGTTTAAAACAGAAGCAAAGTGGCTGCCGCATCGCTGGCTTGCTTGCGCCAAGTCCATTGCAGTCCCCTCCTCTGCGGTGAACGCCTCGCCACCAGAGAGCACATCAGAGCTAGCAGTGACACTGCTGATCACAGCCAGCTGGAAAAACACTTCCATGCTCCTTTGCGCTGCTTTCAGAAACGGTGACCCTGCTTAATTCACTGAACTGCTTTCTGTATCTGGGGATTGGCTTATCAGGTAGTGTTTCATCAACTGCCACAAAAGACAGATCTTTTAAATCTATTTTAAAAACTAACAGTAAAATCTGATTTTGTCCTTCAAGCAGCAAACTGTGGTGTTTCGGAGGCTACTGGGGTACTTCTGGCTGCTGCAGCTGTAAACTTGCACATGCTCTGCTTACACATGGGTGCACAGGAGGGGACAGCCCTGTAAACTGTTCCTACAACCAGTGGCTGCTCTTTCCCAACTCCATCCATCTAACCTACCTGTCACGGTGACTTTCTTTTGATGCCTTTTTTCCCTGTGTCTGCAAGACGCTAAGAAATTTTCATTAAGCATGCACTTCAATGAGACTATGATTTATTTCACACCCTTCTGGCTTTAAGGCATCAGTAACCAGAGCATCCTGGAATCAAACGCCACACAATCTGAGTAGGACCAAACCCCCCAGCCTCCCCTCCATCTTCTTAAGGCAGGGACAGATGCACCCAGCTGTGAGGTCTAGAAGAGGTGGGGAGAGCAAGGTGGGGAGAGGAGGAGGAGGAGAAAAGGGACAGAAGTGTCATTCAGTTTATGCATGACAGCTTATTTTTCATTATTCATGGAAGGTAGTAAACCAGAGAAATGAGCTGCAAATACACAATTTATTCATTCACTCCCATGAGATGTTTCTCCATCTTCAGTTATTTTGTCTTACTTCCAAGGCCACACCATGCATAATCAGCCTGCGGGATCAGGAGATTGGGTCCCTAAATCTTTGAAGGGTTTATCTTATGTAGAATTAGAAATTATAGCTCTGTACAAGGTTAGTAATGTGTGCTGTCTTAGGCATAAATAAGTCTTTAGAGAAACCAAGATACAATGGGCTGTTGTTTTACAATCACTCTGAAAGCATGAAATTTGGTAATTTGCAAAGTCCAATGTGGTGTGTTAATTAGAAAAATCCAAGAAAAGAAGTAGTAATTCTGGGCTAATACAACTCCAGGGGGGAGGTTATCAGGGGTACGTAACAGCAGTACATGCTGGAAAGAATTTCTCTTGCTTGCCCTAGAATAAGTTTCTACAGATCACAGAGAAATAAATTTATTTTCACTATTCATCTCAGGAGCTGCAGACATAAAAGTGTCTGAGAGATAAGTCTCATTGTCTAATGAAACTAAGAAATCGAATACGAGAAGCAGCTGTTAACCCAAAATTATAAATACGTTTCTATTCATGAACTCCTTCTGTTAGAAGGCAAAATTAGGAAAATTATCATTCTGGCTAACTTATCAATGCCCTTCCTTTAACATCTAGCATCTTGGTATATGGAATTTTGCAAGGAATTTTAAAGATACAACATTAATAATTCTCCTCATCCTTCCTGTAAGAAATCTTTGCGTTGTGGCTCTGTGGTACATGTGTGAGATAAGCAGACGTATTTAATGTCAGAATGGTATGTCATATCCACAGTAACCTGCAGCACTTAAATGACACATGCACCATGTGCAATAGCATGGCTTTTGGGACATTATCAGTACATCTTCTTATTGCCAGCAAATAGTGACAGTCCTTGCAGTGAGATGGGGACATTTGATGGGTTTTGAAATTATATTTTTCTTTATACTGAGATGGAATTAAGAAATGAAGAGTAGAGTCAAGAAGTATTTCTGAAGAGCATGTCAGAAGAAACCGTGACAGCTCTTTGCTGTAGACCAGAGACCCTTTCTATCTATACACAACCTCAGGTATGATGCAAACCCCTTACCAGGGTATTTGGCACATCGACCTGTACCAAGGGCATTGGAAGAATCAAGGTCAAGGGTGTTGCCTTTGACTTGGGTACTTTAGCATCAAGAGGGCATAATGTTAATTGCACACAATCAGCAGTGGGTAAAGAAATGCTTTGGTCTGATCACAGTGTCCTCTGCTTCCTTAGGGTTACAGCTGTCATGCACGATGGTCTCGCTTGACTGCAGGCCCCAGACAAAGAACAGTCCACACTGAGGCTCCACCATCCAGTGTTGCTCTCTTGCAGTGATCTGTAGAGCAGCTGTTGATGAAATGCAAGTGTTCAGATGTAGTGAAGCAGAAAACTGGCCAGTGATCACTCCACCAGTGATCTGTAGAGCAGCTGTTGCTGAAATGCAAGTGTTCAGATGTAGTGAAGCAGAAAACTGGCCTGAAGGTCATCAGTCTCACCATAAATGAGGTGTAATTGTGACCACCTCAAAGCAGCGCACTGGAGTCTGGAATTTATTGTAACACACCAAAACAAAAAGAAAGTTGTTTCTCTGGTGAGATTCTTGGCCCTGGATCACTACTGACCACCAAACCTGTTAAAGGAATGAACAGAAAACCAAAGAGCTTTCCTGCAACCTCCTTAGACTCCGATTGCTCATTATGACATTTCAAAGCCAAAACCACAGCTATTGCAGTTGAGCTGTTCAGCTTCTTTACAAAACGCAGCTATCATTAGACTTGCTTCTGAAAAAGAGAGAAACCAACTTTCCTCCTCTTCCAGAGCAACAAAAAAATCTGTTTCTTCAACTGAAATCCAACAAATTAGAAATAGAGTGGAAAGAGATACTGTTTGTACACAAAACAAGCCCCCAACCAAAATATCATGAAAAAATAACCAAACTGCTAGGAAATTACAGATGCTCCTAAATATTTGCAGCTTCCATGCATCAGAAACACACTAGAGCAGATTCATGAAGAACTTTCTTTCCACACAGATAAATGGACAAGCGAAAAATTACTAAGAGGTAGCAATCTTCAGCTGTGATGGTCAAGCACAGAGAAGTTCCCTTGGTGCTTGTGGACAGATACTAGCTGGCGGTCAGAGTCTGGAATAGGAGGAGCAGCTAGGAGATTGCTGAGCTGGGGTTCAGACCTTTTGGAGTTCTGGTCACGACTAGGGTTGAGAGCAAGAATTTAGATGGTGCACCTGTTATGCTGTGTTTCTTTGGAAAAAAAAGGTATTAAATTAAGATTAGATTCTCTAATACAACATATAAAATATATCAACTTCAGTGTTGGAAAACTTCAAAAGCACCACAGATGAAACAGTTTCTTTGGATCAAAGGTTTATTTTTAATGACACAGCACTGGAAAACATAAGTTACAGATGACTTTTTGATACAGGATACATTATATATCTTATTTTAAAAGGATCTGTGAAGATACGCTGCATAAATACATATAGTGAAAATATATTGTGTTTATTTTTTCTCAGAGATTAGTTCTGTTTTTTTTTTTTAAAATTTATTCAGCCAATTAAATAAAAAAGTATAGATTAGCATCATAACAGCTCCCCCTCCAGATTATCTCATTGTAACTACTGCAGCTGGAAGAGGAGACTGAGCCATGCCTTCTCAAAGGTTTAGCAGCTTTGAACATGATGTTATTCATCATCTCAGAATGAAAATTTCACATTACAAACACAGATACTGTATCATGTTTTGGCAATGGAGCAGCTAGTTTTGCTTTGGAACAAAACTGTTTCCTGTAATGCCAGACAGTGAGAGAGCAATGCATGTACTGATGATACTACACAGTCAAAGAACTACGATGAAGTCATGAAAATGCATATATATCCATATGCACTTATATATACACATTTAAGTTCTTGTGTGTATATATATTACGCATGTCCAAAAATAACATTGAAAAACGTTGCAGCAGTTAATTAGTTTTTTAAACACATGAAACTAATAATAGTTTGACCTCATTACTACAGGATAACTAAATCTTCTGCAGTGCAACTCAATACAATACACTTAGTGCAGAGAAGTTAAGGTTTTGGTATTGAGGAGGCTAATTTCAGATTTCATGGGAAAGGACCAATACAGGATCACCATAGCTCTGACAAAGCACAAACAAACCCGTTGCCACGTACGTGTGAACAAATAAGGACATTTCTTTTTTATTTGATTTTTTTTTCATGTACTGCTTCAGAGATTGCTAGCTTAACTGTTTGCATTCATGCTCATTTTGATATGTTTCAACAAGCTTTGTCTGGCACCAGTCTGTAAACCATTAACAGCTTAAACTACAAAAAGGTGGGCTCCTGTGTTTCAAAGAGGTTAAAAACCTACTGACTGATCTTTGTATCACGTTCGTCTGCCTGAGCGGAGAACTACTCCAGATGGCGTGTGAAGTTCTCTGGGAAAAGTCCTTTATAACTATTTGCATCTCTGTACTGAAGCCACTCGGATTCTTTAATGCCTGTCAACCAGCCAGCCTCCTGCAAGGAAAAAGACAGAGTCTCTTAAACTTCAGCTCACCTCACTTCCTTGCTACAAGCTTCAGACCTGAAGACGTTTCAGAGTCACACGGCTAAAAGATTTGGTGCTTTGGTTAAAAAGCAGCCTCTGATTTTGCATAGACCATTTTCTCTGTTCTGCCAGACCACAGTTTTGTGAGACTGAGTGACTGTGAGCATATTGTATGGCCTTTAGCCCATCTAACCCCTAGCTGAACTCAAAACTGGATAATCAGTCTTCCAGGTCACCCAGTATTACACCAGATCTACATTTGTGCAAATCTCTGTTGAGACTTTTTCAAAGTTGCCACAATAATACTGGCACACTTGTGCAGTAAGAGCCCAGCAGTGGGCCAGAAATATTACGTGATATGATAGCTGGGGGAAAAAAGTAGTTGTCAATCTGATTTTTTTCCCCTGAGAGTTCTTGTCTCTTGTTCATGTATTGGCAGGCAGAAGGAATAATAGTTCTTGCAATCTCTGGAGTTACTATCTCTAGAAACTCCAACTTCGTTATTATGCAATTATTTTTCCAAAAACTACTAGAAACCTAAACCAGAACTTGACATGCAAAATTGCAAACAAATCACCCGCAGTCCAAGCAATCAAAAGAGAGATTTCTTATTGGAAAGTGCTGGATTTTCTTAAGTGTGATCAATTCTACCTGGAATAAAATCAATTCAGTATTTTTAAAAACGATCAACCTATTCTCATCTCACTAACTCAGTAACTCTGTGCTTTGTTCTTTTAAGAACAGGAGCCAGAGCAAAGCCATGACAAAGAGATTTCTAATGCTGCCTTGTTAGCATTGCACAGAGTCCACAAGGAGATAGAGCAGCTTGAACAGATCTTCACAGACACCACCATGTAATGATTGCTCAGTGGCTGCATGTGAGGGTGTACTGGCTCTCTACCCCCAAAATAAGCATCGTTAAAGCAGATAGAGTAATCTGTATGTATGGCATTGCCTGGGTACATGTGACTGGGGACATGTTTTTGAAGTATGTGGAATATCTGGGATACAGGAGAGAGGAACTGCAGCTTTCTAGCACTGGCACCATAGATTGTACAAAGGAATGAACAGTTTTACTAGATAACAACTTCAACTCAAGACTAATGGAAAAACCGAAGCCACTGTGTGGGACTGGTTTGCTTTGAATGGGGAACACAGGCTGATGTTACCAGCAATATTAGAATTATGGTTTTAGACAGGTCAATTTTGAAGGAGAATAAAGAATAACAAAGATAAAAAGACTCTATATAAATCAACAAAGAACCTGGGAAAAGACAAAAAGATTAATCTTTATGGTGATGTAAAACATGAAGGGCAAATATGTACCAAGTAATAAAGATATGACCAGAATAGTTTCAGAAACATGAATACATAAAGGTTTATTTTCTCCATCATTGCACACAATTTACTCCAATTAATGCTAATGGAATTTCGATGCACACCAGAAGAGAAGACTATACTTCATGGATTCACCAAGTGAAGATTAAGCATATTTAATACATTCCTAAGAAAAACAGACTGAAGACAGAGAGCGGATTTTGCTGTCCTTACAGCAGTGTCCTATTCTCATATACTGATAATGAAATCAGTTGAACTGCCCATGAGGTAAGAGGCAGCATAATTTGAGTAAGGAAAACAGAATCTATCCCTATAAAAAGAGCAAAGTGCCCTGCTGAAAGAAAAATGTTTTACTCTGAAATTAAAAAAAAACAAAACAAAACAACACAAAACCCCAATTTCTTGTATTAAAAGAAAGTTCAGCTGAGATGATGAACACTGGTGAACACCTACCTTTGGACAGCATCAACCACTGAAACAATTTCATACACAGTGCCCAGCACTTATATGTGCTTAGGGTGTATTTAGACCTATTTTAAGAAATATTCTTCATTCGGAGCAGTGCTCTTAGCTGCCTGCCCAAGCAGGATGCAGTCCCCCACCTCTCAAGCCCCAGATCATTGGGAGACTTTTCACCAACGCTACTGGCACTAACAGTGTTGGTGCTAACAGTGTGCAGTGCAGTCTTCTCTTTTAAAGCAGTGGCCAAAAATCAATTCACTTCAGTGCACTTCAATTTAACACACAGAATAAAACTGTTTAAAAATTCACCTGAAATGCATTGTTAAAACAAAATTAAATGTCTTAAATAAAATTAAACTTGTGTTTAATTCAGGTTCAGGCTTCCAGAGGGCAGAGTTAGCTTTAGAGGTGTGCAGCACACATGGCAGCACCTCCATCCATTGTGTGTATGACAGCATAATTTGTGTGCAGTCCCAGTGCTCTCTGTGGGTGAATTTGTATTTCTCCAAATCCACACATAAAAACTCTGAACATGTAGAGACCATGTAATCAATTCTACTGCAATGTTAAGACAAGATGATATATAGCAGCATAATGCACAATTTGCAAGTCATCTTCTGTATCAAGTCTTTGTGTGCCTGTGTAAAATCCACTACAAAGTAGCATAACACAAAAGTCCTAGAAAATATGCTGAGGTCGGATCCTGCTAGTGGCATATATCTGGGACTTTAGCTGTAGCCAACTGTGCTATTTAGTAACAAATGAAAACAAGTTCAAAGACAAAAAAATCTTTGTGTTTTCTAACAGTAATGACATTTTGAATACACATTCCCATTAACTATAATCTGTGAGAAAAAAGTTGAGACAAAGAAAAATGTCAACTAAAGAATGACATGTTTTTACCTGATCAGCTGTGGTCTCAGAAGGAATTACTAGTACAATATCTCCTCGTTTTAAATTAAGCTCATCACTGTTAGCTGCCTCGAAATCGTGTAGAACTTCAACCTGAAGAAAATAACACCAAACATAAGGACATGATCTAGATGGAGACATTTTCTCAACAAAATTACCTGTTAAATCTTTATTGAAAAAAGAGAATGATGTGCCTTCTTTATGCAAACATATGGCTATAGACAGGTACATTCAAATGGTTAATTTTGACATCGATTCATGTCAAAGTTTTCTGTTCAAATCCCTGGAAGCAGGGACAGCTTAAGTAAGTCTTTCTAAGACTACTGAAGGAAACCTAAGATCCTTTCCCAAAGTTACTGGATCTCAAGGACAGATGATAGTGGAACACCCCACAAGTCCTGCCTCTCGGACAAGTCCTGCCACCCTTATTCCTTCTGTGTTAGGAAGTTGCTTTCATTCCCCACAACCATTACTAGATCTGAGAGAGGGGTGGCAAGATTTTGCAAATAAAATTGGGAACAACTCCCAGAAACTGATATTTCAGACTCTTTCCCATTCTCTTGTTGTGGCCACTGGATATTATTCTTGCAGTAAACATCCAGAGAAATTTGAGCGGGACGTACAGGACCCATCTCAACAGGTGATCAAAGAGGCGAGCAATGGGAACCCTACTTAGTGCCTGCCCTGGAAAGAGCTCTCATTTACTGGCAGATGGGTATGCCAAAAATATCTGTCTTTCAAAGGGGAGATTATTAAAACATTGGCAGGATCAGCATGTCATTGCGAACTGACCATTCTAACTAAATGGTTCTACCTCCTTAAGAGATATGCTATTCTAATTTCTCAAAGCACAGCCAGTTCCACGGTAACTCTGCAATAATGAAAGAAAATGGCATCACGAACCAGATGGCAGGCATATATTCTGCTTCTCCTTATTTATGTCTGACCCAAGAGAGTGTGAAGAAAAACAAAAGATGAACTATATCAGCATGTCTGAGTCAGAGTTGCACGATACCGTTCACCCTCACCTAGACGTTATTCTCAAAGTTTGCTGAAAATATTGAGCAATGAAAATAGACCAAGAAGAATGGCATACTTACCGAATGCTATGGGACTAATTAGTCTGAACTATGCAAATTATAATAGGAAGCATGTAAAGTTCATCAATCCTCAAGGAGCTTTGCTGCTGCTCAGTGATTCTGAAGTGAGAAGCATTATCAAAGTACCTTGTGAACCAGGAAGCCCTAGGGGTCTTGCCAGCCAAGGAAAGAATTTCTCTTACGCTTCATTAAACTTTTCTGTTTGATTACCCTAACAGTTTATAACTACGGTATTACTAAAGTCACAGAATGACATTTTGGCTTCATTACCGTGAATTGTAGAAGTCCCATGGGTTTCAATAGAACCAGAACTTCCACTATAGATATTCAGGCCAGAAAAATGCTATTTTTTAATATTCATAGAATCATAAAATGGTTTGGGTTGGAAGGGACCTTAAAGACCAAATATATTGTTCGTGTATCCGATATACTGTTAGCATATATCACACAATATTGCTGAATAACTCTGGCAGTGCAGTTTTACTCAATATATTAATTTTCAGTAGTAATCTGGTGAGATAAAAGGGTTCTTGTACTTCAGTGAGTCTTACAGCTACATAAGGATATGCACAGCGACAATGGTGTGCACAAAATCCATCTTCTCAGGCTTCATGTGTGAAGCAACAGCCCAATGATAAAGTTGTGTTTGTGTGTATTTGTGTGTGCCTGTGTTTGGCTGTTACACTAAGTGTCCTGTGGCCTCAAGAAATTATCACACTACCCGTGTGGACAGACACATCCATAGACGCTAGACCTGGAGGGATGTCTAAAAGAAGAAGGAAGAAGCAGACCTTAAAGAGAAAGCCGGGTGGCATCGCAGAAGCTGTGTCTCCTGCTGGAACCGGCTGATCTTGAGAAGGTGCAGCCTGGATTTCTTCAGTGGGTTTCTGCTCATTTCCAACTTGTGAAGTTTCACTCGGAGAAGTTTCGGTGCCCTGAGTGCCCACCTCTGCTGCGCCATCTTTGGACTCATTCACAATGACTTCGTGTTCTTCTCCCTCCCCCTCGTTGTTTGATGCTGGCTCTATTACTACTGAGGGGATGCTGCTGACCTTTTCCTGGGGACAAAAATAAAAAAACCACAAAAGCACCGCAAGAATATTTAGTACTTTACTTCAAACAGAAAACAGTACTTGTGCAAGAACGTAAAGGAGTGATCCCTTCCCTGTTTTCACTGGTCCCCTTAGTCCTCCTAAGTCCACTTTCTATATTATCACAAATCATTGCAGTAAATAATAAAAATGCTCTACAGGTAGTTTGGGTTTCATTTTCAGTGTGCATGGAAATTAACAGACTTTTCTCCTCCACCCTGATCTTAACTTTGGGTGAATCTGGGTAAAGCCACAAGTTCCAAGAGTCACTGTCCTCTATTTCTTTGGGAATTCAAATAAGCAGGACAACAGTAATATAAAGGTGATGAAAGAAGGAAACATGACCTGTTTCTTTGACTGATTGAGAGTATTTCTCCTGACTTACAGCCATGTAAATGGGGGAGAAAGCAAAAAGGCTAAGTAGATAGTATCTGCTCAATAACAAAGCCTACGACAAAAAGCATTTAATGAAACTCGTTGGAGCATCCAACCTGAAAAGACCATGTTCACCAACCCTCTGCCAGATCACCCTATTCTGGTGCAAGAAGAAATACAACGTGCAATGACAGGAGTTGGCAACTGTCTGCCCAGCCGCAGGGTCTGCTCAAGCAGCTGTTCCCCAGCTCCTCAGAGGATGCAGAAGAAAAGGCAGCAGGCCAGATGCAGATACACAGCTTGACCACTGTGATTTACATAAAACAAAGTAATGCTATTGATAGGACACTGTCATGGTTTGAACCCGGCCAGCAGCCACTCGTTCATTCTTCCCCTTCCCTGGGGGAAAAAGGGAGACTTGTAGGTTGAGATAAAAACAATCTAATTGCAATAAAATGAAACAATAACAGAAAGTACAAATGGGTAATGCACAATGCGACTGCTCACCACCTGCTGACTGATAGCCAGGCTGTTCCTGGCTAGCAATCCCGAAATACCAAGATCCCACAGTTGCAATCCTGAAAGCGAGAGAACCTCCTCCTTCCCGGACACCCCTCCTTCACATCCTGAGCATAACGTTACATGATATGGAATATTCCATTGGCTAATTTGGGTCTGGTGCTCTGGCCCTGCTCCCTGCCAGCTTCTTGTACACCTGCACATGGGCAGGACATGGGGAGTTGGAGAGACCTTATCTCTTAGCAACAACTGAAAACATCTGTGTATTATCAGCATTCTCATACCAAATCCCACACTGAATCCAAAACACAGCACTATTCTAGCTACTAAGAAGAAAAATTAACTCTATCTTAGCTGAAACCAGGACAGATATGGTGCCAGGAGACAAGAAAAATCCATTACTTTCTCTGCCTGTTTCTCCAGAAAGCCCTGTTAGGTTACATGACAAAGCTCGTCTCCACAGAGGAGCACGGAGAGACAACAGCAGGAGGGGGAGCCCAAACAATACCCTGCCCATGCTGCTCCCAGGCCCATCACAGGAACCATCAGCCCAAGTCCGTTTCCACAAGCCCAGGGGAGCACAGGGGCACAAAGGCAGGCAAAACCCAAGTTAGGGACTCAGAACAAGGGGCACCCTGCGTGGGAACCTCCCAGGAGAGCCTCAGCCTTGCTGCTGGGTGGACCTGGGTGCACAGAGCTGCAGCAGCCGTGCCTCTCAGGCTGCTGAATCTGTCTCAATTCCCCTAATACACTCTCCCATGCACTGACATGAGTTACCTGAGACACATCAGCCTCCTTTTCTTCTCCCTGAGGTTTGTCACCTTCAGCAACACCCTCCTGCTCAGTGGTGGCAGCACCATCACCAGCTCCTGCTGCCACAGCCACACCATCTTCTGCTGCCGCAGCCCCCTCGGTGACAGGTACCACCTACAAACAACAGGAGGGAGGGACCTTTCAGGATTCGAGTTCTGGATATCTGCTGGAGAGACCTTGGACCAGCCTCTGCTCTGAGATCTCCCTGGGTGATGCCAACCCACGGCCTTGGTTTCATTGTGGTTCCTTCCAATTTGTGGGGGAGAGCAGCGCTGGGGGCAAGCTTGTGCAGGGAAGCTGATTAACAGGGGGGAGAGACACATTTATGAAACCTCACTAGGCACCTCTCAGCAGAGTCCTCAGGTGTTAGTAGTGGAGTAACAGTTTGCCAAGGCTCTAGTATTTTTAACTTCTCTTGCTTTCAAGGTGTACTGTGGAAGAACTTCACCACAGGTTTCTGCTGAGGAGAAGGAGCTTGCAAGCTGTCCAGGGCTCCACAGGACCCTGCTAGTGGAGTCTGCTCTTAGGAAGAGGCTCCAAGTCTTCTCCAGCTACTATCACCTACCTCTAGACCTGGGCTGGTTTCAAAAATATTGCCTTAATTACGTGCTCCTTTCTAATAGACAGACTTCCAAATTGGGCTGTATCAGCAGAAGCAAGTATACTCTACAGCTGGATAAAGATCAAAAATCTTCATATTCAATCAGATATCATTAAAAAATATAACGGTAAAGATCTATAGCAAGGTCAGTATAAAAAAACCCCATACATAAAAGCCCATTCTGTCTTGATATGACTGAACCTTTTGTGATCAGACCATGTTGAAAAGTTAATGCATGTTTTGTTCCAGTTCTTGAAAGATGAACAGAAAAGTATCTGCCTATAGATCAATGCTAAATCCTTCACCCAGCAGAGACTGTTGTAATTTATGTATCACCCTAACATTTGTGTTGGTACATACTGGTATATGCTTACAGTAGCATACGGGATACATACTTACAGTGGATTAATCTTAAGGGTTGGAGGGTGGAAGGTAAATGACAAAATTCATTCTGTTAAGCCAATTAACTTCAACAGGGAATTTTTTATGTAGGGCAGATAGCACCATGATAAAGTAAAAACACTGAAGAAAAATTACAAAGAAAAATTTTCTAGGTATCAGTGTCAAGATGGGAGTTAGCAGAAGTATCTCTGATCTCCAGTTAACAGCCTGATGCTCTTTGTTTCCTAAATTTGATCCTTCCTCCATGGATAAGGCTAACTCAGCTACATGAACTCAACTTGAACTACCTGCAGTCGTTCATGGGCACTCTTCAGGCATTGTTTTTTAGCAATACCTAATATTCAGCACTACTCCTATTTGCTGCTATTAATTGATGTGATAAATTCTTCTGGAGTCCTTGAAGGCAGAAAATACTATAGGGTTTTGTAGAAATCATGGGAGTAGCTTCAGTTTAAATTGTAAATGTTGCTGATGAAGGATGCCCGATCGTAAAAAGAAGTAACATCAAAAGACATGGGCAGATGTTGACAACTTCTCCTGTGACTTGTAAGGCATGCAAGCCTGCCACTCACAGTATTACCAAGTTTAGCGCCTTGATCCAAGAAGATATTCAAATAAATGATGAGTGAAAAAGCCCTGGAAGAGGCTCGTAGGAAAGAGGGGGAACAGAGTGCATATCAGATTGATTTTATACCATGCACTTCTAACAGCATGCTGCAGAAATTGATCTTGCTGTCTGTTGTGATTAGGATCAACAGTTCTTTTCTATTTATTAGATTTGTATAGCCCATTTTATTTCACTGAGGAGGAGAATACTAATTTACATGAGTTAGCTCTCAAATGCCCCGCAGTGAAAGGGTGACGCTCTCACAGCCTGTAGCCATGAGTCACTGAATGTATACCACAGCTCACAATTGCATAATCGCTTGTTCTTGTGCCTTAGAGTACAAAACCAATGCGAGCTAGATAATTAAAAAAAGCTTTTATAAAAATGCATGTGAGTTAGCTCAGAATGAACCTCACTATCAGCCTCAAATAGATCTGATTAGTACAGAAAAGAAAATAAAAAGAGGGAGACTCAGCCCACTGAATTCATACCCAGCTATGGTGAACCACATACTTGTAGATGTAATTACCTGTCTTACCTTACTTCATATTGAAAACCAATCCTACAAATCTCTTTTTCCATAGGTCATCTATAATATTAGGCAGTCTAATAATATTCCAAATCAGCTATCTCTAGCAGTATTACTGAAATTTGGACAGTTGTCCCATTATACCAACTGCACAGGGGACAAAGAAAGGGTCATCCAGTATAATGAGGGCTGGGATAGAAGAACCACTCCACTGTTTTAATTGCAGCAGAAGTGAATGCTTCTTCACCCAGGATGCAGCCGATTCACAGGGTTGCCCTCTCCGCTCATTAACATCGCTGTCAGCTCATCACAATGCCACAGATCCGGCAGCAGCCAGAACGAGCCCAGGGAGAGGAGGAGGAGGTGGGGTACCAAGCCTGCTGCTGGGGGTCTGGCAGAGGAGCTCCCAGAGCTATGCCAGTTTTCTAGAGATGAAGATCTCACCCCATGGCTGGATTTAGAAAGGGACGGGGTAATTTTTATGACAGTTGGTTATAATTGCAGCTAAGCTATCTAATAAAACATCAAGGGGAACTAATCATCATGCTTTAGGGAATACATCAATTGCTTGCAAAGTCTTGGAAGACTTTTGGAGTAGTACTGAAGAATTTGTTATGCAAGTTACAGTATCAAAAGGACCACCCTCCACTGGAGGCCACATATCAGCTTAGCAAGTAGCTTGATCTCTTATGGCAGCTCTTCTGCATAGAGTTATACTGTTATTTCAAACAGAACACAGGGTCACACTCTCCAGATGAGAGACCTCAACTTTATAGGGACAAGTGGTATTAGAAAAAAGGGGAAAGATTTCAAAGACTTAGCCTTGGTGTCACAGGATAGTGAGGAATTTCTTGCATGTTTCTTCTTGGACCAGACTTGGTGGGAGTGACAAGCCAATGCAGGAGAAGCGATGCAACACTCTTGCACTGTGTCAGCACCAAGCTGGGCTTGATCTACTGCTCCTGTCCTCTACTTTCTTGCTAGTGTAATTGCACTGATTCCTACGCAGATGTGGCAGTGATGGTAAGAAGTATAGCACCAGCGAGTCCCAAACTCACTTCCCAGTGACACTGGGATAGCCTGGAGCCACAGACAGATGCTTGACTCTAGCAGAGCTAATGCTGTTTTACAGCAGGGTAAAAAGTCCAAGCTGGGACAGCTAGACTTACCATTTTCTGAAACCAAAGTGCATGGAGACCAGTTCATGATCCTTTTGTGTACATTGTGGCACCAAAATGAATAACAACAAAAAGGAGGTTGTCAGCACCTCAAGATACGAATCTGAAGTGATTAATAACTAGGAGTTACAATCTCTTTCTTGGTCCCTATTTCTACCCCTGCATTTAATATGTAGCCATTCCTCTTGTGCTGCTCTCTGTGCACATTTGAACACATTACAATCTCATTTTAGTACAGAAGGATTCAGGGTAAGTAATTTTATCACCTCTGAAGAAATATAAGCAAAACACTATCACTTGAGGCCACACATGCACAGCTTAAAGTATGTCATTGAGCTTTTCGGTTGCTTTGTAATTTGATTTTAACTGTGTCTAACTTGATACAGGATTTGTGCTTCAGCAAACAAACTCATAACATGATTATTTTCAAATATTTGGTTTAGTTCAGGGCATATTGTGCTAGGAAAAATAAATGATTAATCAAAGGTGTTTTTTTCTTTTTATAAAGACGTTTGCAGGAAGGCTAGGCAAACACATTTATGGAAAGTGTAAAGGCTACTGGGAATTTATGCAGCATATTTCCAAATGTCAATAGAAACAGTATTATACCTCCTACCATAGAGCTAGCTGCTTTTTTTGCTGCCCTGAGATATTTATCACTCTGTACTGCTGCAACAGGCAGTTTCTAAGGCAGGTCCTGCATTGAATTAGAGGTGGTCTGGTGTTAGAATATATACTGCAGATGCAGATATATCTGTGCAGTGTTAGAATAAATACCACAGCTAGGTCACAGTTGCATCGTATCAGCCTGTATATTGATGACATGCAAATACCAATTATATTTTTTGCCACAATCCTCTTGAAGATATTAAAGCACAACTACGCTCTTGAGGCTGCTCATATGTACCTCGCTTTCTTTCTCAGCCACTCCAGTTGTCTCCTTATCCCCTGCCTCGACACTGTCCTGTATAAAGAGGAAATATGGTCATCACCTTACTCATGATGAGGCAATGGCTGCAGAGGAATTAGTATTAATCAAGCTTAATGGAAGCACAGCATGTATGGGATGCAATGAAATGAATGGCTGGAACTAAATGGGATAGTATATAGCAAGCAGAAAGATTATTGCTGCCACATATAATCTGAAATAAAAGTAGTTATAGGTTAAAAACCAATAAATAAAACCTGTTACACATGTCATCATCATCACACTGTAAGCGCTAAGGACAATTTTATTTACTTTTATTATCAGTACTCTCATTATAGCACCAGCTTTGAAGAAGTTTTCAGTAAGCAAGAACCCACAATGATGTTGACCTTGCAGCTTCCAGCAAGCTCAAACTTCTCCCACCCAAGACTCAAACTGTTCCCATTATAACCTGCTGCTGCCCCTGCAACTCACCAGAGTTTCAAGGTAAACTTTCTAAATCACTTACTTCTTCCACTCATGTTGGACTGCAACTGATTTAAAGGGGCTGTTCAAAAGAGGTGGGTCACAAAGTTCATCATTTTTTTTGCAGAATCACCTTTCTCTAGGTCCATATTCGGTGGTACATGCAGCAGGTGCCTGACATTTCAAAAATTAGACATGTGTCAGTGGTTTTCCAAATCTGACACCCATTTAGGTGTCCAAGGGATGGAATGCACTGAACGGGATTGTGCTCCCCCCCAAATAGTACTCTTCATGCTAACATTACTACTGTCTAACACTAGGTCCTTTTCTACAGACAGGCAACAGTCAAAATCACTAAAATTCAGGCCTGATTTGGAACAGTTGGAAGTGCATTTTTTCTGTTCAGGTTTGACTCCCTGTGGACACAGTCTAAAGACACTGCTTAGGAAAAAGCAAATCAAAGCCCCATTATGGAAATCCACTTTGCTAAATTTTGAGGCTGCTCTGCAAACACAGCTAGGTCAGATTTTTCAAAAGAGCTGCAAGGGTGAAGACAAGTTATGCAAACAAATGTGAAGGCATGGTGGATTGGACTGTCCGCTTTAGCAATCAGAAATTTGGTGACCTCAAGTACTCAGGCTCCAGCTAATTGCTTTCACATACCCACAACTGTCACCCCAAAACTTCTACAAGTTTCAGCTGCAATGGTTGCATGTTTCTTTTTTAATAAAAGGATGCTGAGTTATATCCAAACTTCATATCACTCATGTTTTTTCTAATCTAATCTTCCAGTATCGCCTGCAGTCATCTCATAAGCCCCAAACATGTCCAGATGCCAGGGCAAGGCAGCTGCTGACAGTGGTGTTACCATAGAAACCTCTCACAGCTTTATCCTGTTAAAATTACAGTGTTATATAACCTTTTTTTTAATGATTAATTCTTTTTTTTTTTAAGCTGCCAAGTCTCTGCCACAGAGTGCTTGATTTTATAGTAAGTTTGAGAACACTGTAGAGTCTTAAATAGAAAAACAAATATCAACAGCAAAATATAATTATTTCTTACTCTAGCGATGCATGCATGCACACAGCCACCCACAGAAGTCTCACTTTTTTTTTTTTTTTTTTTTACAGAAGAGATGTACACAAATGTTTCTGTTGCCCATAAAAGCTTGATGTCCAACTGCAAGTCGGTAGATAGATGCCTTCCCTACTTTTACTATCAAAAAGTGCTGAATTTCTGCCATCAGCTGTCTTTATAAGTCAATTTGCTTTCAGAAATGAGCATCTTCCTCAACTTTGTAGTTAGGAACACGCCAGCCTCTGCCCTTCTCTTAATAATACCCTGGCAATATTCTCTGGTAAGAATCCCACCAGCCCAGCTTTGGGCTCTTTGCAGAAGAATCTAATATATACATATACATATTTTTAAATGAGGACACTTTTCCAGGCTAACTAAAAGCACAGTTTTGGTGGTAAAGGGGAAATTAAGGAGAGCTCCCCTTGGTTCCCAAAGCTTGGGACTTCCCAAAGATAATTTGACTATTGTGCACTAGTCAAATTAGTAGCATTTTGCTTTTGCTTTTTTGATTAGCTGCAAGTTGGGATTTTGTGGATGGTGGCATTTGAGAAGAGAGACACGGTAGCGTGAACTGTACCATTTTTAGGGCATGAAAGTCTAGTGAAAAGGATAACTGAAATAACATCTGAGTAAAGTAACATAAACATACATTCTCTGGTTCCATAAACAGAGAAAAATCTGCTTCCGCAGACTTCAACAGAATGACAGTATTCTACAAGAGTTCTCTCCTGTATATGAGAGCCATATATTTTTAATAGCCTCATGCTCCAACTTTGCACCTGCACTTAGCTTCACACTCAGAATCTGTACACAGTTGACCACTCTTCTGCATTTATAACCATTGCATCGCTCTCCCAAATCACGTGCTCTGCCATTTGCACACTGTGAATTGTACCTACAGTGGGATTCAACCATAACTAGATACCCTCAAAGCTGCAGGCTGTTTCCTGGCCTCTGCTGTACTTGCTCAGTGCCTGCAAAGAGCTTATCAGGAGGGAGTTTCATATATGCTTATACACACCTTTGAAAAACACTGTATTTAGCTGAGTCTGTGACTGCTTTAATGGGGAAACAGGCTGGCATCAGACCCAAAGCACCAAAAGGCTCTTCCCAAACTAATGAGCATAACAGAAGAAGTTGAAAAGCTCATCTCTGAGCAGTGCTCTCAACCCCAAGCGCTATGTCTCACATGTAGGAGAAGAAGAAAGGGAAATAACAAGATTTCATAAGCTTTCACTTTATTACAATGTCCTCATGTCATCTTTGAATGTGAAAAATTGATGTGGTGAGAGGGGTAGTATTACTTGAAAAAGGAATGAATCAGTGGTTAAGGCGTTACATCCTTTAGACTGTATCCTTTGGATTTTACAGCTGCCTTTGGGGATGCTATGGAAACAGGGAGAAAACTGTTTTGGTGTGCAGAAGTCCATGCAAGGACTTTTTACCATAGTTGACTTTGCTTCTGTTGGTGCATATGGTCATTCTGACCCTTTAATTACCAAACATTTTATCCCCTCCCCAAAAAAGATCAACTGTTGACAGCTAGTAATAAAAACTTTATTTGTTCTATGGTATTTTGGACCTGAAGGACCAAGACAAAAATATGCAATGAGATCCCAGGAAGCAATTCCGACGAGGTCTTGTAATGAAGTCTTGGCAATCTTTTTCAGGCAGACTATGAAACAGCAAGCAACTGAAACCAAAACTCCCTGAGAGGCAAGTGGTACCCTATCCTCTGGACCATCCTCTCCCTAAATTAAATGAAAATCCCACCAGAAAATTTACTTCGGAGCTCCAACAATAAGGAATGCATGCCATAAATTTTCTGGGTTAATGGGATGTGACAGGAAACCTGCCACAGAAAAATTAAACTGATTAGTGGCTGTCACTCCAAACTGGAAGTTACTAAACTTGATAAAAGATTCCCCATAAGAAAGTATCTATCGATATTTTACAACTCCACTTCTAAAGTAAACTGTCACTCATAAAGCAGATGAATGCAGAACTGCTGTCGAGAAATGACATGTTTTCATCTTTTGCAACTCAGTGTACTTTTCCTTTGCTTTGATCATATTTGTCATTAATCCTAATCTTCAAAACTCTTCTTTGCCAGTCCTGGAAAGCCCTTACTGAAATAACAACCCCTCAGAGCCAAATGCAGAATGACTCCAATTCAGACATTTTTAAAATTCACACTTTTAGCTTATTTTCCCAAATTAGCAAGGACAACTTCATATTCAAAAAGCAACTAAAAACCAAGCAAATCTAAACTGTTTAACTTTTATTTAATGCCTACTGTCTTCCTCCCAGATTGCTCTTAAATTGCCTGCCTCTTGCCCTGTGTTTCTCTCTGCCTCTCTCTCAACAGCTCGGCAGTCCTGTGCCTTGGCTAGAGCAGCTGCCCACAGACCATGGACCCAGAACTCCTCACGGAGAGTCAGGCAGCAAAACGGATCATCTGAAAAGGTTGTGTCGCTGAGGAGCTGGTGTGGTGCTGCAGTCATAGCCTGTCGTTCAGCGCTTAAGACGTGCAAGAGGTTTCAGAGCACTGCTTTGTCTTAGTGCGAGACAAAAAGGAGACGGCTTCCTTTTAGAAAAATGGTGAACTTTTACAATTTTTTTTCCTCATTAAATCCTTACAGATAATCAAAATAAAGACTCTAGAAACAACCTTTTCAGTTTCATTAATATCTGTTCTTCCACATTATTCCCTGCCATTCACTCACGGGAAGAGGAGAGGTCCAGATTAATGACTGATTTCCCATTCTTCCTCTCTCCACCTTCCCTCCCTCCTTCTTTATTCCAAACTATCAAATTTACCCTGACTAGGTGTGGGGCGTTCTGGACAAGAGTTTGACAAAACAATGTGCCTCAGACTGGCAATTTCATTCATTGCTTTACTATAGAGTTGACGAATTATTACTGTGATTTATATCAACTGAAAAGAGAACACACAGGAAGGGGAGAGCCTGGTCACCACAGACCATGGGGCTTTCTTCATTTGGTTATGTTATTGGAAGGGGATGATCCTGAAGTCTCTTGCTCCAGTGTGTACCATGGATTTGAACAAAAGTGAATTTAAAAAAAAACTAACCAACTCAAAATTCCTGCAAGTGTAATCAGAATTAAACCCTAAACATAGTCTGGGGAACACACCGGGACTGCTTCCCCTCCATAGCTGCAATGCTGCTAGGAGTCCACAGAGAACGGGAAGGGTTGGACAGAGACGGGTATTATCTTCCCTTTCCCCCAAAGTCCTTCCAAACAGCCCATCCAGCACTGCCCCCCTTTCCTTCTACAATAAATTATTTTCCCTCTCTGAGGAAGATGGGAGCAAGGGAAGCATGAATTAGGCAGGTGCTACAGCTAAAGTTCAGCCTGCGTCTTTGTATCATTTGTGCTGGATACCACTTTTTAATCCCATGGTACAGACAGCTGGAACCACCCAAGCAAGCTCATCAATGAATCTTTAAGAAGGTCTTTAATAAACTACATTTGTATTCCAGAGCCTTGCACACCAACATTAGCACTTGCTTCTTTCTGCTGAAGACACTTTGCTTAGTATCACCTGTGGCTTTTGCACAGGTTTAACACTGCCAGCAGATAACCAGCCTGTCCTTGACAGGTCGAGCTACCGGTCCTAACGCTATCCCTCCTAAGTTAATGACACTACCCAACCTGGAATCATTGATAAATATCACCATTAGGTTTGTGGTGTCTGAACCATTGCCATTAATAAAAATGTTAAACAAGATCAGCTTCAGAGACAGATCCATGAGGAGCTACAGTAGCTGCATATCTAGTACGTCTTCTGTCCATGCTCTGCACTGCCACATCTACAGGTGCCATATACTTCACATCTACATCAGCTTAATATTGCTTCCCATGTGGCACTGTATCTAGTGCTTACTAAAAACCACCTAATTTTATAAAGAATTTGGTATCACCATCACTATTTAGCAGATGAAGATACACAGGGACTCACCCAAGGCCAAGAGGGGTTCAGCAAGCTGAACCTTGTTCTTCTTGGAACACCTACGGCACCAAACGGTGCTTGATGGTCAAAAAGCACAGCTTCCACTGGCTCTCTGGCAGAGGAACCGACCCACAAAACAATCCCTTTTTCTGTCCAGTTTTTCAGTAGTAATCTGCGCATTCTAACAGTGACAAACGCTCATTGGAGACTTTGAACATGTTACTGTCTTGAGGAAAGCATGAAAACTGTCAGCCTACAAAAACAGATGCATTCTTCCTCCAGTGTTTCCTAGCCTGTGGGTATCACCCACCACCAAGACCTTCTGACAGTAGTATGTAGAAGAGGATAAAAAGGATATACACTGAGATACCTGTTATAAAAAGGGATGCTAGTCAGCAGAAAAACACCATCTCAGACCACCTCTTAATTTGTAGTGATATTGGATGCCCCGCTTTGTTCTTCTTGCAGAGCTCCCACTTTCTGAATGTTGACATGTAAAAATCTCCAAACTGGTGCTTGGAGTTCCCCCTTCAGCTCATGGCTGGCTTCTAAAACCATGAGCCTTGTAGACATACATATTACAATCACATTTTTCTAGTATTTTCACGTTTTAGCAAGGACTGTACAAGATGTACATTGGCTTAGTGCTTACAGCTCAGCTTGAAATGAAATGAGAAAACTGCTAATAAGGTCATTTAAAAATGGCATCAATTCTTTCTCCTTCTGAAGTTCATCTGCAAAACCACAATCACTCAGCTGAACTCCAGTCTAAAATGCCAAACATAAGAGGAATGACATTTTAAGGTTGAAAGGAGGACGCGTGCTGGAGAGGCATGCTGTGACACAGCTGGGCGCTGGGGAAACCAGCTATGGAGGGTGGTGACGATGGAAAGGATGGCTGAAATGCAGCAGGCACATTCACCATGACAAAAGGTGGCTGGGATGAGGCCCAGGAGGTGGCATGGGGGACAGGTCACTCACCGCAGTCTGCTCTGCTGGCTCAGCAGGCTCAGCAGGGACGGCCTCCTTTTCTGCAACAGCAGCAGCAGGGGTTTCCTCGACCTTGGGTTCCCCAGGTGGAGCTTCTTCAGCCTCAGTCTTTTGTTTTATTGATTTTTAAGTAGACAGTGGAAAAATTGTTGAGGAGCACATGACAGTGGGGAGGGAGGAGGGGAATGGGAACTGTGCCTGGCACAGTGCTGCTTCAGGCTCAATACTGCTGAGCTTTGCCAGGGAGAGGACAGCAGTGCTTGGCCTTACAGCATCTAAAGGGCATTTTCATCCTCAAGGTTCTATAAGCAAACTGATCCAGTCCTACATCCCTCCCTCGCAAGGAATGAAAGGATCAGCTTCCTGAGTTACAGAAGGAGCGACTGATGTGGGAGGAAGGCACTCAGTTTGCTCAGAAATGCTCTAGAAACTGATGGCAAGGCCAGGAGTTGAAACTGGCACTCATGTGTACCAACCCCGGGCTTCAAATATGAGTTTTTAAGATTATCCCCTATTCCCTAGTTCTGTGTGTTCTTAAGACAATATAGTCCCTTCTCCAGTGAAGGTAAGAAGCAATTAGCAGAGACTCAAACAATTTTTATGTGCACAGTGGCAACCACTGACTGGTTCAATTCTGGCAGTGTGAAAATCAGCCCTGGTTTCTTATTAAAACGCATTCCCTCTTGAGCTCTCAATCACCTACAAGGCATCCATTTATCAACCCACTACTGGGATTTCCACCCTTTTAAATTCTGACCTAAACTTGGTTTTTAGCAAGAGGATCTAACAAATATCACCAGTGCTGCGACACGTTCAGTCCTGTGGCAAAACAGCTCACAGCAAAAGTGCGATCTCCAATGGAGACATCACTTTGCAAATACATGCGCACACAAGAGGAGAGCTGCAAGCTGTGCTCAGCGTATTCCATTTATAAGATGGCTGACTCAACCAGATAAAATAACCCCAGTAGATTAATTTGCCATGAACAAATTGCTCACCATAATATGAAGCTCAAAACCTATTTAGCTGCTTTGCAGTTGATAACAGACAGCTGGCTAGAAGGTCTCCTGTGATGAAGAGACAGCTTCCATGAAACTCTTAAAGATACAGAAATCTTCTCCTCCCTGATATTTTTCAGAAAAAAACCCCCATAGCCTCTCATTTATTTTCTCATATTCCTTAAGCAGACTGATTTGTAATGAGGTACAGAGAAGTCTGTCCAAGCAAGACCTCCAGGATTTGTCATTGCACAACGAAACATTCATTATATTATATCATGTTGTGCAGAAATCTCTGTGTAGTGTATTAATGCCAGCTCTAGGGAATTTCACAAAGAATAAATAGGACTGAAATGAAAAACACAAAGTAGATTTATCCCAGGTAAGATGACTAATGAGTTTCCTGAGGTTTAATGCTGGAAGAAACTTTCAGGCTTAAAAAGGGCAGATTGCATTGATGTGCTTCAAGTCACTTGTTGACAAGCAGTCTTCAGACTAGTTACCGCATTTCAGCTACAAGTAAAAATATTCTCACCATATTCCACAACCATTATGAACAGAAGCACCAGAGATTATATAAAAGCCACATTAAATAATACTATCACTGTGCTGCTATTAACTAGCTATAGCACTCTCCCAGCAATACTGCTATTCCACATCCCTACTCCAGGCTAACCAAAGACTGTAAGAGAAACTAAGAAACTGCCCAAGTATGATCACTTCCAAAAAGGTTCTCCACTCCTTAGAAGTAGACTGTGCCTACTATTAGTATGTGGAGAGTGGATAACACTACAGCAATACTGGAGACGTTTAAACAGCCATCATGTACTATCACCTGCTTGCTGTACACTGGGCCATAGTACTCTTGTCATTTCTTAAATGCAATAAATGAACAAACTGTTTGACTACACCTTTGAAAAGCAAACATATCCTAGAATAACCTGGTTTTCTTTTTCTCTGCACTATCCTTGTGAAAGACTGTTTCAGGGAGTAAAGATTTACTAGCACATGATATCACCCATCAACTCTTCCAGGTTAAGGTTTTGTGATTTAGAGGATAGAAAACACAGGAAAGGAGAAAATATCTTTGCACAAAGGAAAAATGTTGCCATTTTTTACAAGGTATTTAAAAAGGAAGCAAAAGCCACCACTTACCAAAGGCTCTGTCACATTCTCATTTGATTGCACTGTGATTGCAGAGGTATCCTAGATATAGAAAGGAAAAAAAAAATGATGCAAAAATATTTGAGATGGGATGTTTGCAGGCGTCTGTCAAAGACCTGACTTTTTTCAATGGTTTATTCAGGTAGGGACATAAGTAAATTCACATAGAATAAGCTGACAAATAGATAATCTAAATAGGTATTAATAATAATTATTAGATAAGCACTATTAAAGCCATGCCTTTTTCAACTATGTATTCTATGCTTCTAAACCATGCAACGTCATTAAAGGCAGTGAAAAACCCTTTGTTAAATACATACTAATTGCAAGGACTTTGTTTCAGGCACAATGCACTTCTAAATTGTGAAACTCAGAATCTTTTTTTGCAGACTATATGTGCCTGTGTCTGGGGAGTACACTAGCTCTAAGCTACCTTCACATCCTCTTGATTCTGGGCTTTTATTTGAATAGTAACTATAGTAATTACAGATACAAAATTTTACCTGAATTAAGAAGGTACAAAGATGGAGATGTTTTCCAACATCTTATTCAGAAACAATTAATTTACAAGATACTGATGGGCCAAATCCTTCTGCTACTGCAGTGGGGGCATCAAATTTTGATTTCCTTGGGGCAAACATTTTCCCTTAATTATTAGAGGTGGTAGCCTTGTGCTTTGCTTCTTCCTTACAGATCCTTTACTAATTTAAACATCCTGGAGCAGAATCGTTAATCACTGGAAGACTCATTTCCATCCTTGTATTAGCTAAGCCTTTTTGCTTGCTTTAAAAAAAGGTGTACAGTGTGTGCTGTGGATGAGCCAGTCTCTAAAGGGATGCTGGAAATCAATGAAGCTCCAGGTTATCCACCTGAAATCTGGGATGTTGGCACAGCCCTGGAATTTGAAAGCATGAACATGGTATCTTCATGCACTGTACCTCTGCAATGCCTAACACAGAGTCTCACCACCAGCACAACAGCAAACAAATAATATAGGTTTAGCTTTCAGATTAAAATATATCTTAAGTGAAAATAAAGATGCAGAAACAAATAGAACTCATTTTATATGACACACAGAGTCACTGAAAGTCTTTGAAACTGATGAAACCATGCTTACAGGATTTTGGAACTGTGAGAAAAATCCACAAAAGAGCACAATGAAAAAGCTAAACCAGTCCTTTTAGTAGAAAAAAAAAAATCAGTCCCACTAAGGTAGTGCTATTAAATTCACTCAGGCCAAGATTACCAAGAGTATTAGCATCACTGTCGTAAATTCTAGGAATAATTTCTGAGAATAGAAAAGGTTTGGATTTGAGTCAGTTCAGCTCATCTGTAGAACAGATTTCCTGAAATTGTATACCAGTCCTAATCCCTTCCTAACAGCACAGAAAAAAAAAATATCTGAAAACATGTTTATTTCTTACCTGTGCAAATCCATTAAATGCTGTGCTGGATGCCTAAGTAGAAGTGAAGATCAGAACAAATTATCATTTGTTTACTAAACCAGAACATGAGTCAAAACATTTTTATTTTGCAAATAAAAATGTAGGCCAGACATTTAAAAAAAAAAAAAGAAGAAAAAAATAATAAAATGAAGGGTAAGGCAGCAAGAAATTTGATGACACTGCTATTTGATAACAGGTGTCACAGGCTTAAAGAAAACAACAAAACCAAAAAGCAGAGTAACTTAAGTATTTTTATAAAATGATAATAATAAAAAATGCATTTAAAGTTATACATATGGAACATAAAACCTGTGAGACACTACGTGCCTTCACAGTTCAAAGCTTCATTCACTGTTTTGAAACACGTTTTTGTCAGCCTGCTTCATTACACGGCTGAAGGGCACCACACTATGAACAGCTGCATGGCAATTTCTCAAAAAAAGAATAGCACGGACTTAGGAAGGGCAGTGGGAAACACACAAATGGATTGTTTTAAACGACAAGGTTATGCCTAAGGAACTCTTTGTCTAGACTAGGCTACACACTGGGGTAGGTACCTCTTCTTTATCAGCCTCAATTTCCTGGTACAACAATCCATATCTCCGGTTAGCAATTTCATCTTCAGATAAATCTGAGTTGTTGGTCTCATTGTCTTTGGGACTAGTTGAACTCTCGGTGCTAGGATTTCTGGAATTTCCCATTTGAAACAGAGCCAAGGGTCTAGCTATCTCCTTGCTTGCTCCAGGATTGCTAATGCCTGCCTGCTCCTCAGGCAAGCCTTGTTTTACTGGTGCCTCCTGACTTCTATTGCTTATGCTCACACCTACTTCTCTCCAGCTGTTATCAGTCCCTTCTAAGTCTTGTGTAGACCATCTATCACTAATGGCTAACCAAACCTTTTCCAGGCTACCTTCTGAGTCTTGCTGCTTGGGGAAAAAGGGCCAATTATCCAGTCCATTGGCTTGGCCATCTGACAGATTAGAAAACCCCCAGGAATCATTAGTAACTGTTGGATCCCAGTTTGCCAGCCAGGGGTCTGTTTCCAAGGCTTCAGGAACACCACTGCTACTAGAATGCTCTTCAGCGACAGCTGCTGCTGCCCTACCTGTCACTTGGTCTTCTGCATTATCTAGGCAAGGATTACCACAGCTTGTGCTAGCAGCATCAGCTGTCTCGGGCAGCAATGCCCATGCTTCTTCAGCAGTAGCTTTACCTTCAGCCACAGCACTACCATTTGGGAGCAGGCTGATGCTATTGTCTTCGGTTCCTTTACCAGACTCTTCTGAACTGAGTAATTCAGCATCACACAGAACGTTTCCAGTATCTGTAGGATCCTTTTCTGTGTGGTCAGTTACCTCTAGGTCAACACATGCTGTCATGTTTATACACTCCATGGATGTACTCTCTCCAGTACCACTGTCAGTTTGGTCTAAGCCATCCCCAAATGTCCTTTCATGGTCCTGATCCCAGATACCAAAGACTTTCTCAGGTTCAGCATCAGTGCTTTCTGTAGTTTTACAGTTGCTCTCTACTATTTTGTCCCCACCTTCCAGTCCCGTGATCAACAATGGTATTTCTCCACCTGTCTCCTCAATGACATTGACCCATTTGACTACTTCCCTAGGGCTTTCTAGGTTAGCACCTCTAGCTCTCCCAGAATCCCCATCATTATCTTCCAACTCATGCAAATTTTCTACCTCTGTGCTGGCTAAAATTTCAAGATCTGATTTTGCTAAACCCTTACGAAGTTCTGCCTCACTGTTTCCTTTGATTTCACAACCTCGCTCTTCCTGTTCCTCTGTGCTTTCTACCTCCTTGTACTGAATAGCTTGGGTCTCTACCTTTTCACTTGGCTTGACACCTGCCCACTCGTCTTCCTCCCGCTCTTCCTCTGCCTTTTGCACATCATATGGGTGGAGTTCATCCAACAAGCTATCAGTTCCCAGGATGGGTGTCTCAAAACTGGTTATGTTCTCTAAAGGCTGATTGGTCACCACATCTTCCCGTGGGACATTTTTGGCATCCAACTGGTCCTCCCGTGAAGTCCTCTGGCTTTCATTTACAGAAGCTGACCCTGGTGCAGCATCCTCCTGCTCTCCTACAGCAGGCCAAACACTAGCAGGCAGAGTACCCGTGGATTCGCTTGAGGTTTGCTCTGCCCCGGGGAAAAGCAAAGAACTGCCTGCAGTAATTTCCTGGCTGACACTGGGTGTGCTAACATCTAGGCCCCAGTTGAGTGAACCTAGATCAGTTTGAGATCTGTTAATATCTTCTGATGACCCACTGTTTGGGGTTTCCTCCATGACCAGGTTACACAGGGAAAGACTTTTTGAAGAATCAGGCTTTAGGCAGACAGAAAAGCAAAGAAAAAACACAAGATGAAAAAGATAAAGGAGGACTTGATGAGAAAACACAAAATTTATATTTTACTAGAGCAATTTTAATTTAAAGAATGAAAGTAACTAAATTAAACCATTTAAGGAAAAGCTCTGTGGTTTGCAACATTTGGAGGCAATAGACTGCAATGTAAAAGAGCAGCACTGATACACAACACCAGAAAACTATATATTACATCACACTGAATAAAGCATGTCTCTAGAGTGGTTGCAATTTGGGGGGGAGGTCTGCTTACCGGCTGCACCAATTCGCTGCTTGTCTGTATAGAAGAAAATCATACATATGAAACACAGAAAAGAAGACATGATGTCATCTGTTACAGCAGCAGTTAGTTAATTAACAGTTCTCTGACCAGCAGCAGTTACCAAATTGGTGTGGGGAAGAAGCAGCAGGTCCTCTCTTGCCACTTCACAGAAGACTAATCCCAGGCCCCTGAGTTTAAGCCATGCTTCCAGCCTCTGCTTTACATTATAAAAGAAGTTCTACATGTATGTTGAATATTTATCACACCGTACTTTCTTCCGTGAGCCACTAACATTTTTATTGCAGGAACCTTACTACATCTTGGTTGAAAAGAGGGGCTGCTCTGGGAGACAGTGGCCAAGGAAGGAAACAACGCAAGTGGGAGTGGGGTTTATTTATTTACACTAAGGCATCACTGCATCAGCCGGGCAGTGCAGAGTGCCCTGAGCTTGCAGCTCCAATTCTCCATCACCTGTGCCATACAGAGGCATTTGCATCCACGCAGAGCAAGGCATTGTGTCACAAAGTCTGCTGTCTACGCTGCCACTTTGAACAGATATAAAAGCTGCAAGGAAGACCAACAGCCACTCTGCACTCAATTTATTAAGAGAAACTCAGTAAAAGGTTGAGTATCCCTAATTTCAAACATTTAGCTGCGAAGCTCACTACTCTATTTTTTTTTAAATAGAGCAAAGAAGAAAATAATATAGTACAGAATACATCTATATTATTAACAAGCTATAAAGAAAACTGTGTGAAAGGAAGACATTGATAAAGCTATCTAATATAAGTTTAAAGCAATAAATTCAAAACATTTCTGGGTTATTTTAGCTGGTCTAGATATTGGCAGCCTTGAAATTTTGGCTAGTCTAACATACGTGACTGTTTTTTCAGGCTTTATTTAACCTTTTCCAACAGAAAGAGATGAGCATTTAATATACATCATATACACAATGTGTTCCCAAAACAATGCTGCAAATCTGAATGTATGAGAAACATCCACAGATTTCTGTGCTGGCTGAAGCTGCAAAAGGTCAAAAATGAGCATAACAGGCTCCACGTCAAGTCAAACCAGCTGTCTCCATGACATAAAGTCAAAGGAAAGCTCACAAAAATGAGTTGTTTTCTTCCTGCAGATCATTGTGTCTGATTTGGCACCAGGAGGAAGAAGGAAGAATTCATGCAGTTTCCTAAAGTAGCAGCTTCTTTTGTGAGTAACTCCAGTTCACTGTATGCTCACAAAGACAAGTTAAATTTTCTCTTCACCCCTGAATTTCGAGAAAATGTTTGTCCACTGGGTTAAAGTCCTGAGGAACTACACCTTCAGACAATTAAAACAGGTGACTAGCATCCATTCCTACCCTCTAATAGCTGTAATTCAGGCATGAGAATAAAAGCAACACACACTTAGCTCTAATGATTGTGAATCTTATTAGCCTAGATTTCTGACATCATTTAGGTTTTGTAGGCCAAGCAACAGAGATTATTTTTTGTTGGTGGTGGCTTTAAAAGATCCCCAGTGGCTTCATATACTTGAAAGTGTTTGTCATGGTCTGTAAATTGGCTTTTGGTAAAAGCATTGTAAATCTGAGTTTAGGGTGTTACAAAATCAGAGGCACAGAAATATCCCAATTCACAATGATAAATGTCAGGCTTACCGTCCATAGATCCCATGGCAATGTCTGAAAAAAGGAGTGGAAAAAAGAGACTCTTAGAAAAATACTGTTCATATACTGTATGTTCAACATGCTACATAACTGTGTGCATTAACAAGAGCTAACTTATTTATATGCATAATATGTATATATATTTTATATATTAGCACGTGTGTGTGGGTACCTGTCTGCATAAGACACTTCTTGGTTAAATAGGATGGGCAGTATGTGATGGATTGTCGTATTTCCCACTTCAAAGTAGCTGCTGCTTTCCAGAACATTCACACCACCGTGTGCTTAAGTAACAGCCAGATTCTGAGCTGGTGACTGAATGGCTTTCAACGGGTAGAGGAGTCTCTGCAAGGTGTAAGCTTTAAAGAGCTTGCATAGGTCAGGTTTTTAGCCAGCTAAAAAATGACCCAGTTAACCCCTGAGAATAAGTGGGTTTTCTCATAACTCTGACACCAGGAAGGAAAACAGCATGCTTTTTGGGAAAGAAAACAAGCAAGTTGACCAATGTTTTCACTTTTTTGTCCAATCTGTTAAGTAATAAATGTTAGTGACCTCTCAGCAGAAGAGCTGAATAGACAGATGAAAGAAAAGCAGTAGTCTTCATGCCAAATATTAATAGCCCACCACAGCAGAAGGAACTCTGCTGGTTGGTCCCAAAAGCTGTCTGAGATGCTTCAAAACGTATCTACTCTAACCTACACACCTAGGTTAGAGTCCATGAAAATCAAAAAATAAAGATGTTTATAAAGTAAAATGTAAATCTGTTCCTGAAATATTTGCAAATCTTAAATGTGACATCTAACATCTGCCTGAGAGAAAGGATTTCTGCATTTAGTTTCTTTTCTTGCCTGCTTCTTATTTTAGAAGGACAGAATGGCTCTCTGAACAACTTCTGCTTCAACGAACAAGAGACACAGTAGTAACTCACTACTCAGCTTTACAGCCAATTAACATCAACAGACATTTCTCAATCAGTTTAATTTGGTTAAGTCCAGGTATGTGCTTCTTCTGTGGATGCAATTTATAAGGGCACCTGCTTACTGCACTGTAACATTATTAACTCCACATTCAAGATTTAAGGAAAAATGATAGGTCTGCTCTTATAGTGCTAACTGGTACAAACCTTAGACAGCCTACTGACTTTCATGGGAGGAGAGATTGCACATTTTCCATTTTTTCATTTTTCTTTCATTGCTCGTGAGACTTGAGCATGAGGGGGAAGGAACAAACTGAAGGAAAGGTGAGACAGACCACAGCTAGCAAAGAAAGGCGAGGGCCAGCCACATTTAGAAAGGCCACTTCTGAAGCAGCCATAGAAACAGAAAATCAAGTTAGAAAGGGAAGACCGGGGCTCACTTACTGTGGTCTGATCACGTGGCAGAGCAGTGGAGGAAGGTAAGTAATTAAATGATCAATAGGGAAGTCATGCCAGGCCTCCTGAGGCATCATGGCACAGATGACTACTCCTGTCTTCACGTCATTACTTCAGCAGTTTGCTGAGGCAAAAATATCCATGACTGAGGCAAAAATGATGCACATATAGAAACACCACTTAATGCTCTCTTCTTATTCTCCCAGCAATGTAGCACTGGGCTCTCCAAAGACTGCAACGACAAGTTTCCTTCTGTCTATGCTGTCATAGCAATAATCCTGCCACATCCAGTGAGTCCAAGACCCAGACTGCAGGGCTGTCTTCCCTTCTTCTAAAAACGTGGTGCTCTGACTCACACACATGCTCTTGTGGATGTGGACCATCCTTTCTCATATACGTATGTTGGGAGGAAAGGTGAAAGGAGAGGAGAGATTGAAGGTGCTCGGTGAATGCTTCCTATGCACCTAGATGAAAACTTACAATGTACTTTCCTACATGGAATTCTATTGTGTATTTCATGGTACCGTTGAAACTAAAATAACTCTTTTTCACTAAACTAATAAACTCTTCTACAATATGATGTCAGGACAAACGTCCTCCGTCACAAAAGTTAAATGTCTTTGGTTTAATGATCTCACTGCTCTGATCAGCATTATTACACGACAAGCTGAAAGGGCAGAGTTAGCAAAGTCACAGCTAGAGTTGTCTGTCACTGTTGAATGCCAAAGAATCCCCTTCCCCTTCCTCTTCCCTGTTTAGAGAGATCAAGAAAAATAACAAGAAAAATGCGCAAAGCCTCTGCTGTAATTAAACACTTCTCCTGGCAAACCACAATGAGAAATTTCAGCCAACGTTCAGAGTGCTGACAATACGCTGTTTTTCTGACAGTGCATAACCCATCAGAGATCACTACAGATCTCATTACATAACTAGGACTGCACACCAAAAAAGAAATTAATTGAGGAAGAGATCAGCAGAGAACCAGGACTATTTCAGTCTTAAAGCTTCTTGTCTTCTCACTCCTTTCCCAGTGCTGCATTCCTGAACAGCTGATTAGTCCTCTCATGTCTCACAGTACAATCCAGGTTAGTGATAGCCACAGGGATAACAGGTTTTCTGAACAGTGTCTTAATATTGTTTCCTTCTCTGTGTACAACACAAGCTACAGCTCTGCTGTTCAGGAGAACTTCCCCACTGTACTATCAGCCCTACAGGTATTGAGAGCAAGTTCTGGATCTTAAAATAGCAGGTCCCTTAGGGTAAGCCAATGAAAATCAGCAACTTGATATATCAGCCTTTTTTTTTTTTTTTTTTTAACTTTTCTTCTTTTTTTCCACATTGCTGCAAGAAACTTCCATGGCGAATATTACCACAGAATGCAGAATTTCTTTAACACAACATCCTGCAAGGAAACATACTATTCCATCCTCTCATTTTCCTTGAGGTTAGGTCTAAAACAGATCTATAAAAGCAAAACCACTCAGATCATATCCACTGCTTGGTACAGAAACTCCATCACAGCAAAGCAATTGCATGCTGACTCCACAAGACCTAGGTCCCCTGAGGCATCTTTCCAGACATGAAGAGTCAAAGCCAGGTCAGAAAAATTGTCAGAAAAACAGGTGCTGGAGAATTATAATGTTGGCACTAAGAGTTATTCTAAAGATGGAAAATAACTGCATGCCAAAGTCATGGCCAAGGTCCTGCAACCATCCTCACTGGCAGATATCTCATTTTACCACCTGACAACTTTTCCTTCCAGTACATCATCAAGTACAGGGCTACTGAAGGGGAAAGATAGATGGCTGACTAGAGCTGCTCAGGAAGATCAAGTTTTTCAGACACCACAGATACACTGCTCATTAGTACACGAGGCAAATCTTTGCTCCCAAATACAGCGCGTTGCATTCATACGCTTCGCCTACCTCAAGGCAAAGAGATACCTGAGACATGGGTGAATGAGTGACTCCTGTTGATACAACTTCTGGCTTGAAAGGGTCGAAGTCCAAATCTAGCAAAGATTCCTCTTTTTTAGCTTCAGGAACTTCATTCTGTTAGAAGAGAAACATAGCTCTTGAAAAACTCATCTTTCAAAAGCTGCCCTGGGCAGCAAAATATTAAGAGGCCAAGAAAAAAAAATTAAAATAAAATCACAGACTTTCTAGTTATGGTACAAGCCAGGAGGGAAGGAAGCTCTGAAGACCTTCCTGAGCTTTAGTGTAACTTTTAATTTTATTTTTATGGGCTTCACTCTCATGATGCCTTTGCTTGCTCTGTAGTACAGCTTTGTCTTTTCAGGCTAAACAAATCACAGCCTTTTTGAAAAAGTGCTGAGTGTTCACCGTTTGACTGTGAAGGCCCTTTTAAAGTGATTTGAGACAGATACCAAAATTAAAAACTACATAAATGGCACCCAATGTCCATACATTCTAATAACTGAATCTCTCCCCAAAAACTAACATTAGTAAAAAGCCAATATAGAAGGACATAAATGCATTTGAATTAAATTTCAGTGCTGAACATGAATACAAATTCACATTTAATGCTGCCTTAGCTCTAAACTTTAGGAAATACCTTACGTAACACTAATTAAATCTTGCTACACTGGTCTTCTCTTACAAAACTAGATTACATGGTAGAGCCTTTTTTTGTTTGCAATTAATGAATTAGCCAAGGCCTCTGAGGATACTATAAATATATATATTGGTTCAATGGGCTACAGGTCTTTCCCACTGTAAAGTAACAAGAACAACGAATTAGCATGCTTCAACATAAAAGTTTAATTAGTGTGAAACTGTAGATGAGATTTAATTATCACTAATGATAAATATTCTAAGCAAGCACCTCAGCTTTGGTAACAAGGCTAGTACTGCCTACTGCTAGTTGTTCAGTGTTTATTAAATAGTGAGAGAAGTTTGTCTTTTGATGTACAGAATATGTAGATAGAAGGGTATTCATTAGAATGCTACTTTGAAAGGTGTTCAGATTAGAAACGGTACCATGGGAAATTACTTTTACACACACATTCGCATGTAACCTTATGTAAGAATGGTAACACTGGGTCAGACCACATAGTCCTGTCCAGTTTCTGACTGCGACCAAAGTATATGCCAGGGCAAGTCTACAACTGGGCAGTCATAAGAACAGCAAAACTAGGAGATAATAGTAATGATGATAATAACAATAGCAAAATAAACAAACAAAGCCTTTCTATTATTAAAAAGTTTAAGAGTGTAAACTCTCCAAATTACTGTTACTATTGGTAAACATGTTCAAATGCAGGCAATTAATGGCTTCCATATGACAAGACAACTGAGCTCTCTGTGTCACCCAAAAATGTGGTCAAAATAGCTCCTCAGCTCTCATTCTAGGAATGACAGAGTGACCTGGAACTCTTCAGTTTGGAAGAGGGGGGTGATGTGCGCAGGGTCTACACCAGTGTGAGAGGCACAGGGGTTTGGCTGCTCCGTGACTCCTCCACAGCAGGAAGGCAGGTGGCAGTGAAGTTGATGGGGGCAGATGTGGAATAAAGAAAAGGTGGTGGTGCTCCACGTGGCACAGAGTTCAGCTGGGGACTCCTTGCCATCAGGTAGTATGAATGTGAAAAATTTACACCTGCTGAAAGAGTGAACAAATCTGTGGCAAAGCACACTGTTGAGGATTACTAAATAGGTAGAAATCATGTTGAGGAAGTCCCTGATCTCCAAATGGCTGGAGGCTGGGAAACTATAGGAGAAGGAGGTGTAAGGAGTACCAACTTTACTTGCCTTGTTTTATATTCTTCCCTTGGCCTCTGCTTTTGGCCACTGGTGATGACAGATACGTGGTCTAACACACTGAAGCCACTGTTACGGTCTCACACTTTAAAAAGCCAAAACCAAAACATCCCTTCCCACCCGCATTACGTTAATTCTGTCATAGCTTTTATCTGATGTGTTTAGATTTCATCACATATGCCTTTGAGGCACTAGTACTCATATGGTCATACAGCTTGATGAAACGACACAACATTAGCTAGCATATCATCAGAAATGGATGGAGATGGAAAAGTTAATTATCTTTCAGTGATGTTCCAGAATGAAGTTGTTATTTATGAGGACCGAATCAAACAAATAGGAGTCTCACTTAGGCCATGTGTGATGACAGTTAAGGTGTCTGTAGTGACAGGGTACCGATAACTGAATGCAAAATTTACCACTACCTGTTACCCTCAGATCAAAATTAAGAGAACACTTGCCATAACTTTAGCAGCAAAGACAGAAATAAACATATAGAGTAACTGAGATATCATGCTAGATGGAGATTTAGGAGAAACAGGAACCTCAGGACATCCCTTGATAAGGGACAAAGCTGTGACAGGAAGGCCTGCCAATCATCCTATGTTAATTCCACCATAGCATGACGAAGCATGAATAAATGCCACATTTGAAAGAGGTAGCTGTGGCAGAAGCAAGGCTGTACCTCTCAGAGGACATGTATGCACAAGGGATGGAGAAGGCACAAGAAACCTGCAAGGACCACCAGAACTGCCAACCCCTCTCTGCACACAAGCCTTAAAATAGCCCTAGCAAATATGAGTTGTTCATTTCAGAGCTGCTGGACACACTCAGACACGTTAAGTACCTGGAGTGGGCATACTGTAAATGCCTACAATGTCCAAGCTAGTAACTCGACACTAGGGAGCAATGTGATGTGAAGAAGACAAGAAATAAGGCAAGGAGCACTCATCTCTAAATGATCCTTTCATCTGGTCACCCAGATATCACATCTTCTCACCTCTTTCTTTTACTTACCAGTAATTAAATCTATTCTTGGCAATGAATAAACTGGAAGTGTGAGCTGCTTTGTTGAATCAGGGCCAAAATATTCAACAGCATCAAGCAGAACTGCCTTTCAGCATCTTGCACAACGCCAAATGCATTAGTACTGCTTGGTAAAGAAAGATGAACAACAACAATTACAGGCTATTTGTGTTCCAGAGGAGAAAAGTGTTTGGCCTGTTCGTAATCCTCTCTGAAACACGGGATTAAAGCAGCAAAGCTCTGTTCATCAGCCTGTTGGTTTCGTGCCTCTGCGTGAGCACACCAGGGACACCAGCGGTGGTCTTTTGGGAAGTCCTGCACCATTAGCAGGCTCTGCAGGCTCAGTAGCTCCCTCCACACTGCCTAGCTCTGGGAGTATGGGAGATGCCATAAGCACCAAGAAGAGTAAGTCCATGTTTCCTGTGAATTTCATGCAATATTTTCAATAACTGGTTCTCTTACAGAAGGATATAAAACCTATACATCACACCATCCAGGTTTGCCTGTACATACTCAGAGATCTGACATACAGTAAGGATGCTTTAGTGATGGGGGTGTGGAGGGAGAAGTGCAGATGAATCATGAAAAGGTGACCAGGGAATTGGTTAGGTCATTCCCAGGTCATTGACTGTGGGGGAGGGAACAACACGAATCACTCACTGAAGGGAGATCAATTTTTTCTTGAGAGACAACGGAAAGATTGCACTTCTCAGAAGCATGCCCTACCTTCATTATACCATTCAACTTTTATACCAATCTCTCGTAGAAAGGATGTAAAGGTTCTGGAAATGTGACTTACACTTATTTAAAGCCCTGTTCCAGTGTCAGCTCTTAATGGAAAAGCAAACCAGTTCCTTTTCTGCTTCCCTGGCTGGCCTGACACGTGAAGGTTAGGTGGATACAGCATTTAATGCAGGGGGCCATATCCAGCACAGGTTACACCAACTCTTACCACTGATGTCAAGGCTCACACTGCCAGAGTGATAATTCCCATGAAGTCAGGGTACAATGATGCAACAGACCTGCAACCTCCCTTCAGCAGGAGGGCCCAGCAGCGGCTGCATACTGGGAGCTGCCATTAATTCTTTAATTGCATGGGGACTTAACTACAAATAACTCTTTTCTCTTCCAAATAGATCCCTATGGACAGCAATGCCTTTTTTCTCCCCTCCACAGGAAAACAAAACATCACATGTTCAAATTCTCTAAGATAATTTTGTTTTTCACTGCTGTGCCTACATTCTCCTGTGTTGTCAAATGAATTAGTACAAACACAATAATTCACATGAAAACAACAACTCATAAACATTCTGCATAAGCTTCAGATCTGCATATTTCTCCCCAGTCTATCAGACACAGGCTCAGAGTTGTAATTACCATAATAGAAAGGGTCCATTGTTGAACAACCAGCAGTTACCATAACTGCCTAAAAACTGAATAACTGAATACAAATTATACTGACTTATTTTCCACAACTCTGGATTTTCTGTGTTATATGCAACTTTAAAAGATTTCATAATTTCATAATAATGAGATAAAAGTAATTTTGATCACTCCTCTGCTGTGTAACTACTGTTTCTATGATTCAAAACCAAGTGGATGAATAATCTAGCCGAAGCAGTCTTTTATACCTGCAAAAAGTTGATTAAAACAGCCAAGTTCCTTTTTTTTTAAATTACTCAAAAGAAAAAAGGAATACTTTTTATGATTTTGTCTGCAGAAACAGAAATAACGAAGGATCGCTGTAAAATGCCACTTGAGATGCTTAGGATTAGAAAAAAAGCATCTTAGATGAACTCTCAGCTTGTAATGCAACCGGGATGCAGTTAAATCTGAAACATGGTTGCTTCACAGTATTTTTAGTCAGGCCTCTTCGGAAAGCTCTAATGTATTTCAATATGTTAGCAATGTTAGCCCTTTTGAGAGATTATGTGTGGCCTATTCAAAGATAAAACACCATATGTGCGACCCTCTCAAGACAAAATAAAATGGTAATTGTGTCTCTGCCTTCTACCTGCACCCTCCTCCTCCCTCCCCACGGAGATCAGCCCCAAAGGCCACTATCTTGGAGAACTGAGGGTTATTGCAAGGTTGGACCCATACACCATCCTCTGAAGCTTACCTGTGATGGAGTTGTCACATTGATTTCTGGGACAAAGTTGTCGTCAAAGAAGTTAATGATGTTCTCCTGCTGCAACTCCTTGGTGGGAGTGAGTTTAGGCAGTGGTGGGACTGGCGGACCTTTCCTCAGCTAGGCAGACAGCAAAAATGTCACAGACTAGTTCAGGGGTAAAAGAAAGAGCTTTAAGCTACGCCTAAACAATTTGTGTTAGGTTTTTATCTCTGCTGCGTCACCTTAAATGTGGGAAAAAGCCATGGTTTGAAAGGAACTGTTTGGTTGTTCACCACCAAATGCCTTGAAATAAACATTGTGGGAAAAGCAAAACAACTTTATGTTTCAAACTCATTCCAACTCAAGTTTAAGATTTCATACAAAAGCATTTCTTGGCTGATATTATTCTGCTGTGACAGGCACACAGTGCAAGACACTTCCTCTCCTATGCAGGCCATAGTTGGAAGGGCAATACTGCACAGAACCAGGTCTCTGCAGCTTTTTGGCTTCTTAAGTTAATTCTTGTTTAGCTTTGGGATTTTGTCCCTGCCCACCTGCCACTACCTTTAAAGCCTACTTAATGCTAAGACCATATCATCTCTCGGAACCACAGCACCTCAAAGGTGCTTAGGTTATTAATTCCCCCTGCTCTCCAGAGATTCACATAACTATGACAAACTAATTGCTTGGAATAATACCAAGGACTATTGGATAATTTTAAAATCTGTCAAAATACCAAGAAAAAAAATCCACAAAAAATCCTCAGGTGGTATAGTGACATAACACCATTGGCACCAGTAAGACTAGACTGAGTCCTACTAGATGAATGTTGCGGCAGTGAGGTGTCACATCGTGGGAGACCAGAGAAAACAAGTGTGCTTACATGTAACTAAATGCAAAATTAAATTTCTTCTAGTGTGCTCCCACCATAGAAACAGCAATCAGCACAGAAGCTATCCCAATTCTGAAAACATCAGCAACATCAACACAAGTCTTTGATATATTCAGGAAGTATCACATACAACTCTTATGCTACAGATGAAACTGATGCGTGAAACTGATTCTTATTTCACCAATACTGGTGAGAATAGAAATGACTCCAGTGACTCCAACAGCGTCAAACTTCTCAATCCTGTGATAATAACAACCAATAAGCTTTTAGTTATCAGTAATTATCACAGAAGTATTTAAGCTAACTCTATTATTTACTGTTTTAGAGGCTGGCCAGACCAGTGATACTCACAGGCCAGTTTTTTCCCAGGGTAAGCATAAATTTGTGAATGAACAAAGAGCAGAAATATATAATGTACTGAAATTCACGAGGAGGTCTTAGAAATATGTTTTTCAAACTATCACTGCTGGGATACGGGTCCTCAGAGACAATGCAACTTTTTCACAAGTGTTTTGCTTTGTCACCACAAGTCCCCCCAGTTCACCAGGCACGTTACATTTTCTTTATTCCCCCTTATATAAAACCCACTTTCCACCCATGCTCATGACACAGGGATTAACAACCGATGAACTGAACAGAGTGCAACAGAGCCAGTGGCCTCCCTGACATTTCTCAGTCACAGCCTAGATGAAAAATCCACCACATACATCACCTCAGCTGTCTTTTATCACACAACAGGCCAGTTTCCCCTGCTAGGTTTCCGCTTACCTGTGTGGGTGACTTAGGTCGGGCTGGTGCCGGAGATGCTGGTGCCAGCATATGATTGGGACTAGCAGTAGGGCTGGGCAGGGGAGAGACCTCCTCTGGTGGTGACGGTGTTTTTGCAATGCGGAGTGGACCCGAATCACTAGACAGAAGCAAAGCAATGGCGAGGATATACATACCATGCTGACTTATTACCTTGACAATTTGATACAACAGTTGAACTGCATCCCTGCTGTAATGCCAGTGACCACAAAAGGCAGTACACACTGGAGACGAACTGAGCCATTTTATAATGACCAAAACTAAAACTGAAAATAAATTAAATTAAAATTCAATGATCCGCAGTGTCAAAGGAAGTTTTAATTTTGAGTGATCTTGATTTTTGGAACATCTGTTTACCTGATCATTATAACTCGATGGAAACAGAACACCCATATTTTTTCAGATTCTGTAATTGAAATAATGTTTCGTTTATGTTTTTAACTATCACAAAATGTGAGATGGAATTATTGTCTTCATTTCACACAGTTCTCGAATAAAAGGGTCTAAAGATAAAAACCCCCGGGGAAGGCATAACAATGAATAATGCAAATAATTTTAAAAGCTCAGCAACTTCAGAAAGGTTTCAATAAAATAGAACACAACCAACATTACTACAAAGATACCATTATTTAGAGGGACAACTCACCCCAACTACAAACAAGCAGTAGTTAAGTGACTTCAACAGAGCTCTGCTGTTATTAACAAAAGTTCTGCTGAAGTCCTGAGAAAGGATCTGCCCTTCCCATGAAAGGACCTTGTGCAAACACTGAGACATATTCAGCTACCTAGAAATGCTGAAAGCTTACAACTCAGGGAGGCTATAAACTACAGCACTCAACGACCACAGTACTGGATAAAAGAGCAACTCCTACACATCTTCAGGAAGAACAGAAGCGCTACCTGATTGAGGAGAGGACACCGTAAACATGTTCCTAATGCTAACACAAAAAAAATTTGTTCTTTGAAAAGGACAGATTTAGCTCACACTCACCACCTCTTTCTGTGGAAATGTTAAAAAAGAAAAAATAAGCAGTTATTAAGAAATTTCTTTCCCAGGTACAATATTTGCCTTCAGGATAGAGTAGACAGTAGCATATGAGTTTTCAAGATGTTTCTTTTTATACAGTTCTTTAAAGGAAAGATTAGATACTGTACTTGTCTAGCATCTATTTCTCATGCATCTAAAAAGGAAAGCTGTTTTATCTAACAAAGACTCCCTCCTGAGTAGTCTTTTAGAGCATCAAAACTAAAAATGTAAGTCAAAATCTATCCAGATTTTCACACAAGGCTCTGTGAACAGTACAGCAAAACAGAGTAACATGATAACTAAAATAATAATGTATTTTTAAAAATCATTTTCAAAATAAGATAAGAAGATCACACCACATTAACCTATGCCTACTCGTTTGCAGCAACAATTATTATTTTTTTGTCTCGTTGATGGAATGAGTAATTCAGTGGGAACGAGCATATGCATGCTCGACATGGTCTAGGAGACACAGGTGAACAAAATACCTGTTTATTACAAAAACTGTTCAAAGTTTTCTAACACTACCTTATTTTTCATCCCATAGAAGTATTTTACAAATCCTTTATGGAAACATAGTCCAGCTCGTGAGTCCATCCTAAAGGGGCTGGAAGTGGTGATGCATGAGCTAACAACTCCAGAGGCAGCATGTAAGTATATATGAGCATGGATTAACATTGAACTTATCCAAAACAAAAATTTTGGACACATTCTTAATAAAGTAGATCTGAACCTTGCAAACAAACAAATGTAGAGATATCAGCCATATGTTTGAGGCAGATGTTATGTTGTTTGGTCAGTCTTAATTGTTGCTAATCTGAGCCCATCTTGAGGGCAAATTAGCAGTAGTTATTGTTCAGATTGCTTCTGGATTGGCTGGAAATATGGGATTTATATATTCACTCTAAATGTCATCATGTTTTGATAAGTCTCCCTGTTTTATAATTTCAACCTCTTTTGCCTATCACTATTACAATACCGAGAGATCAAATTATGGCAGAAAGGCTACATTTGCTGCAAGCAAAATATCAGAAATACTGCACTGGCATCCACTGACCTTAAGAAAGCACCACCTGATTTTGAGCTTTTTTTGCTTTTGGTTTTATTTTAAGAGAAGATTTCTCTTGGAATTCATTGAAAATATGGTATTTTGTGACATTCTTTTTACTTCAGCTTTTCAGCTGCACTCAGAGCACTCTCAGATCACATTTCTTGACTTTTCCCCATGAGCAGAAGAGATAAAAGCTGACTTACAAAAGGAATTCTCACCTAATCATATGCCTTTAAGGAGCTAAAAACACATCTAAATATTTCAAGGCTTTAAAAAAGAATTATGAGAGTTAGCAACATTGCTGTAAACTAAACATCTAAGAATAAATGAGCTATAGATTAGGTGGTGCAAATCGGTGTAACAGTCTACAATGAACTAGGCTAAATTGCAACAGCTGAGACTCTGGCCTTTATTCTTTTTTTGAAAGGAAAAATAAGTGGGTGATGAAGGAAGTTTTGCACCTTTACTCATGCTGAGAAGAACTTCATCCAAGGTACCTTCATCCACCATCCTGAACGAACAGACCCAGTGACCCTGTTGTGCAGCAATCCCTACACATGGTGCAGGCAATTACTACATATGCTGAAACCCACAAAGCCTACTGCAGTGCAGTTCATTCAAAAAAGCAGTAAATTCACCTTGGTGCCCCTTGAATGGTGAAGGCCTTGTCAGCGTGCTGATCTCCCAGCTTCGTCATCACTTCGTATAGTTTGTGACATAGCTGAGAAAACAAAACACTTGCCTGAGTTTGTATGAAGCACTACCATCATGATTAAAACCACAGGTGATAAATCTGGTCTGATAACAGATAACCTGGTAACTTTAAAATGGCATCTAGATCTTTCCAAAAATACTCAGTGCCATGTATATCAAAAGCCTAAGTGGAAACCTATCAAAATCCATAAAATCAAAGATAACAGCAGTTCTTCAAAACATAAGCTGTTTTTCAGAGAACAAGGTTATAAGCGTGACTGGTCTCTGATGAAGGAGGTTGCCTAAAGTTTAAAGCAACACAGGTAGTGAAGAAGATTGATGTTTTCTCCTCAAAAACCTAATCCCAATTTACATGGGACTTCAGTCAAGTGAGTTTTCCAAACAATTTTGGTTCCTATTAGTAGGTTACTATAGATACTATACTACCACTTTGCAAGGTACATTCAGAAGATCCTCACTGAAACTGCTTGATTTGCCTAACAGACACAGATATCATGTTGCATTGCTGACAACGTATATAGCAGTCCTGAAGGGAATGCTTGACATGGTTTTCTAGTACTGATTAAAGCAATGAAATGCTTAGCAATTGGACATGGAAAAAATACTGATGGCAACAGTATGCTAAAAAGAACGGAGAAGTTATAAAAATAGAAAGTGAATTTAGTGCTACAACGGATGTAAAAGTGTATGGGCTGCCTTTTCCTTAAGGAGAGTACAAAAATGGCAAGTAGAAATGAATACAAATGTTACGCTACAAATGTGGATCTAGGGCACATTCTCATGTGTGCCTCTGCTAGGTTTCTCTTGCTGCATTACAAGACAGTTGCTTGCTGTTACGCATATCACATAAGTCATTATACACAAGATAGTAATTTTTACTCACTAAAGCTATTTCCTTGTGAAACTTGGCTTCGAGGCTGGATACATTTTTGAAGGTGTTCACATAGAAGCCAACTCGTCTACAGAGGATGGCACAAAGAAAGGAAAAAGAGAATAAAAGATAGGGGTGGGAGGGCCACAAAGGCAAATTAATTATTTTTTTTTCCAGATTACGAGCAACAATCGACTATTATTCTCAGCAAAGCAAATAAATGGATTGAATGTCAAAATTTCTAATTCATTCATCATTATTTCTGTTTGTGTTAAGAACCATCCTATTTCACACTGCACAGTGTGAACCGAGTTGAGACTACTCCACAGCAGGGGGCTTCAGCTTGTTTTAGAGAAGGGGAAGACTGGAAAAGGATTGGCATGAGTGCGGCACAAGCACAGGGAAGGCAAGGTGCTCTGGGCAGCCCGTCTCCCACCGGACAGCAGTCAACCACTGACTGAAAGGAGGGAGGTACCACTCTGGCACTGCGTGTGCCTGCGCCCTAGATGCTATCGCAGCACCAAGGGGATGGATGCAGGTGCGTCTGGAGGCAGCTCTAAGGTATACAGCTCACTACGGCCTGCGGGTGGGTGTCCCATGCTCAGTCCTCCTTACATAAATTAGCCCTGAAATACATGCATATGTATGTAAGAGAAAATAATTTCTAATACAGGCACATGCAGTCAAAAATCTGCTTGCTTAGGGTGAGTGATTACATACCTCTTGTATACTTTGAAAGTAGAATGTGTTTTCTTAGGTTTTGAATTATTCTTTTTCCTATTTAAAACTTTCATGTGTAATTTCTCCAAATAGAAATTTATTTTTGTTAATAAAATTTTGGAGAAATTACACATGAAAGTATAATTTTTGTTACAAAAATTATCTTTGCCATAAGAATAAACCTGCAAAATGTCAACTCAATGGATTATTTTCTTCCTGAGGAATTGTAATAACTTAAAAAAAAAGGACTCTGAAACCAATTGCTCTCTAAATTATGCCTATTGCTCAAATTAAATTATTTCTCTGAGACTAGTGGGCAACACACATATTGAAATGAAAGGGCTGTTACTCTAAATCATTCACATGCAGTTTTACTTTTAGTAAGCCCATAAAATAAGTATCTTGAAGTGCTAAGAAGCTTTTCAACTGAAATAGGCAGAAACAGGGCAGAAAAACCCTCTTTTGATCTGAAATTTAACAGGAAATAATTTAGAAGCTGAGAAGACAAAGGATACTTCAGTGACTCACAATACATTTCCACGCCAGACTGTCATTTGTTAAAGAACATAGCACACTAATGAGATGCTTATTTTTCTACTGCTTTTGTTCTCCAGTTCATTTTGTTTGCATTTTCTGTATATACACAATTCATGATTAAACATCTCGAATGAATGATCTATGCCATCAAATGCTTTTATATCGCAGACGTAGTCAATGCACTATGAAATGTGTATTCTGATGTAGTAATAATGCTGGTTTTCCCTTCTACTGCTTTGGTGGTGCCTTAGAGGAACTTGGAAACAAAAATTGCCATAAAATCTTTATACATTTGTACGGTTCTTTGTTTTGATACCTTTTACAGAAAAATTACCTATAAGTAGACTCATTGCAAATCTAGGAAAGCATGAGGCTGCTCTGTACAGTTACTTTTGACACTGAAAACATTTGATCCTTTTTATTAACAAGTGGCTTTTTTTGTTCTTGAAAGGATCAGGTATTCACCACCAAGGTGTCAGAGAAAGGTTATAGAAGCAGTGGGCAGTCACAATCTGCCATTCTGTGCTCTGACACAGTTCCTTACCCATAAAATGGAGACATTTTGCACCTCAGAATGAAGATAATGATTCTTAAGTGCCAAGATACACTGAAGGGAATAAGCATAAATACCTTATAGTAAGTACAATTTTGGATCATTTGCAGGTATTTTCCCTTTTACTATTTCAAAAAGATAATGGATGGGATCTTCAAGGAGCCATCACACTATCTTCTATCAGCTCATTAAAATCCCCTGGTTCCCTTTCCTTACTCCCTCTTTAGGCCTTCCAGACAATCTCTGCCTAGACTTACCGTGACCACAGAGATGGCAACTCTTCTTGTAAATCAGTGTTAAACTCTTCAAACACTTTCTGTGCTTTCTGAAATTCTTCTTCTGCCTAAACCAAAATGAAACAGGGTGACTTCTGCAATCACTATGACATAGCAAAACCTGCCAAAATTGGTTTTCTGCACTTTTTTTGTGGGTCTTTTACAATTTTTATTAACAACGGATGTGACTCAGTCCCATGTCATGCAGGCTGGCCAACACAGGACTTGCTGTCCCCCCCATACTCATCAAGAGACAAGGTTAGGGCTCAAATGGGACCCATTCCTGAAAGAGGCTGAGCACGCTCTCCCCGTGCACCAAAATACTCAACAGACATTTATACTTAAGGCTATCATTATTTCCGAGAGAGGAAAAAGAAGAGAAACTTTGTGCTCTGTTTCTGCACAGAAACAAATGCCACCCAAGCTCCCTAAGTCTTCTGCCAGCACCCGTCTGATTGTGCTACCTTGGTAATTCTGCCTTCATCTTTCCTTTTTGAGCTCTGCAGGGCTTCTAGATGATGTCTTGCACTGTCGTAGTCCACCAGCTTTCTGCTTCGTTTTGCAATGCGAGTCTGCACAGGGGTAGAAAGTCAACACAAATAGCACGGTTTTAGAAGCTATTTTACCTACGTTGTCATTTAAGTTTTTGACATATTTTTATTCTCCCTTATCTGCTGTTCATATCTGAATTACTATATCATGCAGGAACAGTACACGGTAAAAGAAACAAATCAATCACCTTATTTTACATAAGGAATCCATTTACAGATGGTTTGGAAGGGGTTTTTGTGGGTGTAGAGCTTACAGGCCTTAGAAGTGAGATATCAATGTTATGCAAGACTTGTCTCATCCTCCAGAATAAGTGGACCTGTTAAACTCATGGTAACACCATCATTTTCCCTTATATATAGCATGAAAATTTAATAAATGATTAATGTAATTTTTTTCTAGAGTAGGAAAAATGCTTAAAATATACTTCTTGGCATAGTTGCTCTGACACATAACTAAGATAACTGGAGTCCAAATACAATAGGAATTCTAATTTACCTGCTATAATTCTTTTAAAACTAAAGAAAAGTCTTTTGGTATATGCTGACTTTACAAAGCTATATATTACATATAAATTCCACATGCTGAGAGGGCATAAGCGCAATTTGATTTACAAGCAAGTTCGAGACTGAACGTCAGTAATGTTGGGATGTTTAAATTATTTTTTCTTTAGTCCTTGATGTAGATGACAAAGGGGATGACTGCATGATACCTACTCAGCTATAAACCATCACAAAGAATTTCCAGCTAAGTCCATTCAGTCACATTCAAATGTAAAAGTGTCTTACCTTTTGCCTGTAATGATTCTTTATCCCCACACATTTCATTTAGCAAACATCTCCCTGGACTTTACACTGGACAAGCATCTGGGAGAGGCTAGAATCTGCACAAAAGTCTCTCCTGATGTGTATTATGAAAACTCTTTACAACTAATTGAAAGACAGGAACTATGGCTTAGTTAAGAGAAAGATATTCAGATATGCACAGGTGCATCTAGCCAGTAACAAAAGGCCTGCTTTTCATGTTGTAATTTGTCTGGTGTTTTAACAGCTGAAGAGCTTGATGTGTCCCTCTTGAAGCTGGTGAAAATTATCTCATACCAAATAAACAGGAGCAGGAAAAAACACAAAAGTTTTCTCTGCAAAGGCTAATTTACTTCCAGGTACTACTGCATGAAAAATATTTTTGTTCGCTTGGAAATCAGTGCAGCCTAATGTCAGAGATTTACTTACAGGACAACATTTTTTACATTGCAGAAGAGAATGACTTCCACCTTCCCTCCCTTTTTTATTTTTCTTTGCTTGTAAACTCATTTTCTATTTATTTTATGGCTAAACAGCAATTTTACAAATTGTCCTTTATAGGAAATCATTACTGTACTTTGATATCAGGAAACTGTCCTAGATATGTATCCAAAGTCAACAAGGAGCCATCCACCAGTTTTTGATGGAAGTCTTCCCAAAGTTCATCACATTTCTGTAAAGGTAGAAAAGAGAAAAATGAGCTTAGTAGTTTAACTCCACTCCAAACCTAGGAGAAACAGAAATGTAATTTGTAAAGACTAATCTTTCTGAAGTTCTAAAACGTTCTTTATGACAATAAATCAGAGTGCACTTATAAGGTAAGTGAAAAGGAATACCTTGACATTGCAAGTTTTAATTCACAACAAAATAAGATTTAGCTTAATAACTAATTTGTGTCTTCATTCTTTCAAATAATAACTCCTATGTGAAAATAAGGATATCACAGATTCAAGGTCTTCCTCAGGGTTTCAGGTCCCTGAGGGTCAACAACACAGACTCTGAAGATGCCCTAGTTCTTACACCTAAGTATGTTCACTGATGATGAACATTCCTTACAGAGAAAAGAAGTACAACTAAAAATATAAGAGTAAGTAAAATAAAGGAAAAAATAAAGCGCGTTTCCCATCAATTACAAGGATTTGTAAGCTTAGCTTTGCTTGGTCATTTTGAAAACAAAAGCTGTGGAGAGCCACCCTAAGAAAGGTCTTTCCACCCCATATTTTTTTGCCAGTAAGGTATATTTGATGAAATGGCCAATGTACAGACAAGAAGTCTATCTCACAGTGCTAGAGAACTGGGATGCCAGATCGGAAACGTGCCAACATCAGCAGTCAAAATAAACAAAATCCCCTCCGGAACCTACAGTGCTTTTCCCCAGTTCCCTTTGCAGCTCTGGGGTAGTCACCAAGAGACTCCCTTTGTAGTTTTCTGTTCTTTAAGAACATGTTAATGCAGCTGATGTGACAAGGACCCCGTGGGAAGCAGGGTGAGATTCCTTGCCAGAGCAAATCCTGTTACATAGAGACTTGTGGTGCCGGGTTCTCAACTGAACAAGTCACTAGCACGTGTTAAACATCCTTACCCACCTTTTCTTTGCACATTTCAAAAACCACTGAACTCCCTTTGGTGGGAGGGAGGCTAAAGGGGGCAAGCACTGCTCTGCAGGGCTGTTATCCTCACTGGCAAGTCTGGAAAGCTGTTCCCTAGCATTTGTTTTATCATGAGCTACTATAGGGCATATTATAAATGCTGTGTGATGCCGGCATTCAGTTCATTCATTTCCTACCCTAACAGAGTCCCTAATGAATAATTACAATCTATTAACCATGCTTAAAAGAAACACCTCATTTATTAACACAATATTTAACCACAGTGGTCTACAGAGCAGTACAGCATTAGATCATAGCAAGCAACTGCCGGTCTTGTGCATTTGCCTTTGTATCTTGCTGATACATATTTCAGACACATTAAAATCATGGAGGTTTTCTGAAAGCTAATGGGCTCAGAAACATTGCTGAAGCCATCCTTTAAGCCATCACCTTTCCTACCATACAGAATAAGGTCACTTAGGTGGATCCCTTTTGGAATAATCATTTATATCCTGGACTGCACAAATATATCATTCTTTTTTACTCTAGGTTGAGGGGTGCATAAATCTACATTTGTGATTATATAGGGAAAAAATCAGGAGCAGAGATTTAGTAATATTGCCCACATGAGTCTCTTATTAAGACAACACATCTAATGTTTATCCCTATATCTAATACAGTTTAAGAGACAAATTTTGGTCCTTTCATACACAATTACAAATTTCTGAGTGTAAAATCAAATAGTCTACAGATACGAGATGAGATGCTACAGCAAGATGCAGCAGAAGATCTTCCAGCTGTTTAACTTAAAACAATATAAATGGTATGGTATCTTAACTTACGCAGTTTGTAAGTTGGGTGCTTTTAAAATCAAAAACACGTCATGCCTTCAGCAGCAGGGAAAGGGGCAAGAATGCAGTCACAGAGAATAAAAGCAATCATTACACAGATTTGGGAAGACTATTTGTCTTCCAGTTTCTTGTTAATTTTATTATCCAGAAGGCCTTGCAAACTGAATGCCAGGTGGTTAAAAGCTGCACTGGTAACAGTTTGCACTTCCTTGTCACCATCAGCACATCGGCTGACAGACTTCCCACAGAATTAAGGCTGTTTAAGCAGACAATTCAGAGCACCTCAAGGTTCTGTAATCCTGCAGTGCCCTCTAGAAAAGCCTATTCTTCTCTAATGACTAGAGGAAGCTAGAAAGGCTAAAATGAATAGTGTCCTGCAGCTTAATTTGCCTTTAAATTCCAGATTCTTGTCAGAGAGAGGTTAGTGTCCCATCAGATATCCTGTTAAGTGCTACTGGCTCAACAGTTGTTGATATCCTTGTGCACACAAGGATAAGCAGATTTGACAATTTTTAACATTCAGTTGGATTAAGAATCCTGACTGTAAAACTGCATGTAAGACACCTTGTACAAACTTGTCAGCCAGTTGCTATCAGGACCAATTCTGCTCCCGCTGACGTTGACCTCACTGGGAGCTTACGTCAGCTAGTTCATAAAACAGACATTGCAAATGTGGCATCTGGTCAGCAGGAGGTGCCTTTCACAAGACCAATCATTTCTATGCTCAGAAAAGAGGATTTAACATGCAACAAAGAATTAAGGGAAATTTCGGTTGCACGCTTCTCCTTAACAGCTCAGATTAATCCATTTGCTGCCAAAACACTTTTTTTCCCGCTCTCCACACATCTTACCTCTCCGATCATTTTCACATCTTCTCGTCCGTACCAATCTGGCTCATACACTTCATGAAGAGACTCTGTAAGCTTCTTTGAGGCATCTTGCATTCCTGTAATTGGACAGAAGGAGGAACATATAACTGCAAACTACAAGAAGCAGTTGCTAAATATCTTTATTTTGACCCACACGTACCCAATACACTATTCCCTCTGGCATGTTTAGAATATCCTTTTCAAGAGCTGAAACAAAATCTTTATTTTCACCCAGCTCCCCCAGGTTAATGAGAAATGTTCCTCACAGAAGGATTAACCCATATTTACATGCAGGAAAAAAGTTTCTATCAAATTAAGGATTCCATTTTCTATTCTGAACTAAACATACCTGAACATGAACATGAACAACAACTCAGGGTAGTCCTGCCCACATGTAATAACCAACTGAAAGACCATCACTGAAAAGACAATCAAATAGTGACCTGCCTTTGGTTATTCTCAGCTCTTCCATCCTACAGAAGTTTCCCACCTTGTCTGTAAATAAGTACCAGGCCAACCTGTGTGGAAGAAGAGGCATCTCCAGGGTGCCACGGTTAAAACAGCAGATTTATGGGAATTGCTGGCTATAAAAATGGACTTAAGAGAAAAGCTAGAAGAGGTCTGCGCTAAACAAAAGTTCTCCACAGAACAGGGGAGGTCGCACACATGTAGAACGTATCTCAGGATTTCTCTGTTTCCTTGTTTTCAAAGATATTTAAGTCTCAGGAGCTTTCATGTGTAAAGTGAAAGTGGTAGAGCTTGTTACTCTTGTGCCCACAATAATGATGTACTAAAGGTACGTTCATAACGAAGCACAGGACTGGCAAGAGCTGAGACATTGTCTAGGGAAAAGAGATGCCTGAACTTGGGGAGAGTGCTGTAATGGAGCTGGTTTTATGAAGAATGGTTATCTTGTATGCTCACCCAGTAGGTTTAGAAGTATGTGGAGCCCGGCGCTTATTTACGCTCGCAGTAGGGCGGTGTCTACAGAGAAGTGGGCTAAATCAAACTGCATCAGTCACCTTTGGAGCTCTTGCTACCACAGGTGAAACAAGAATGGGGACTGTTCATTGTTACCAGTCTGTAACACACAGAGGAGCTGTCTTAAACATAAAGTAGCTTCAATGATATGATGAGAAAGAGCCTAAATCTATCTTCAGTAACATCAGTTTGACCCCAGTGAATAAATTACTGCCCTCAGTGAAGGCACTGGGGTTTGCCTTTCCATTTTGATGGAGCACCAATACATTAGATGTTGAATATGGTTCTGAATCCAGAGAAACCAAACTGATCTCACCTAAGAGTCAGTTCAGAATCAGTAATTTTAAAATGACATCTTTATTTCAATTTCTTTGCAAAATCTAAACACTGTTGATTTTTTTTACCTAGCATTAACTTTTTTTTAAAAAACACATTTTTTTCTCCAGCCAAAGTCTGTTTGCTGCAGCACATCTGTGCTGTCTTGAAAATATCTCTAGCGTGATCTTCAGATTTAACTGCACAGTGGCTGAATTTAGGAATAATATCAATAATTCTGCACAAAGAAGTGTTCAGGAGTGGAAGAGGAGAATTCATTTGAAACTTGAACATCTAGAAGAGCAGAGTTGACCTAGTCAGTAGCTATTCCACCACAAACTCCAAAACACACGCTCAAGATACGACAGGAAAATAAATGCAGTAATGCACACTTCCAAATATAGAAATGGTGGTCTATGGAGTGAGTAGGATAGGAAAAAAGATACTGAAAAAGCTGAAAGTAAAAGGCTGTTCTCAGACCTTGGGTTCAAGGGAGAGAATAGTGTGGGAAAGGGAGAGAACAAGTAAAAAGGAAACCCTGGTGTTCAGAGGGTACAAGCTTTCACTCTTAAATTGAAAGGTGCTGAGCCAAAACAGAGTATTTGATCTCTTCAGGGATTGTCTTGGGGGTACTTAGAGCTCAACTCAGAGAATTGGTATAGCACAGGAACTTAAGATGCATTTCTTCCTTTTCTCCTTCATGGCTAATGCTTAGGTGGATGTATCACAAGCTAAGAAAGGGTTCCTAAATAAAGGGGCTTTTTTTGCCTAGACTATGCCAGATTACAGTAAAATACAGATGATCTTCACATACTTTTCCAGGCAGGACTCATTTAAAATCTTTAATGCCACTCCAAATTAATCAGCTCAGGAGGTAAGGCAAAACCAGCACAGTATCACCGTGCTTAAGAAGGCTGCTTCTGTCCACTCAGGGCGAATGCACAGACGTTCCTGGTCTGTGTATCCCTGCTCATGCTTGATCCTTTCTGATACCTGAGCTTCTGCTCTTAAGCACGCTGTGTGCTAACCCTGCCACGTACGTTCCTGGGGCAGGCAGGCTAGCACAGCTGCTTGCTAATCCCTCCTGCAGCTTGCGCTCAGCTCCGTCACAGACCAGGCTTGGGTAGAGCACCTTTTCCTACACAGACTTTCTTAAGCACTACAGGACTCAGGCATGTATCAGCTTAAGAGAATAAGTAAAAGACACTTAATATCCCACGCCTGAGTCAAACAAACTTTCACACTTTTTTCAGTTCTGAGAATCTGGTAATCCTCCATTCTACCACATTCCTGTAAAAAACATCAATCAAATCCAGATGCAGTGTGAGGCAAATGGGCATTACAGTACTCGGCTTCTTCAGTCAGGGGCTTCAGTCTGAAATTTCCACAGGCCTAGACCATCCACCCTACTCCCCTCTTACTCATCTATACTACGTTTACTGCAATACCCCAAATGAGTGGATAGGTAAACACCAATCCAGTGGCTTCCCATACTTTTTCATGTCTGTGGGCATAAACTTAAAGTGTCCAATGATTTTTTTAATTGTCTGGTTTTTGCATAGAATTATTTCTTATGCACTGATACCTTTTATGCATTAGTCAGCACTAAAGAGGATTAATGCCTCAGCCATACTCTGCTGTTTTTAACTGCTGTCACTGAGAAAGATAAATTGTTTAAAGCAAGTCATTAAAGTACTAAGAAATGTGAAAAGAATTTTTACTGCTGATGAACAGTTAGAAATTTATATTTAATATCAATGGTTTCATTTAGGATCGCTTCGTCTTGGTAACTGGGTCACTTATTTAATAACTACGAATGCCAAAATAATTTAATTGCTTCGGAAAAATGATACTAAATAGTCCAGTTACTGACGTCTGAGGCTCTCGGATGAAATCATTCCTCTTTCTACAGGGAAGAGCCCCTGTCCCTGGAAACCAAAAGGACTCCTGCAGGCCCCGATGTGGTAGGGATCCTGGGAGTGGCCGTGCAGAGACGTTCCCATTAAGCACCCTAGAGACGGCAGAGGGTAGGTGACTTTGCCATCACAATTCCAGTGTACTCAAGCTCTGATGGAGATTGAGACTGGCCTGGGACTCCATCTGGGACGTAGGACCCATATACTGTGGGGATTCCTCTGCCCCCCAGCAGGGAAATCTAGGCTGAATCATGGAGAAAATTCCATTTTCCTGATGGAGTGGGGAACCTTGGTCTGGCTCTTAATATTTAATTATTTGAGTGGGGAAGAGAGCTTCACGTGCAGTTCTCCAGGGAAATGGCCTATCCTGCCACAAGGGTTGTATCTGTTATTGCTAGTTACCCATTAAAGTTTCCACTGGAACAATTCAATCATTTCATAATTCATTATGAAATTTTACAGAAAGACGATGAATAGTTTTATTGATTCTAAGAAATTACATGATTGATTTTAAGATTTGTGCGTCTGGAGGATATGTGCATTTTTGTCAGTCACAGACTGACAACTAGGCAGCAAAACTGCTTACATCTCCCCTTCCCTTCCTGTAGACCAGTTAATATTTCTCACTACATTAAGCCACCTGGAAAGTATCGTGCTGCTTTTTCATTATGCAGGATTCCTTTTTACCTCTGCCACCTTGCCACATGCATGCACATCCAATTTTCTATCTCCCCATCTGCACTGGTACTTGCAAAGAGCTCAGGGTAGAGAATGGGAGGCTGATTTAGGGTTTCTTTAACAATTGGCCCATAAAACCATTCAAGTCACCTACAGCTCTCAAAAGCTTAAAAAAATAATCATGAAGTAGAGAACCAAGATACATGTTGCCAAGGAGACTGGAAGAGACAGAAGACTGAGGCACGAGATGACTATAGCTATGGGGGATAGCGCACAGTCTTGTCTGTACAAACACCACTGATACATAGCAGATGTTAAACTATCATGCAGGTGAAATAAAACAGCACATAAAAGCCATTCACAAGTTCAACAGCTTTATGACATGGTTCCTCTGTGTCCTTGAGTAACCAGCAGTAAAAATCAAGATCCAGCTAAGACTAAGAAGCACTTCTGAGGGAGAGAAGGAGTCTGAATACAGCAAAAATTCTTTTCAGAATGCATGATACTAAACCGCAAACTGTCAAGTATATTAAAACTCAGGGATAGAGGGTCATAAGAAGGCTTAATTGAGCGTTCCTTGCTTAAACAATGCTTGGTCCTTGTACTTCCAATATCCAGTCACTCAAAAGTCATGCAGCAAAATTAAACTTACCACTGGAGTTCACAACATAAAAGCTTCATAAAATGCTTTTAGTTAAAGTTAGCTATCTTGACAATTCCTGAAACCCTTTAAAATGAACTGCTTTTCTCATACTTGTAAGAGTACAAGGATGTCAAGTGCAATATTTTCCAATTATATGATCAACCTTTTTCCCTGAAAAATGAGCCCCTGATGACAGCATGCCTTCCAAAGCTCAGATGTCCTAGGTACAGAAATCCCACTCCACTGCCTTAATATGGGGGTTCCCACCTTTTGTGCATAGCCACCCCAAAATCTTTTAATGATGGCAGTCCTTCAAAGAATAGCAACGAAGAGACTGTAGCAGTTGCTGGATCTGCTGCTGACATTCAAAATCTGCAAAGGTCTTTGTCACTGCTCCGCTAGTCAGCTTTGGGGAAGCCCCAGCCAGAGCTGTGTATTGTGGACTACTATCTCAGGCTGTCCTCTCACTCCATCGCACGAAGGTGTGCCAACGAGTGTGCCAAGGATGCCCACTGGTGGCCTGTTGGCTTTGGAGAATAACATTTTTAAGGCTCCTCTGAGCTGCTTATGACTGGGTCTTTTTTAAGACATGAAGATAATGAGATGTTAGCAAACACTTTTCATTCTCAGTAAGAAAGTCAGTCCAAATTATTTTCAAATATGGACTTACAGAGTGTAACAAGAGAAAGATGCTGAACGGAAAAGCACGGCTAAAAAAGATAAAACTTGCACAATGAAAAATTTCACACCAAGTTAAAAACAAAACTTGGTGCAAAGAGTAGCCCACTAGACAGTAAACCAGCAAAAGGACCACAAATGCACAGAGTACTAGGAAAAGAAGAGAAAGAGAGAAAGAAAATGAAACATGGAGAGGAGGATTGTTGTCACCAACACGGAAATCAAAGCAGCATGTAAACAGTCAGCCTACGTGACAGAAAAGCCATCTGGCCAACAAACACCCTCATCACGCTGCTTCTGAGTATCCATCTGATAATGTGTGTGGGAAAGGGACGACTGAAAAATAAGAAAGTAAAATCAGCATCCAATGGGTCCCCAAAAATGACTGATGCTGAAATTTCCTCTAAGAACAAAACACACTGTGCAAATCCCTACAAGGCAAAATATCTTTTGTCTGGTACAGGATTTCCCTTGACCAGCCCATCCAGCAAATAATAGATGGTCAAAGACATTAAGCTACTGCTTTGCTCCCCATTTTACAATCCCCATTAAAAAGAGCCTTTTTCCCTGCCTGTCAACAGCTGCTGAAGCTTTATTATGACACAGTGATCTCCAGGGATGTTAATACTCATTTGCAATGTTTTCTCTACTGAACTGGAGCCAGGCTAAAAATATATACACATATATACACACTTATATATATTTATCGCATATATATAATTTTTTTTATCTCAAGAGGCCATTACTGTCTCTCTGTCAGTCACCAAATCTTATTCCCTCCCCTTTAGCACCTGGCCTCCAACTCCTCCAAAGAGAGGTGGCATGAGAAAAAGAACACTCTGCATATGGTGCTAAACTGAGTGTTCTGGATTTACAAACGTCCAGTAGGTTTTAAATAGCTGTTTACTTAATCTCTGATATTTAAGCGCTGACCAGTGAGCTTCTGCTACTTGGATTTCCAATGTAGTATCAAAAGAGACCACATTTGATTTTTAAACTTTTTAAAAAATTGATTAAGCAGTCAAATACATAAGAAAACACATCATTGCAGGGAGTGCAGTTCTGGAGGGAGATCATCATCCAACTAGTAATACCTGGAAATGTTACAGTTGTGGAGCTCAAGCAATCCCTTGCCTTGCATGGGGTATTTCATATTCTAGCATTTGCAAAGATGAGTAACCAGATGCGTAGATTTTGTGGGTGTTCAAAATGCATGCAACGTGAGAATCTGGGTGGCAGTCCTGCACACAAAGGACAGCCAAGGATGAGCCGTGCATGCAAGACTGTACCCACAAGAGTTGACATCGAAGCTGCAGAATCCCTAGCAACAGGCTAAAGAGCCTGTGCCAGATCCAAAGCAGAAACGTGGAGTACTAATGAAAAAAGCAGTATTACTTGTATTTATCTTTGTATATCTTAATCAAGCCTACTTGTCTCAGTTTTTTAAAGAAGTTTGCTTTACATAAACATGATGTAAAACTTAAAAATCACCTTTGATGGCTGCTAAATAGCCTCTCAGTTCTCTCTGGAGCCTGGAACCCTCTGCCTGGAAAAGAAAAAACAAAAAAAAGGCAAGGAAGTGAAAACACATTTCAGTTACATTATTGAAAACAGTTATGTTATTGAAAACACATTTCATTTATATTTTATGCCTTAAAACATGCATACAGTATGTCAAACTTAACTAACAAAAGCAATTTCAGGAGCTATCTGATGAGTGGTGTCATATGTTGCAAGCATGCACAAGTTCATACAGAAAAGGTGGCCTGGCCAAAATGCTATGTATAGTGTACTCTCTAGGATAAAATTTCTGGGTTTATTTTATCAGTCATGGGCACAGGGAAGAATTCCAGCCAAAGAAAGACAGGTATATTTTATGGCCAAAGTCCAGTTCAAGTCAGCCTAGCCAATGTCCTAACCAGAAACACAAAGAAGTATAATCAAGAACAGTGCACCTCCACTGGAAACCACTCAAATGAGCCCTTACATAAATGGCTTACTACTTTTGCAAACACTTTTCCAAGTATTTTAACGTTTTAATATTTTGCAAGCAAGTAACTACTAAAAACCAATAATAACGTTAGTTATCTTTTTTAGCTTGGCTACTGCATCTTGCAGTCTGCTACGAAATCTCAACTGTTTCTTTGATAAATACATCAAAACGATCTTTATCTTATACCAACAGCCTTTGAAAAACTCAAAATAGACAAAACAAAATGCGTCGCTTTACTTTATCTCTGATTATATCACACGTTGGACTTCACAGCTCCTAGAATTTGCAATAAAATCTGTGCTACAGTATAGCACACACTTTATTGCTAAAAAGCTGTTCTTCAGGACACCTTCAATAGCCTGAAGATTTTAGAAGCACTCCACATTTATCAGTTCCCAATATCCTTCAAATTATTTATTTAAGCAGTTGGAAACTATAGGATTATCAGCCCGCAGTCACATTTTCTCACATACAGCTACACCATATGGAAAAATCAGCTGCAAAATATGACTGACTGCTTTGGAGTTTCTCTCATATTTTTCGTGTGAAAGTCAGAACCCAAAAGGGTGCATGTGTGAGTACTTTAGAAGACAGAGTCTCAACTGGCATAAGCTGTTATAATTCCACTTAAGTCAAAGGACTTCTGGTGTCAGTAAAGGATTTGCCATCAGCGACAGTGATACTCGGAGCATTCAGACAGAGGATCATACGAAATTCAGGTTGAAAGGGACCATCTGGGGCTTACCTGCAGCTGTGTTAAATCCAAATGGTGGTTCTCAAAAAATACTCACTTGCCTCACCAGCACACACATTGCAATGCAGATTGCATCCACCAAACTCACTTGTCTCTCCCAGCTCCCTGCAGGGAACTGAAGGCCTTTAGAACCGGATGAACCTCCCCCCAACTGCATGCACTGTAAGAAGACAGCAACTGGTTTAAGGTCCTGGAAATACCAAAGAATTTAGAAGGGAAAAATGCCCGAGTGGGCTTAGAAAGCAGACTGAATTCACTTTACGGTTGCTTTTACATTAATTTGATCTGAAGCAAAACTCCTTTTTGAACCTAAATCCATTATCAACTAAATTCTGAGCACAGGAATAGACCCACCAGGGTGGTATCTGAGAAGCTGCTGAGTAACAGCAAGAGCGCAGGAGCACCCAGTCCACCAATCTGTCTCTGGTTTGAGAATATATTCCATGCTCCAAGGAAAGGTAAACCCTTCCCTTGCTTTGGGATGAAAGCTGCATATCAAAGCAGGGGCCAGATAGGCACAGGCCAAGTAACCAGCGGAATAAACCTCAGGCTTAATTACTTACAACACAACAGAAAGTTCTGAAAGTAGTAGCAGCTTGATGTTGGGTCCCTTAAGAAAATATATACATGTACATCTTAATAGCACTTTAGTAAAAAGTACTACCCTAACGCATCATAACAACACATTTTATCATCCTACATAACACGGTAGCATCCTAACACACTTCAGAAGCTGACTTTTTTCTACTTCTTTCTGTGCTATAATGGGAAGCAGAGAGATGACAGAAGCTGTCTGCTTTCCACGGAGCAAGGCATTAAGTGAACAACACTGCCACAAAGGAAGGGAGATTGAACCCGGGAGCAGAATTTCTCGCTCTCAGATCTGATGAGGAGTATCTGTAAGCATGTGGCAGAAAAAGGAGGGAAGTTCCCTTTTTATGCAAGCCAGTCTCCTCCTGGGAGGATCCCTCGTACTCAGAGAAGTCACATGAAGGTCTAGAAATTATCTTTCCAATTTATATCTTCTTTGACCTGAGTGCTTGGGGTGAAAATGAGAAGTATATAGAGCAACTTTATTCTTTATCATGGTCCACCTGGTGTCCATACAATACAGTTTTTAGTTATTAAAGAATTTCTGATGTTTTAGGAGGAGCAAACTGCAGCTGGAAGGCTCAGAACCCTGCTAGCTGTCCTCATGTTCAGTAAAAGGTCTATATTTACTCATACACGTGCCATTTTGTCACTAGGACTAACTAGCAGACCACAAATGTCACGTCACAGGCACACACACTGCTCCAACAGTATGTTTATAGCTGTACTGCTGTGTAGTTTTATGATTGGTACCCTAAACCACTCTGAGATCTACCGTGGTTGGTTAGCATTGTGCATCATCAGCAACTGCTGCCCAGGAAAACATATAAGAAAAAGTCAAAGCAGTAAAACATGAGCAAATATTTTGCCGTATCTGCTGTTATGAATGCTGACAATTCATTCAAAAGAATAATTTTTACATGCATCTCCCTCAGTCTAGGTTATTAACAGGCCACACACCACTGAAATATTTAAGCAGCATAGAGCCATATGAATTTTCCCTTATTAGCAAATGTTGGATGACACGTGACATTAAAGCATCCACGGGCAAGGGCCAGCTCCCACTGAATGTGAGAGATAATCTCTCAGTTTCAATGCCAACAGAATTAGACCCTTCTATAAAATAGTAGAAATAAAAATTTCCATCAAAAGTTCTTAGCCCTATGAATTCTGCAAAACATGCCCCTGGTCTACATATTTTGTTATAGTAAACACAATTAGTGAAGACAGACTAATTAATATTCACAGGATGAAAATACTGCATTGTGGAGCCACACAGCTGTGTCACAACTGTGACATAAAGGTTTTAAAAAGCACTGTTTTAAAGATTGCCACATATTTAATATTGCCCCTTCTCGATGTTTACTGATACACTCTCTCCTTTCTGGTCTATCAGATGAAAACATCTGGTGGCTCTGAAACCACTGCTCCAAGTATCTTCATTAAGGGCATCAATTTTGTTAATTGAGATGCAGCTTATTGAAGAAGAATGAAAAGTAGGTGTCGTTTTGCAGATGTTGTGCTCCTCTGAAATATTTCCCAAGAGAGCGCTGATGCTTCCTTTAACATTTCATAATTTCTTTTATTTGTTCTACATGAGGCAGCAAAATGAGTCAGAGTTTCATAATATGCAGGAAAACTCCAGAGAGAAATCTCAATAGCATACTTAATAGCAAATTTCTCACAGTCAGGTTGTTTGATAACAGCAGGCATGTTCTCACCAGACATCAGTGCTCTTAGCTCACTTGGTCAAACTCAGCATACAGATTAGCAAAATTCTGTCAGGCAATCCTGTTAAACTGCACATAAGAGCAAAGGAGGCACGCTAACAACACAAACCAACATCCCTCATTAGGAAAATCGACACAGCTCTCCACAGTGATGTCCCAAACAACCACCTGTTGCTCTGAACACTGTAGCACGCGGTCAGTGTCACTGTCAGAACCCCTTTTCTGCTCTCTGGCCTCATTACATGGTCAGTATTATGCAGCCTGTAAAGACACATGCACCCCGTGAGATAAGGAGGCTCAGTGTTTCAGGATCTTGTCATCTACAGCCACAGGTCTTACACACCTTTATGGCAGCATTAAGCCCTTTCAGTACTACTGATTCTTGTGTATGTTTAGTTTTGGTTTTCTTTTCAAATAATAGTATTTAAGCATATCTTAGCACTGGAATTAAGACAAAGAGAGCCACAGCATTGTTGGCTGTAAGACTGACAAGATCTACAGCAAGTTAATGACTAAAACCATAAAAAACATGGTTTGTGTCTTACCAGCTTTTGCTTCCTGAGGCAATAGAAAAATCGTTGCTTCCACTCAGAAATTAAAGGCCACCTTGCCTCCACGAAAGCTGGAATTGGATGACCTATTTGCCAGGCATCATTTATTCACAGCTTTCCAGGCAGAACAGAAGAGTTTGATTTTTCTATCATGTCACATACAGGATATAAACACAATACATCTTTACAGGAAAGGTCAGCACAGCATGTGCTTGATACCAAAAACAAATAAATCACTCCACTTTAGCGAGAGTCAAGAGCACTGTCAATGCTGAACCTGAAGCACAGGTTAATTAATAACCTGTCCATAGAAATGCAAACCAGATAATTATTAATGCAGCTCCAAGTCTAATACTGGAATTTTGTCATTCCATCACTAAGACAGCAGGGAAATAGCTCAAAAGAAAGCATTTTCTGTAACACCTGGAAGACATCCTTTATTGTAATGTGCAGTTATCAGCCACAATGTAAAGCAGCATTGTCTCTCTGTTCGTAAACACTTTAGGTAGTATTTACTAGTAAGTCTTTTAGGGAACTCAGAAGTATGAATACAAAGGACTATTGCATTAAGTGAAGCTTAAAATAAGAGGCTATTAGGACAAATCCATAATTCAGTACGAAATATATCTGCATACCAGAGTACCCTATTTTACCATTTCTCAGTCTCCTTATAGTTCCTAGAACTGTCTCCCAAATTTTGGAATCTTTTTCTTAAAGAAATACATTTCTTCTTTACTCTTTCTACAAGCTGTAAGAGTCTTGGGATTTGAATTATGTGTCTAGTGCATCACTTGAAAATAGTTTGGTTTGAAACCTTCTCTGGAAACAGAGGGTTTTGACATCCCAGTACCTACCAGGACAGCACCAAATTTGTAGTCCAGCCACTAACAAGGCTCAAGAGCAAGATTTTCATCATTCTAGTTATTAAGCAATATGATGAGTTGAAGTAAACTACAGCAAATCAAACTGGCTCCTCAGACAACCTGGACTAATCCAAAACGTATGAGCTCTAAAGGGAAGGACCAGTGAGCTCTGCCCCATGTTAGCAGTGACTGCCAGTCACTGAGAAAGCTCTGTGCCTGGTGTGGTGCTTAACTAATTAACCCTTTTACTGAACCAAGGGTCTCTGCTTCACATGAGTGGCACCCTCCTTAAATGAAATGCCAACCCTCTCGCCTCACAACTATACCTCTTCCTTCTCAAGCTACTTTCATACTTATTACATCTTCCTACAAGCATACTCAAGTTCTCAAAGTAAGGCCCAGACTTACAGTTCTAATGAAAATTTGGGGTGTGCAAAGACAGCGAGTGCAGAGTCTACAAGTCTATGGCTATGGCTCTATACATACTAAATGTTGAGCTGGACTTTCTGAACATGTACTTGGCCTCTGTTTATGCCTATAGCTGCATATCCATAACTATTTTTTAAAATAACATATATAAGCTATGTATTAACAGGTCTGGTAGAAAACTGTCCAGAACTGTTTGTTGTGAACAGCATCACGTTCAATCCATGTGTTAAATCCCAAAGCTGGGCTACGTCACCTATCCCCAGGGTCAGTTATCCCAAAGGGCTCCAGAATAAACATATACCAGTCTGTTTGAAAAATAGGCAGAAATAACTCAATCATTCAACTGCACTGCCTGGGAGAAAACAATTAGCACAGTTACTAAAGCTGCACAGGCATAATAGTTTATATCCAAGAGGCAATCAAAACCAGCCCAGTGTGACAATGGTTTAGACTTTAGATTTGGAGCAATCAATAGGCAGAATCAAAAAAGCAAAACATCGGATCAGCCGCTCTCTCCTTTGAACTGAGGAATTAGTTGGAATGGATCTGGGCTGTTCCTGCAGAGATGATTTTGTAGCATAAAAGAGGGCCTCACCTTCCAGGGTATCCTAACTGATTTAAAATAAATGAGGTTGAGATGAGATTTAATGGTACACTACACTTCTTATCTTGGGAAAAACGGCCCCTCAAACATAAGGAAATTATTGAACATTTCAGGATGTATTACCATTCAGGTAATCAGCAGAGAAGCCCCTCCCATAGCCTCCAAAATACTTTGCACGTTGTATTGCTTGTATTTGGCTTAGCGGTCATCCAGTATCCAAAGTACGTTTTGGCACTGCTCCTGAAAAGCTGCCTGTCAGATGCAGTCCCCCTGAATGCAAACACTTCCTGGCTCACAAAATAAAGCTCCCTCCCACTAGTCTAGACCGTGTTTTCCTGTGTCTAGTTTACTTCGAAGTGTCTATCAAGGACACCATTTGGCATCACCTTTGTTTAGCAAAGGAGTCTCCTTATGGACAGAGCTGTACTGAACCAACAATATGTTGCACCTTAACAAGTATCAAGAATCTCCTGCAATTTAGAATGAGATTGTGCAGACAACCAAGGAAATCTGAGTATCAGCTAAGGAGAAATAGTGTCTCCCATTCAGAGTAATTTTAAAGCTCACACTTTTTGTTTATTGCCTGGATTCTTGTCTCTATCTCAAGTCCATGCACGAGATCAGTAAAATGAGGGAGTCTAAGGGGAGGACATAAGGTAGGTTTAAAGATGGTCAAATAGATGTATGGGGTACGTAATAATTCCCAAAGAAGGTGTTGCAGAACACAGATTGAATTTCACATGATTATAATACATATTGGCACTCCCCCTCTTCATCATGTTCTTCGTTCAACTCCAGATTAAGACACCTATCACTGTCTACAGGAGTTGAGTGCCCCTTCTTGTCTTAGAGGCAATGCAGATCTCTTCAGTGCAACCTGTGGAGTCAGGAGGGCAGTTAAGAAAATCCTCCAGTCAAAACCATTCATGCAGCATAACTGTCTAGTGCCATGTGTGATACATCCACAAATGGCAAACACAACTGGTCCTAAGGCACCTGCCAGCTTTGCTGAACAGCATTTGGAAGGCAAGGAGGACACACTAGGGCCTCACAAGTGGAAAAAGGTGCAACGTTTAGACAACTGACTCACAACGCCCACAGCAGCTGCTCAACTCAGTTGGTGGGGCTGTGCCAGGAGCCACAAGTGACCCTAGCGCAGGCCATGCCCTCACTGACGGGTGCCATCCTGCAGGGTCTGGGCCAGAGGGGCAGAGCCAGGGGCTGGTAAGAGGCTTCACTGACACCCCCCTGACCTAGCAAGGGTTTGAATCAGGTCCCAGGGTCTGTCTGGGAGATCCAGATGGGAGCAGCAGGAGATCCAGCTGAAGCACAGATCCCGTAGGCATGGGGACCAGCCTAAGACATGACTTAGGGAGGGACTGCATGCCTAGGGCTTTGCTAAAATGGGACTCCTAGGCTTATGTGCAGGGTTAGGGGTCCCAGATGGGGCTGATCAGAGCCACTGAGGCCCACAGATGCCCCCAGAGAACTGACAGGTTTCTGTCTTGGCCCTCTGGACCACACTGCCCAGTTCAGCATAAGCATCTGGGAAGTTCCAACTCAATCTGACACCCATGTTCACGTGTCATAACCTGGAACTGGATCACTCGCCAGGGGCAAGGTTCAGCTGCCAAAACACACGTGGCTGTTGCTGCTGGAGATGCCACGGGATGCTTGAGAGGACCACAGAGCCAGCAGGTATGATACAGGGCTGTGGCCAAAGGCACATGCCTCTGTCTGGGGCAACAGCTGGGGGCCAGGCAGGACACCGTGAGGCACATCTGGTGCCTATGTGTAGGTGGTGAATCTCATCTTGAGTATCTTAACTCATGAATAAATGTTAAGAAATCATTGGCACGTTTGATGCAAAAAGAGCACTTCAATAAATGCTGTCTCACAGAACAACTTTAAGACAGTGTTGTGTCATAGCTGTAAGGCAGCTAAGCATGTTTGCATGAAATGAAGACCTGGCCAGGATAAACCCTTCCAGGACCCCTAACAATTACACCCAGGGAGCAGCTCTTACTGCGAGGCACACATTAAGTAAAAACAGTCCACAAAAGTAGTTTCTTCTTGCTCAACAACAGCAAAAAAAGGCTCTTCATTTTCACCTAATTCTATAAACTAGCAATAACAGCATTTGACATCTTCATGGGCAGCTGCTTTTGTAGTAGCAACTGCTATATCTCTGCGTGTATATATACAATACATAACATTAATGGTTTTAAACACTAAAATATATTGTAACTGTAGTCTGTAAAATAAAAGAATGCTCATAACTACATATGGAAAAATAATGAGAAGTAAATATGCACAGAAATGAAATAGAATATTGATCTCTTACAAAAATGAAGCAAGCACTCTGAGTCAATAAAATATACTTGGGGATAAGGGAATTGCTACTTCCTGTCAAAAAAGAAAGTGTAAGATGCAGTTGCTTGAACAACAGAACAGAGATGAAATTTCAGGTAAATCCCTGATGGACTTGATATTTTCACAGTCGAGAGAAATATGCAGGAATTATCTTTTTTTCTTCCCCCCCTCTGAACTTCAGGGTCGATTAAGAGGCTGAGCACATCCACAATTAGCTGTGCAGAGAGAAACGGTTAAGCTTCAAGAAATTTGTTGCAATACACTGAAAATCTGTGTCGTACTGTGTCATATATGAGTTACATATGTTTTGTTTGTTCCACAATTTTTGATTTAGAGTGGCAATTTTCAGTTTTCAACTTAAGTGGAAGGGGAGAACTTTGTAGAGTAGGGCTGATGGTTGAAGTCAATGATCCCAAGGGTCTTTTCCAACCTCAATGATTCTGTGATTCTGTGAATATCAGCTGTATTCACTGTTAAAAGTGAAAATGTTTTTACTGTTGGTTTCAGCTGCAGCAGCTTACTGCTTCTTATGGGAAAGTCCTGAGGCTCTGCAAAGCCACCATGCTCTGTTCTCTCCAGACTCAGTTTCTCCATGGTGATTCATCTGGGTAATTCAACTCTGGGTTGTCAGGCCCAGAAGGGGCTCTTATCCAGTGGTACTCTGAAAGAGATGGGAATCACCACTGGGGAGTCTAAATGAGCTTTTCCTACAGACAGATCTGCTGGACATACCCTTACACACATAGTCTTCTGCTGAGTTTCGTACATACTCACCATCCAATCTGCTATTAATCAAGGAATAGCATGTTAAGATTTCAGTTTTTCAATTATCTGTTTCCTGGGTAATGAGCACTATGCACTTTCCTTTCCATGAGCTGAACTGGAAGTCTTCATTTATTATCTTTGGCAAGTATTAATAAAAAGATCATTCTATATTTAAGACTGGTTGACCTTCCAAGTGTTGCAGCCTCAATAAGGTAGGGAAACAAGAAAACCAGACCATTTTCACAGTTTTCAGCTTACCAGGATCCCTAGAGCCCACATGGCACCAGCTGCTACAAACAACTTACAAAGAGACACAGAACTAAAGTGGCAGTCTTCCTCAAAACCAAATGTAGGTAGGTGAGATGGCCAGGGAACAGCCAAATTACTGCTAAATGAGATTGCAAGAAACAAAGTAAAGGTTGGACCTTCTCTCAAACTGCCTCTGCCATAGAAAGGCCTTGTTAGGTCAGCAACGACCACAGAGACAATAATCCTGGAGGGAACTGCAAAAGAGAGGAGGGGCAGTTCTGCTTGCAAGCCACCTGAATGGCCCACATCAACAGTTTGGTGGACCTCAAGCACAAGGATCAATCGCCCATTCTGCCTTTTTATTCTTCAATATCTAGAATTTAATTTTTCTTTTTCGAAAGGCTCTAGAGTTGCAGAGATAACCTTGAAAGCAGCACTGAACGTAAACCAAGAAGAAATGGCAGCCTGAGTTCACAGAAAACTGCAGTTCTGCAAGGTATTAATCAGTAAGAGTAATAATTCAGGTGCACATTGTAATGCTTTGCATTGTTACAATGCTATTCATTTGTAGATCAAAGCATGGACAAAACTAAAAAAATTTAAGCAATTTCTATGCTTCTTATTGGTGAACATGGCAGAAACAGTGCTTTTGCAGCATTTTTTCCCCCGGTATTTAAAGAATTGAGCACAACAGAACTCTTTGAGGGCAAGCCCAGCAGAGCAGAGTAAGCACGTGTGATTAGTTTAATGTACAAACATTCTCACTCATTTGGTGTGCCAGTGGACCTAGCCTAATCTGCACGTGCCCCTCAAGAGAGCTGTAGTAGTTCCCTCTGCACTCCTCTGTACTCAATTCCTCCCCTGGCCCCAAGTCACATTTGCATCCGGATTTAGCATCATGCAGTTCCTGCAGAGTCCTTGACTATTTATGACTGTCTCTGTACATCAAAGGAGGAGGAAATAAACAGAAAGCAATGCTAAGATCCTCCTTAGCCCTTAGCAAGCCTTTCAGCTGATAATCACCATTACAGAAAATTCTTGGTAAAGGACAGAAAAAACAAACACTTGAGACATAATTTTGCTTAAAAAGATTTTTTTCCCTCTTTCATCTCTTTTTTTAAAATTTTACTCAGAATTTTTAGCTAAAAAAATATCCCACAAAACTCTGTTGCTTCATGGGGATGCTCCAGCTGCTCCTTCTGCACCCAGTAAAAATCTTACAGATGCACCTTATTTCTAGTAACACAGTTACTAGCCACGCAAACAGCTGGGATATTGACAGAAAGGATAAGCAGCAACATAAGGACAATCAAGAAGAAAGAAATGCTCCATTGATATCCCAGCATACTTGGAAAAGAGGAAGGGGAAGAAAAGGGAAAATGTAACATCTCTGTAGGGTTTCAAAGCTTCTGAGTGCTTCTTCAGGCCTATTAAATCCCACCATCTTCCTGACCTCAAGAAATTTGAGGGAGGAACCACCCTCTTCGGAGAAACAGATTCTTTGACTTCCCATCATTTTCACCTTTGGGGAAGAGTGAAGACCTATGCAACAGCCCAGTGGCTCCTGAAACCTCCCTCCATTCTACACTGAGAGAGGAAAATAAAGGCTAAGTGACCATAAGATGCAAAAGAGTTAATAAGCATCCCAGCAGTCAGGACGCAGGGTTTGTGTTTACATGGAAAGGACAGAAGTGCATGTGACAGATAGGACTGATTCAGGGCAGAAATTGCAAACACTGACATGAGCCAATTTTTACATCGTGTAAGATGTGTGGGAGTAGTTCTCTCACCCTCCAGTGCCTTTCTATATGAGCTCTACATGATAGCTCACAAAGACGACAGATACCTCAGTTCATACTTACATAACAAGACTATTTTCTTGGTGGTGGTAATGCAGCTCATGGTAGGCTTTAATGTGTACTACAAAGCTACTATTTAATTAATCGCAATTAATCACCTCAGAGCCAAAAAGTCTGTCCAACAAAGCAAGGAGTAATTGAGATTAGAATTTAGGATTGCACTGGGAGTAGATTATAAACTCTTTGGGGCACCTTCGTTTTCATATGTTGTGTTTACATTAAGAATAATTGAGCACTGCTCCCCAGTAGTGCTTCATCAGCACTGCCACCATAGCCCCCTGCACCCACAGGGAGCATAACAACACACTGCATTCTGAAACTATTCATCTATTCACAGAATCACAGAATCATCTAGGTTGGAAAGGACCTTGAAGATCATCTAGCCCAACCATTAACCTAGAACTGACAGATCCCAACTACACCAGATCCCTCAGTGCTATGTCAACCCAACTCTTGAACACCTCCAGGGATGGGGACTCCACCACCTCCCTGGGCAGCCCATTCCAACGCCTAACGACCCCTTCTGTAAAGAAATACTTCCTAATATCTAGTCTAAACCTTCCCTGGCGCAACTTGAGGCCATTACCTCTTGTCCTATCACTTGTTACTTGGTTAAAGAGACTCATCCCCAGCTCTCTGCACCCTCCTTTCAGGTAGTTGTAGAGGGCGATGAGGTCTCCCCTCAGCCTCCTCTTCTCCAGACTAAACCCCCCCAGTTCCCTCAGCCGCTCCTCGTATGACATGTGCTCCAGACCCTTCTCCAGCTTCATTTGTTTATTCACTTTGTTTACAAGTGGTACTATTATATTATGTTACATTATATGAAAGCATTTCCACAAAATGAAACCAAGGAAATATATCTCTTCTCTGAAAGAAGGCAACTACAAAGCTGCATGTAGTTGGGGTTGGATTCTGTTCTCAATTACCCTGTTGAAAATGTGCTGTCACTCTGCTGATCCCAAGCAGTTCGAGCACGGTGGTGTTATACATGATCACAATATGCGCTTTTACTAGGAGCGCATTTCTTAGCCCTCTGCTTGCACAAATCCAACTCTTCTTTCTCTTTGAAAATAGCAGAACAAAATCTTATACCCCCCCAAAAAAAATCTTACCTGTTACCTTGCAACACCTTCTCCAAAATCAGCAAGTTCAGATACACTGCATTATTCTTAAGACACAATTAAAGGAACTGAAAAAGTAACTGACCTCTTGCCGTTTGAAATTTTGAACGTATTCTTCAAACTGCTCATCTTTTGTTTCATCTGCTTTTCCTAGTTTTTGAAGTACCTATATGGAAAAGAAAAAGGAATAATTTAATATTTCTGTCACAAAACAAAAATGCTGCTACTTTCAACACTTCTGTTCTTGTAGTTAGACTTAAATAGCATTTTATTTTTGGGGGTGTTGCATGCACTGCTGTTTCCAAAGTTCATATGGGAAACCATTTTTGTCAAAATAAAAAAGGATAAAAGCAGAAGGATCGTGTGTGTATGTGTGTGGAAATACATTTCAAAGTATGGAGTCCTCCAGGGTATGTGGTTTTTTTAATGAAGCAACTTTTTTTAGCAAAGAATCCCAGGGTTTCAAAGCGAGGAAGAATGAGAGAAATTTCCTGGAACCGCAAGTTGTCCTTTTCAAGGAAAGAAAAAAAAAAAATCAAATTTCATTAGGTTTTTCTTGTTTATGGCTCATTACATCAAACAGTATTAACATTGTCCTTATCTACATGATTTTCAACACAAAGTCATAGAGAATCAAGAACTGTAAGGCTTCATGAGAAATTGTTACAGCTGATGCTTATTTAAAACTTCTAGTGGTCTTCATATTTGCTCCCCTCATTAATTCAGAAGTGGATTGTCATCCTCTAGATAATAAACATACTGCAATATGTCAGCAGTAAGGGCTGTTCATGTGATAGCAATCTCAAAAGTAATTTGACACAACTACACTGTATACTGTACTTAACTACAATAAATGCATTCTATTATTAAATCCCAGCGCTACCCATTCATCTTAATATTGAAGACTTATATCTATCTGCAAATAGGCTTCACCCTTCTTGTCAAGCAACCCCTGAATCTTTATAGAGTACTTGGATGCAGAATGAACCATCTCACATAGTGATGTTGATTGCTCTCCCATGACAAATTGACCAAACTTTCCATTTTCACAGGAAAAAACAAAAACAAACAAATGAAAAAAACCCAACCAAATAGAAAAGTAGTAATATTAATAACGATACTATGAATAAATATATGAACATCACCACCTGTTCTTCTCAAAACAAAGACTCTATAGCTCCAGTCCTGCCATATTCTGTCTCTGACCACCTGTCTCTCCTAACCCCAGCCTCTAGACCCACACCATGAAACCAGGCTGCACAAAGGAATGGTGAGCATTGCCACAGTGGCAACTGGGGGTCAAGATGATCATGAAGGTGATGCGATGCTACCTGTGGACCTGGCATGTAGAACTTCAAGGAAATTTTGATGTATTTACAGCAGAAAGACAGAAAGAATGACATCAGAGGAAAACATGAAGACCAGTCTTTTGCTGCCTATAGCTATGCTTTAGCTTTTAATTTCCCCTGCTCATCTGGGCATTTTGGGTTGCTTTTGAGCCTGCTGACTAGTCCCAAAGACCTCATACACTCTTATCACCAACCTCTTCATAAAATATTAAAATGTATTGCAGATGGTTTTACAGAGGAATCATTTAATTTAACATTTCGAATCATCACAGGCCTTCACATTGCTCCTTGTCACCAATAAGCCAAACAGGCTGCCCCCAACTGTGGCACAACTTTGATCCACACCAGGTGGCTCTCTGAAAATCCAACATTTCGTTTTCAAAGAGGTGGCTGCCACGTAAGCCTCCCAACCTCAGCAATACATTCAAATCATGTTCACAGGAACAAGCAGCAGGCATGTTAATTGTAGTCTGAGTGATTCGTAACATAGGTAACAAACCACTGCAAGAAAGGTTGTCATGATAAACTCTTTTCTGTTTCCCAAAATACCAACAGCACACATCCACACCTCGTGTGCTCAGACCCAATAGCGCAAGGCTCATAAGGGAACAGCCTACCTCTCACAGCACCTACATCTTATGTGGGTTTTTTTTTATCTTATCTCCAACTTTCAATTTCTCTACAGGTATTTAGCTAAACTGAGACTAAGATGCAGTGTTAGAACTTGGCCTCTGCAAATACCAACCCTAATCTTAATCCAGGATTATGTTAAAAAACCATTAATAACATAGCTTCCCCATTTTCCTAATCCTAACCCAAATCAGAACTACAGATATGTCACATGGTTGGAACTAGAAGGTCCAAGCCAGAGGCTTGGTGTCAGCTAAAGACATCTGCTCTCATGGAAGTCCCGGAGCCTATGCCGTACACACAGATAACTGGGGTTCACTCACTCTTTCCCTAAATGCAATCCTAATCCTATCCCCACAATTCTATATAGAGACAGAGGAGCAGGCAGGGGCTAGAATAAACTATTCCTCACAGGTCCCTTTAGATCCCATCCATATAGCCCCATGGACCCCTGAACATCCTCAGCCTTTTACAACCAACCCAATTGTAACCACAATTTAACAGCAGGTAAACAGGTAGGTGACCAGAATGAAGGTAAGGCTACCTTTCAGCATTTATTTGTGCACTCCTGTCTCAAAGTGGAAGTCTCTTGTCAACAGAAATCTTGTAGTTTATTTTTGCTCAGTTTGATCACCACCTATAGAGAGTCTTTGGAGTAGGGTTAAGGCCAGATGCAGGCTTATCTACATCTACACACAGGTTCCTCCAACTCCTCCTGTGGACAGGCTGAAATAAATTACAGACACATTGTTCATCTTGTTATATAGAGCACCTGGATCAAGATTAGAGTCAGGGTCTGGTTTAGGGCTAGGATTATGAAAAGGCAAGTAGACAGCCTACTAGCATTAGGCTTAGATATTGGTCAAGAGAAAACAGAGTTAAAACATCCAGGTTACTGGAAAGTATCTGATGGCCCTTAAAGGTAAAATGAAGACTGTGCTCAGGAGCAGCAAGTACCTAACCTCCCCCTTAAGCCTCAGTTCAACCACCCTTCCAGATAAGGATTAGATTTAGTAATAGGAATAGCTCAGTTTATATGCCCCTGGGGACAGGAGAAGAGTAGATGGACAGTGTTTTACAAAAGCCTTGGAGCGCTCTACAAGGTGCCAAAGAAAGTAGTTCTGGGTGGATAAATGGCTAACATTTTATCTTAGGTCCATGTGGTAGGTAACACATATTGTGGATTTGGATTCAGGCACTAGAAAAAGAAACAGCAGAGGAACCAAAGCCGTTGCTGAATATTCAGTGGCCTGTAGGGCTTGAATGAAGCCTGGACTCAGAGAAGGCAGGTGGCTAGCTTTTTTTCTTTATTTTTTAATTAGTATGCCCACACAGAGAAATAATGTTTGGGGTTAGGGTTAAGAACCTCTATCAATGTGTATGAATAGCCTGTACCATTTCAAATAAAATAATTTTAAAATATTAAAGAAACAGACATGAACTAAATCTCACTGTTCTACAGTCAAGTATTCTGTGGTCTTCTGAAGACTATAAAATAGCTGGTGAAGATGATCACCCTATCAAAAAAAAAGAAATAGGTAAAAAGCTATCCCATTTCATATAATTAGACTGAATCGGCTACCAGCAAGTTTTCTCTTAAAATGCCATTAAAAGACCAAAAAAGAGGGAGAGAGACAGACAGAGACAGAATTTGAAACAGCTGCTTTAGTTTTTTCTTAATTTAACTGTGGTCTCCAGACATGATATTGTACAATTTGCTTAATGCACTGAATTACCTTAATGCTCTAAAATGAATATTGGTGTTGACCCAGCATGTCGCTAAGAATATATAAACTAAATAATTAAGTCAAATCAGCATTGATAATGAAGTAAAAGCTACATTTGAACTGATGGTAAACTTAGATGCCGCCGAGTGAATACGTGTAGAGAGGAATTTTCTGGCAATGTGGTACTGAGATAAATAAATGAGATTCTACACAAATACATAAAATGTGAGTAAGGACATTAAGCATGTACGATATCATTCATAAACAGCACCAACAGTACACGTCTAGATACAAAATACAAGAATATTTCCATTTGGCTATGCTGTATCTTCAGTAAACCTTTTGGAAAACGCAAGATTAAACAGTTCCCCTTCAGTCTTCTAAGTGCTTTCATTTACCAAGTAATATATTTCAGTTCTATGAGGATCTGAAGTGTTAGTAAGAAAAGTCAGTACTTTGCTGATCTTGAATTAAAATGGTCAATATTATGACTGTGATGTGAATGTTCTTAAGTGTCTGCAAAGTGCCAAAGAAAGGAAACTAATATATTAGAAAAAATTACAGATGAGCTTGAGTAAGCTTGATTATACCGAAAACTCTTGTCTTGTGGCAAGGACGACAGTGTTACTATAGTTGCTGAGAGTACCACTCTGATAGACCTACCCATCCTCCCCTAAAAAAGTTTCCGAGAAGATGGCAATTCAAGGAAAGGAAAAAAAAAGGAAAAAAGAAATTAATTCTCTGACGTAAACTGTGGCCACTCAGGAGCTGCCTCAAGAGCAGCTAAGGTCCCTGCAAAGCAGCAGCAGCAGAGAGGATAGGAATTGACTGTAACCTCATCAGACATCCCAACATGCATCATCCCCAGTCACGCATCAGTATTCTTAAAGAGCAACCAACATGTTCAAAACCACTCAGGGCAGGAAGATGCAACTGCTCAGACAGGACTACCCAGGACAAGAATTTATCAGAAATTCCCAGGACTGTTAAAACACTGAAAAAGCAAAACTAACTTGCCATAAGTAGCATTATTTAAGGATATAACAGAATAACCCCAGTATGAAGAGCAAGACAAACACTTGTGAGAGTCCAAAATGGTCATGGACTCACTGCTCAAAATCTTTTGAGAATAGTGAAGCGCTCCAGATCTCAACAGATGCAAACTCATGCATCTACAATACTGTTCCACAACACTTTTTTTCTAATACCATACGCTTCTACAACCCGTAAAAGAAATACTAGGGCTGCATGACTAACATTTGCAGCTTTCCAAAGGAGTTTCAAGATGGTACTTCTGAGCAGAAATTGGTTAAAATGAAAGGAGACCATTCAGGAGAAATCATTTTAGAGTCACCTATGTGCAAAACTTCATAGGGATTTCAGCAAATGCTCACAAAACTGAAAGAAGTATTTGGTCAACATAAAATAGAAGCTTTGAAAGAAGCTTATGATGCCCGACAAGAATGCTTACCCAAGGTGAGAAAAAAAAAAAGGGATAAGTTTGAAGAAAACTTACCCAACTACAAAATAGTATACAACAACTCATACGGCAAACGTATAAAATGACCCCAAGCTTAGCACAGCCTGACAGTAATTCTAGATGTACAAACAACTCCGCCCCACCAACCATCTCCCCCACAAAAAAACCCACACAGGCACCTTCAAGTTTAAAAAGACAAAACTTTTCATGTGATGGGATGCTATACAAAGCATCCAACACCACAAAACCATAAAAAAAGTGTCAAATTAGACAAGTTAAGCATGATCCATGATATCCAGCTGGTATTTGAGAAGTGTAGGAAAAAAGTTTAAGAAACCCCGTTTGTTCCAGAAATAAAAGCTAGCTTGGAAGACAACACATCAAAATATGAAGCCTGGAACAGAACTAATTCCAAAATGCATCTACTGACTCTCACTTAAGCGTGAGAGCAGGGTGCTAAACACAAGAAATAGAACAAATACTCAAGACTCACTGAAGCCACATGAGCTTCCCACCTCCTCACTGTTAGCATGTGGGTAGCTGAAGCGAAACCAGAGGGAGAATCATTACAAGGATGCTACTTGGTTGTTCCCCTGCAAAGAGGGGCAGGAAGAGACAGCGAATTGGATTACAGATACCTAAGTATAAAGCTTATGGAACTACATGTTTAGTCCAACTAATGAAAAGTCTCTTCTCCAAAGAGGTGACATTCATCTCTAACTACTCAAGATCTACTTGGGTGGCATTTAAAAACAAAACAAAAAACTTCTTTTACTATGATGTTGAACTCTACAGTCTTATCCTGCTTCCATTTCACTCCAGTATTGAAATCTCAAAATATGGTCAGAAAGAGAAGACGGGTGGAGAGGTATTTTTCAATATTATTACATGGCAGGATTAAAATATGCACAATGTATTTCATAAAAATTAGATGCAATTCCCTAATTAGAAAAATAATAAATAAAAGATTCTTTAAAAACGTGCTAATTTTTCTCTAGCGCTGTCCTTTGTTTTCTGAGGGATTTTTTTTGAGGAGAATTATAATTGTATATAAACAACAGGCATTTTAAAAATATAAAGTCCAAGAACTTTTTGGCATTGTTTTAATTTCTGCAAAAATTAATTTACATAGAATATGACCTAAAGTCTCAAGGTATGTGTGCAAAGCAACTGCTTTTATCACAGGTGGGGAAAATGAGTCATGGAGTAAACAAGGTGGGTTTTGTTTGGAGCTTCTTGGGGTCGGAGTTTCTCCAAGAATTTCCATTTGAGGGTGCTGGAGTAAGTTTCTGACTAAACAGAGGAAAAGATGAACATTCTTTGGCTTTCATGCTGGTAAGTTAGATAGCTGAGCACTTTAGGGAGAAAAAACCCCAGTATTTAACATTTCCTTTTTAGGGTGAAAGCTTTGGCTTTCCAAACAAGCTCAGTATTTTTGCCTAGCCAGAAACTATACCGTATTTAACATTATTAGGATTTTGTAAAGTAAGTAGATCAGCAACCAGAACATACCCAATAAGTATAAATTACTGTTTTATCACAGAGTTAAGATACACATCTGAAACAGCACAGTATATTGGTCAGCTTCAATTCTGCTATGAGTACTTGGATCCCAACATAGCTCCAATGCAACAGGCACTTCTTTTTTTCCAAGAGGTTGACTGAATTTCATACTTTCCACGCTATACAGCCATACACTTTCTAAGAACTCAGGCTTGCCTTTGTACTGCTGCTGCTATTCCACCATTGCGTTCCTGCAGAAACAACAGCTGACAGTGACAAATGTTTGCCCAAGCCTCTGTTCTCACTAATACCTGCTGGAGGGCTGTGAAAAAAAATCCCTTTGTCATTGACAGACTCTCAAAAGCCTGAAAACCTGTTTAAAACAGAACACTGAGCATTTTACTAAGAGGGTTATATAAAATGCAGAAAGACACTACAATGAAACTCTTCACTGATAAGCAGTTGCTTTGTGTGGTGCTGGTTTGTATCAGAACCACTCCAGGAGTCCTGAGGACTGCAGCTGGCCACCAGGCAGACACGAGACCTGAGTCAAGAAGGGTGATGCTCTGGCCTGTTTCTGAAGCCTCAAGAAGATCCACTGGTGTGTAAAACACAGAGATGATAATTTAAGAAAACACGCTTTAAATCATTAAGGAGCAATGACCCTCCAACTCAAACCACTTTAAAAGAATTACTGTGGAGATGGCAAATGAATTTACAAGAGCTCAATCAGACACGGAAGCAGAAGGCTTGCAAGAAACACCTATGCTCTCACTCTCCTCTGGTCACTCTCTCTTCTTCCTCATCTTCAGCAGAATTTGCAGTCCACATTGTTTCCATTACTGATCTTAAGAAATGACTAAACCTAGCTCAGGTTTCCAGATCAACAGTAGGTGATCTGTAGTTACCACTCCTGTCTTCTGTACACACTTGCACTATTAATGATACATAGAACAACTGATCCTTCAACAAATTACAGCCAATCTTCACTCTCACATAATGTGTCTTATATCTCTGTTACTGTACTGGCATTTGTTCCTCAGCCTCCCAGTTTGGTCTTCCCTTACACCTGGCTCAATCATCCTCATATGCCCACCATTTACAGTTGAATTTCATTGCTGAAGTTTGACAGAGTGGATCATGTACTAGAAGAAAGGCCATCACGTAAACTTCAATTTGGGAATGTACCATTTAGTAAAGGACTGCAACTCCACAATTGCTATTTTAATATATGACAGAGGCAATTTCTGCTGTACGGGGTCACAAAGCAAAAGAGAAGCCATATCCTGAACTGCATTAATGCATGAAATACGGCCCAAGCAATGGAAAAGGGCCGCTGCTAGGTACCAGGAACTCTCTGTTATGGAACAGCATAAAAACAACTGTACAGGTCAGACTAATTGCCCCTATAATATACCAACCTCTCTCCACACCCCCCCCCCCCCAAAAAAAAAAATGCCTAGGGAAGATACATGACAAGTGTGCAGTGACACTCCTCCAGAACCCTCTCCCAACCCTTAAAAAACTGCATTTCAACAGATTCCCAACATGGTCTCCACATTTTATAGCCCTGATGGATTTTCCTTACTGATGGTTTGTCCTGCTGCTTTGTGAAGCTCTGATAAGGTATTTACTGTTTCAAGAAGCATGAATGTTCGCTTTTCTCATGGCTGCTTTTCTTTTGTTAATTTTTTGTCAGCTTTTGCTTGCTGGTGCTTTGAATACTGTAAAATACCATGATGCATGGGAACAGTTTGCTAACAAATGAGAATAGTACTGAATAATATCCAGACAAGCATAATACATTATGAGAAGGTATGTTCTCTTAATCAAAATTGAAAGAGGGAAACGTGGTCTTTCTACACAGTCTAAATGACAAATGGGAACACCATGCTATGAGAGATGATTATAATAACCTTTCTGCAAATTACAGAATCTAATTGTACACCATTGCCCAGATAATTTAAAAATGCTCTAGAGAGATCCACAATATAAACAAGATTACAATTCCTCTCAGAATGAAGCCACAGACTTCTACATTGTCTACCATAGTCCTTGGTCATTTGGTTAAAACCAGAAAGCTTTATGCAGAGCACTGACTTGCACATTGCAGTGCACCACAACACATAGACCATTACTCACCCTTTTCTTTGCAACATCCAGAAAATTTGGTCTACTGGAAGTAGGTACCCTTGCAAAATTTAAGACAATAGTAGGTGGCTATCGTTCTGTGTGTGATCCTAAGGGATCCAGCAGTAAAACCTAGCTGAGCAGTAGGAATTGAAGGAGACTGAAGGATGAGCTTTGAAGTTCGCAAGGCCTCATATTGCTGGTGAGAAGGGAAGGGATACTACCAGCTATGACAACGTACTGCTAGGGACTTCTCCAGCTTGTCTCTTACAACCTTCACAGGGTTTAATGCTATGGGGCTCTCCCACACGGTAAGGTGGCTCATCAGACACTCTCTGCAAGTATTCTGAAAGGTGCTTATCCCCAGTAGATGGTGAAAGCCTAGCACAGCTTCAGAGAACTGCCATGTACTTCAAAAAATAAACAAGCTGTAGACCAGTTTTCCACCATCAGCTCTATATGACTAGCCTGTATAACAGAGGATAGCATCCAGGTGGAGATACTGAAATGGTGCACGGCAGGTGATTTTCATGGGATGTAGCTTAAAGAGGAAAAAGAAAAAAAAAATTGAAAGAAACAAGAAACAACATAAGACTAAGATGCAGAGAGAAAGAGTGAGAAATCAAAGAAAGAATTAAGAGGGAGGAAAACCATTATGAGAGAATAGAGATCAAGCTAAAAGCAAAGAATCAACTTTGAGAAACTGTGGGTTTGAGTCATTTGCCTTCCCGTAGGCATCTCAGATGGCACAGGATGTTTCAAACATCTCCGTGCAGGTGGCAAACATGACACAGGACCTATGGAAGTGTCTTCTGGAATAGCAGCTTGAGCCTAGGCAGAATACAACTTAAGCAGCCTATGTGTGGGCAGCTGAATTGAGCTATTAATATCACAGCAACATCTACAATCCTCAAGCTTTTGAGTATTCTTTTTCCTCAAAAAATCTTTTAAAGCAATAATAGTTCATTCTTTGATGACTTTACCATTAGAGAAACAAGGTACAGGAAAGGCAAGTAACTACTACATCAAGGTCAGAGAAATTAATCACAAGCAGGGTACCAAATCTGATTATTCTAGACCAGCATCCTAACCTCTGGGCTACCCTCCTGTGAAAAGGAGTTTCATAATGCAGAAATCTGTGTTCAGATTATCTGCACTAGAGCTATACAGAAGAGGAAGAGTGAACAAAAAGGCATCTTAAAGAACTAGAAAGACAATCTGTTTGCCCTTCTCTGGCTATTGTTGCTCTCACACTTTTTGAAAAGATTGATCACTTATTTTGGTTGAACAAGAGCTAAATTTAACTGCCTGCACAATTAGCAATAATATCCTGGGCTGAATTTCTGTGTCCTTTACTGTATCCCAAATAAATCAAAGCGATACTCTGCTGAATTAATAAAAAATCCAGTCAGTCACTGTTGTTTCTGCCTATACTTACTCACCTAGCTGAAAAAGACCTGGATAGCTTTGTAGTAGTGACCAGAGTGTCTCAGCCTTGTAGAAACTAGCTGTGCATCCAGGCTCACTTACACTCATTACTTTATATTTTTACAAGCTCCTCCACTTTCCTACTCCCCTTTGGTTTGTCCTCTATACTTAGTGTTGAGCAGACACCTTCCCTAATGCTGCTCCCTCCAAAAAAATAACAATGGAAGAAATATGTTATTTACTGCCCTGAGAACATTTCACTCTGTTCGTGTGGCAGCTTCATTTACCCAATCTTCAATTTGCTTTCTGCCCTATTTGGGCTGCAAGCTTTTCAAAGCAAGAGACTATCTCATCCTTTACCCTTTTACAGCACCGAAGACAAGAGGACCATCATTTTGATTTGTTTGAAGAGCCTACCAAAAAGCCATGATTAATAATTTCTTTTCTGATGTTTACATTCACCTGGTGACCAGCTAATTCTTTTGCTGTCTATTTACTTGATACTCCTAGTCCTTACGAACCAGAAAAAAAAAAAGACTAAAGCAGCCACTTGAAAAACTTTTTTCACCATATTTTCAAAGTATAGAAAATAGCATAGAATTAAATGTAAAAAAAAAATGGCACTGACAAAACTTTATTTATTCACATTAGATTTGGATAATTATAGAAAAAAAAATGGAGTAGATTGCCTATATAGAACTTTTTAAAAATTAACTTCTGAGATCTTGTCAATAGGACATTAAAATCAACTACAAAGACATTTAGCACAAAAATCTTTTAAGCTGGAAGCAGCCACGATGCAATAAACAATTCTGTCTCCTGCACAGAAGGGCCACTAAAGCTCATCCTTGAACAAGGAGCCTAATATAATTTATCCTACCAAAGTCCTCAGCAGTGATACCTGACATGTAATCTGTTATCTCTAAATTAATCAAGTTTTTCCTGGACCAAGAGGAAAGATATCAAATATAAAATTGTAATTTATCTGTGGGTAACATAGTTTTGCTTTCTTAATTTAACATTTAAATTATACCCAGAAAAAGACATCTTTGTCCTTTACAGACTGTCCCTTTGAAATTATCACAGCAAGTATGTGATGTTCTTCCTGTCTGCTGGGAGTCAAATAGAAAATAATCAAGCAAAAAGCTTTTCAGTCACAAGGCCAAAATTAAGATCACATTCAATATAACAGACCTTGCATTTAAAAGTGCACATACATTCTCCCACTGTCTAGTTCCACAGGATATATATAGCAGACTCTTGTTTACTTTATTTAGCTCTGATGATATGCTTTCAGTGGATCAAAGAACTTAAGGAAACCAGGCTTTCACTTTAAGTAGTGAGGCATTTCAGGCTATTTCCCCCTACATTCCCATTGCAGTAGCTGATTTTCTCAATTCCGAGATCCAGTGACAATATTTCGTATCGGTCTTCATTAAAATCAGACTGAATCAATTTATAATAAAATAAATGGATTTTGGCACTAAGTAGATAAAGAGTGTTAGTGGTAAAATATAATGTCTCCTCGGGAGAATGATATGAAGTTGGTAAATCTCATCTGATAGCACTATAGGTATCTCTAGGTTACATCTCATTGCAAAAGGCAGACAAAAAATAATTTAGAAATGAAAGTAATTTCTTCAACGTGGAGGAAGAACCACAGAATCACAGGATCATCTAGGTTGGAAAGGACCTTGAAGATCATCTAGTCCAACTGTTAACCCAGCACTGACAGTTCCCAACTACACCATATCCCTCAGCGCTATGTCGACCCGACTCTTAAACCCCTCCAGGGATGGGGACTCCACCACCTCCCTGGGCAGCCCATTCCAACGCCTAACAACCCCTTCTGGAAAGAAATGCTTCCTAATATCTAGTCTAAACCTTCCCTGACGCAACTTGAGGCCATTACCTCTTGTCCTGTCACTTGTTCCTTGGTTCAAGAGACTCATACCCCCCTCTCTGCACCCTCCTTTCAGGGAGTTGTAGAGGGTGATGAGGTCTCCCCTCAGCCTCCTCTTCTCCAGACTAAAAAATCTGATTTAAAAGAGATATTTTGATTTGACAGAATACATTTTTCTAATGGTTGCCTGTGAGATTATAATCCCCATCCTTAGACCCAACATTACAATTACATCAGGAACTGTGCAGAGATGATGACAGAGACAAGAGTTCAGCCATTCCTGACATGGGTAATTAACAGAGCTCACACATTTCTCATTGCACAGCCTCAAAGAGTTAACAGGTGAATTTTCTTTCCTTCGACTGCACCATCTACAAGACAGGCTACTAGTGTTTTTGTGTTTGATCAGTTTGGCTTCTAAATTAATCCATATGCTCAAAGTAGCAATACAGATGCCTAATCTGGACTGCCTCCTCCAGTCTGAGCTGTGACATTTCCAGATACTCTTCTCGTGAAAGGTATTGGCTGAGGCTAGAAAATGACGCCCACATTTGGTCCAGCAGGCACGGAGGTGCAGATGCTGCCCACCCTGAGGCTCCTTCACGTCCAGCGAGGACAGGATTTCTCTCTGCAGACTCAGGGCAGCCTTCATTACAAGGCTGATACAGTGGAGCCCTGGGGAAACAAAACCAAAAGTTTCCAGCGTGGTTTGATGGCTTGCCAACAGAATATTTCACCACCTGTTAAGACAGTCTCATGTCAAACCACACACAGCAACGCAGAACATGAAGATAACTTCATCTAGTACTTTGCAAAACATTTTCCAGATTGATGTTAATCTGTGGAGGAATTTACTGTTTCTTCATAGATCATGAATATATTGCACACTAAATATCAGTGATGTGCCTGACATGGCAACACTTGCTGATGAGGTACTCTTCACCTTTGGGATGCTCCAGACCTCCCTTCTCTCTCCTAATCCAGAGGAAGACAGTGATGCTGACATAACGCGTCCAGATGAATTCACTCCTCTCTAGATGGAATGATAAATAAGTTTGTTTCAAAAAATTGAGGTAATTATCTCCCAACAGTGTGAAAAATTAGATAGAACATATACACTTGGTTCAACTAATTTAACAACTTGGGAAATCTTTGAAGCCACCCAGGTCTGTCTGTCTTTTTTAAAAATATCTTTGTCAGAAATTTACTGATCCACAGGAGATTTATTTCAGACTTAATGGAAGAATCTGTGAAGACATAATCTCGTAACAACCATAATTTCCCCAAGACCAGCTCTATAAAGGAATAATTAAACCAGCATATGGCTAGCATTACGTGCTAGTCAGGTATTTCTGAAGAAAGTTCCCAGTTTTCCTTCTCATTACTTTTTAGAATTATTCAGCATTTTTGCACTACTGAAGGTCAAACAGTACCTCACAACATGAAAGTATTCTAAAGCCGCTCAGCTAACATAGTATATTTCTACTTTTCTCATTAATTGCTGCTAAGGGTAAGTTTGCCTGTTCTCAGGAGTTACGTGCATCGTTTCTTCACGCTCACGCCAAGTCATAGCCTTTTAGTTACTGAAAAGGAAAAAAAGCTCTGAATGGAAGGTAAGTTCAGCAAGGACTACCAGCAGTGGTGGTATCAGTGCTCCAGCTCTGACACCTAGACTCTGCATGAGACACTGGAGGTAAATGTGGCTTCATCTTCTCCCATGGGGCTTGGGGATGAGACTCCAGAATTCGCCCTCAGAGCTGCTGAACGTGGAAGCAGATGTGGTGTTGCTCAGGACAGCAGCATGCAGAGCACAGGTAGGGCCTGCTTTCCAGGGAAGTCTTGTCTTTGCTGAGCAAACAGCAGTCCTGTTGTACTCAATGTGCTTCTGCAAAACCAACACATTTAAGAGCTCTCTGACGGTCACAGTTTCCAGGCAAAAAGGTGTCCAGAAAAGGAGCCTATCTGCTGATGCTGAAAAAGAAATGGCATGCAAGTGCAGCTCTACTGTAAGAGAAGCCATGGTCTTCTGGGGTTACTGCTCATCTGGAGTCACGTTCTGATGCCTTTTAATGGTGCTTAGTCAGACAAACGCCAAGTCAGAGGAGTGTATCACAGTGAGAGCAAGATTAACAAGGGGAAAGAATTCAGGATCTGGACAAAGGACATTTTCAATACAGAGAGGGGGTTAAGACAGGTAAGAAAAAAATATCAGAAACTGTGTGAGGAAATTTAGAAAATAGTACTTCCAGAATTGAGACAAAATAAAGTAACAGTGGGATGCTGTAGCCATATAACTTGCTAGTGTAGTCACCAAGGCATGCTGGAGAAACAGCAGCAGCAAAGAGATGGTGGAGTAACCTTCATCAGCAAGTCCTGCGCTGTGAGGCCTCAAACTCTTCAGAAGCAAATGGTCTGCACTGAGGCTGAAGCCATGCTTTAGCGAACAGCTCAGCAGAAATCTCTGTCATTGCATGTGAAATGGAATGACCTTCTTCCACAGGAAATGGGCACAGGCTAGCTACTACGGAAAATCACTGGGAATATGGTACATAGCTGAATTCAGCTGGAGGGAAGAGGCTGCTAATAGTCTTTCATACCTTAAGTGTCATGGAACAGCACAGGACAGTGGCAAACAACTCTAGACTTTCTTTTGAAGATCAGCTGTGCCGGTGTCCTGCGTCCAGTGGCAGATGGAAAAAATGATCGCCATTCTCCTTAAAATATTTTTTAAAAATTTTTATTTATTTAATGAATTGGAAGACCGTTATCATTCCTGCTTTCAGTCTAGTCTTTTCTACATTGAGCAAATGCCATGACTTCAACCTTCCCTTGCGATCAAGTTTTCTAATATTTGACTATTCTCTTGGTTCTTCTCTAGACTCTCTCCAGCTTGAAAGTAACTTTCTTCTCTAGTAATAATACGTCTAAATTAGAGTTTCCTTAAATTACTCCAGGTCCTTGAATTCCCTTTGATCTTCCCATCTTTTCAGCGGCTTTGAAAATCACTCATATGTAGGAAAACAATTAGAAAAACACTTGATGTATTTCAAAATCAGTGGTAGAAACAAACGTGTTAAGCACTGAAAATCAGCTTACATGTGAAAATGGCATCAGACATGAAAGCAACAAAGGAGATTAAACTACAACAATTTGATATTCAGGGCTAAATCCTATGAAAAAACCCACTTGGCACATCTCTCATCAAAAAGATATCCATTCCTAGGTGTCTCACTACATTTGGAGCTCAAATGTACAGTCAGTCTGAATACTACTATCCACCACGATCATCACAGTAAGTGACCATCTCCCAAGCACCTCTTACAATCACTCCGGGATTGGATTACAACGCCTCCATTTCTAGGGGGAGGAGACTGAGGCACAGGAATTGATTAAGCAGTTGTGCCAGATATGGCATGCAATATGCAAAAAGGAGAGCTTTACACTGAACATGCAGATGTTGTCCATCAAGACTGTGCCTACAGAATCCTCTCTCAACAACTATTGAGCAACACAAAGAACTAAGAAAGCACATTTAACAGAGTAGAAGTATATAAAAAGGTTGAAATCTTGATTATTTCACTCAGGTAATTAAATGTGGATCTGAATGTGTGAGAAAGATAAGCAGGATTAGTTTCTCTATCACTCCCAAAAATAAAGCGATACATATGGTAACTATCACTTAATATTGTCTATCATACCTACTCAAGCTGTCATATTTCTTGTAGCAAAAAGTTAAAAGTTAAAGATACTGGTGCAAAAATAAGTAAATCAAAGCTTACTGGGAATAGTTCTGTAAGTGTAAAGCCCGATTTGATTTTTTTCCTTTGTATCAAATGCAGTCCCTGAAATTTTCAGCTGCATAAAGTGGCTTCTGCAGCAAGTAATTTCTTAATAAAGGCATGTTTTAAGCGATTTCATGTTTTCATAAAGGATGCTTTCCACATAATGAACCATAACGGCTTTAAAAGGCAAGCAGAACTGTAGGCATTTATAGATATAAATTTAACCTCTGGCAGCTACTAAGAGATTAGAAATGCACCACAGTGGTAACATTTTGTTCATTTATAGGAATATAAAGGAGTTTTTCTAGGAATACAGAAGTATTTGTCACCCACAGGTACTGAAGGTAAAGAAGTACTTTAGAAAACACATGATGTTCTTAAGTGTCTTTAAAAAAAAATACTGGTTTTGTTATTTAAGTGTATAGAGACATTGTTTCCGACTAACAAAGATCACTCCATGCATTGTAACAGGCCAGAAGTTTGTTTAACGGAATAACTAAAGTTGCAGGGATAAATTGTCTGTCCAGGGATGTATATCTCAGGTAGCTTTAGGATTCCCTTGACTGAGCAAGATCATAGTTTTAATGATGTAAATCCCTTCAACGCCAACAGGATTAATTACGTAGTGGGAAGTATACGGCAGTGTTTCGGCCGCGGCCCATGTATAGCAGAATCAAAGCTGGCCAGTCTCATTGGAGGGCTTCTGGAAAATCCAGCCTGACACCAAAAGACTTTCTAGCATTTACACTCAGGGTGAATATTTTGATTACCAGATGCCTTATGCTGTTGCAAGATAACAAGAAAACAACATCTAGGTCTTTGAGTACTGCAATGAAAATTGATCCAAACAACTCTATAGAAAAGGAAGGAATTTTCCTTCTAAAACCTGTAAAATATAGACCAAAACCAGTTCAGGGATGTGTGGCCTAACTCTAGTAGCAGTAGTTCCACAGTAACATGGAATTGATCCACACTTGTGACTGTCTCTGTTTTGCCTGCCTGTAAGGTGCAGAAAGCTCTCCAGTTTGCACCCTAGAATGCATTTGGGCTCCCTGATCTCTAGAGATCCCCTTCAGCTGGGATGGAAGCTTCACCCTTTACAGCCGAATATAATTGCTGTCTTTATTGGCTATTTTACTCTGTTAACCAGATGCTATGAAGCATAGTATCAAAAGGATTTGTGAGAAGTTTGATGTTTTTTAAATGTCAAGGTGAAGACCGCTATCAAGCCAGTCTCAATTTATCTAAAATATCTGTATGATACCCAGTTGAGGGCAGCACAGTATATGCTACAGTTGAACATCAGATCTGTCCCTAAAAAGCCAGCTTTCCACTCAACAGTGGAAGGTATTGATGGCTGGCTGCTCAGGTATGCAGAAGGGATGGCTACAAAAAGGCTGAAAAGGAAGGAGATGTACCCTGCTCCATGGTGTGCAAACCCATGCACATCTGCATGGTTATTATAATTATATTAAATTATAATACAGGAGGGGAGTACTACAGACTCACTCTTGATCCAACATACCTATAAAGAAGGACTTGTACTTCAGCCTGAGTCTCAGCACCCCCCTGTTGCTGAATTCCACTTCCCTGCTTGTTTCATACAAGATGGTTAGGATAGTACTTGAAGGCAGCAGCTCCCAGAAAGACTATGGTTTCCAGGGAATAATTATTTCCAGAAGCCCCTTATCTACTATAACAGTAACAAAATAATAGAAAGATTTAATGCATGCCACAGCAAAAAGTCCCATAATAGCTGACATCTAGAGGTTGTGGAAGTTGGTCAATAGTTTGCTTCTTTTATAATTTATCTCTGAGTATTAAGTTACACACTATAAGATGCAGTGTGTTAAATTTTGCCCAATGCTTATTTCTGCACAGACTGTGAGATTGCTGGTAGAGCTAAAATAACTGCAGTTCTCCATGGGGACTACGGGAGGAAAAAAAAAGAAGAATGGTACCTACATCTATGAATATTTAGAAACAGAAGTTTTTAAAGACCTCCCTAATACATCAATCAACAGAATCATGGCCATATTTTTGCCCAATTTTTGCCCAATCCTGTTTACAGGGGAAAAAGGCCCTCCAGGTATTTGCAGTGATCCAGCAGCTTACTCTGCAGGTGGTTTACACCCTTAGACTATGGACCAGAGGTTTTAAAAAGCTGTCAGGCCACCATTTTCCCTATGAGGGAAAAGGTATCAAGTCGTTAGTGTTAGATTGGACTTTCTCAAATTAACTAACCCCTGCCTTGTTCATGAAATACAACTATTGCAGCAGTACTCTGGCATCCAGTGTCCTTCTAAATAAGCAGTATTTGCTGCCTTTCAGCAAAGACAGCATCTCTTCTCCTCAGCAAAACAACAGGTACTTTAGATAGCTAAATGTTTACAAACTTTAGAATGGCTCCATTACACTGATCTCCTGTCACAGGAGCAGTTTAACATTAAACAGTCAGCTTTTATACTTTACTCCAAGTCCTTATTCTAGAGCAGGGTAGTAGTATCACCACTGCTCTGCCCTCGCCTGTGGGATGCCCAGTGTAATCACAAGGCTATAAACCTGCAAGGACTGCAGGGAATGAGGCATCCATGGGTAAGTCTGCCCAGGGATGTATGTACATACATATACACAGCCATATATACAAGGCATACACACACACGTGTATGCGTCCAGTGGCGCACATATATATATTTTTAATTTTTTAAAATATATATATATATGCACACTCCCCTATACCTGTATATATACTCTCCAGTACACTCCAGCCTCAAACTAACATTCAACCCATGGTCCTAGAGATAATCCAAGTTTAAAAAACTAGAAACGTCTAGAGTGCCAGCTCCTCAACACCTATTGTTTCATTCTAGAGGTAGAGCATCATCAGTTCACAACTCTATTGTAGACACAGCCCATGTGTCCTGGTCTTCAGGGAACTGATAAAGACAAAACCCGTTGCACTGTGTGCCATTTTATCCCGGGTGGGTGTCCTGGGGACAATCTCTCCTTCAGGTGGGCACATCTGAGGGGTGTGGTGTGACTTAACCCCAGCTTACATAGCACCTCTGCTATGAATAGGTAGTATAGCCCCATTCAGGTTTCATGTACTCCACCCAGGAATGTCCAATTTTGGAGCTCTGGTGGTGGGTTTTTTTTAAAAAGCATTACGAAATCACAAATGAGCGTGGATCATATAACCACAATTCTGCTGTTCACCTGTTTTCAAAGATTCTGTAGAAGACTATTTTTTCTACTCATCCTTGCTATGTTACAACTGATATGAAATAGTGTAAATAAAAATATAAATATTAAAAATGCATAATTATAAAATGAAAATCTTAAAACTACGCTTTCGAATTTCCTTGAAATACATAATTTCTAAAAAAAATTCCACAAATATATACATAAGGTTCAACTCAATACACTAAATTGAGCAAAATATTTTTTAAAAAATTTGCCTGTATCTGTCATGTTTATCAGACTTCCCTTTACAATGTGAAGAACTCCATTTGTACCAAAATCTGAAGCACAACATTAAGGAAATGTATCATCAAGTACCACACACAAACCTCTTCTGACTCCATTAATAAATTAGAATGCTGTGGGAAAATAAAGCAGGAAAAGCTTTATTTAATACACTGTATAAACTCAAGGAATCAGCTGTTAGTGTAATTTTACAAATGTAATTTCCTAATTCTTAATAATGATCCCAGAACTAGGAGACAGAAACCTTAAGTTGACTTATGACCTATCCTGTTGCGATCTAAATTACAAACACACATTAAAATCTCATGCCTCTTTTATACTTCATGTCATGCTGAGTGATAAAACTTTAGGGCAAGACTTTTCTATCAGCACTCCTGGTCATTTCAATGTGATTTGTGCTAATTTAATCCATGCAATGCTCTTGACTGCTATGATTCCTGTAGGCCTGCAGGTAAACTGATGAAAGTAAAGGCAGGGGATTATGTGAGGTATTCCTAAACCGTGACAGTGTTAAGGCAACAAAAGCTGACAAGATGCAACCTAAAGGAATGGTTGCCAGAATGATGAAGCTACTCCTCCGAGGGTAGCTCTTGCCGTTACCCACGTGTTCGTCTTTATAACGACCCAGGGCTCTACATCAAAAGCTCCTAATATTCAAAGCAATAACAGGACAGAGTCATTATTCTTAGCTTTGTGCCTTTTTATAACTTTTATCCTTTTTATTTTTTCTTCAGGAGATGAATGTTATACACTAGAGAGCTACTAAGATTGATAATAACCACAACGGAAATTCTGGATGCTGCAAAAAATCACGTTAGTTATTCAGCAGATGCCATTGCTTCCTCAAGCTTAAACTCATCCCAGCACCTCAGCAGGTGACTAGGAGGCCATCAGAGATGCTACGTTTTCATAAAAGTAGTGAAGCTAAACCGTGTTAGTCCCAGGTATTGATCACAGCATATTTTTCACAGCAGTAAGAATAAAATTGTTCAAGTTATGCTCTACCTTTCTTAACGTTCTCTTATCTCCTGTTCTCCTCTTCCTGACCTCAGACATTGTCAGCACTGCTATGGGCTGTGAGACATTTGTCATATCCTTCAAAAGGAAGCTGCATTTCAATAGTGCCTGAAATGTTTTCTGCATAAAACACTGCGGTCCTCAGGGACAATAAAACAATATAAATGCAAAGCTGTGTGATTAATGTAAGACTGTGTGATTAAGTGCAAGTCGGTGTGATTAACAGGGCTACAACATACGAGTCCTCTGCTTTCTCCTTCCATAATTAACTTAATTGGTTCTAAATCAGCTCTGAAATTAGGATGACACTATTTAAAGCAAGGTTTTCAGATTCAAAGTACCATGTTGATACAGCATTTCTCGTTCTAACCTTCAGCTATTTACTGTTTTGTTTCAGAAGAAATACGCATCTGTGAATGCCTGAAGATCTCTCTCAGTGTCACAAAGGCAGATTCCTGGGGAAATCACTGTGCATGGATTACAACACTGGTCTAAATATAAATGTTTCAGAGATTTCAGGGTCATGTTTGGGTAAGAAAAAAATAGACAGTGTTACTGCAGCAATACAAGACTATGCATATGAGCAAGGAAGGTTTTTCGTTACCAGGTATGAAAGTAGTATTTGAAAGTATATGAAATCTATTAGAAATTCACAGACCAGAAGAAGATTTTTTCAATCCCTGGAGAAAGACAGGGAAAAATCCAGCCTGGGTGTTGAGAAATCAAGTAGACATACCTATACTGCTCAAAGCAGTATCCTTCTAAAAACCAGTTATCCTTTACAGGAGTCAAGCTTAGTCTCCCAAAAAGCTTTGTTTTTTTCTTACGACTACCTTCCTACATCCACCAGGCTGTCCACACAGTGGGAAAAGACCGACAGTTCGCTAAAAGGTTACGTTGCTGCTGCAGGCAACAGCGGGTGCCACTCTGGGCTCCTTGTTCACGCGGCATAAGTCAGAGTCAGCTTTGCCGCACCCAAATCGCTGCGGGCTCAGAGCCTTACGTCACGGCATCCAGCAGCCCTCCCATGGCTACCTGCTGAGCAGGACCCCTCATCACAGCACCCACACAGTCAAGTATTAATAGCCTGAAACAATTGAAAGAAACAGTGGAAGACCAGAAATATAAAAGAGATTTCAAGAGCTGCTGGTTTTTATTTTTTTTGTCCTTCTTTTCTTCAGTGCAGAACTTAGCCAGATGAAGAACTCATGGCTGTGCAACTGCATAAAAATCACTGCAGGTAAATCGCATTCATCGAGAAACGCTGTGAGAAGAGAAGCGTGGAGATGAGGACAATTTACGGCAGAAGGCAGGGCCCTGCATCCTAGATAGCATTAAGCAGCCCCAAATATATGAAGAGTCACAGTAAGATTTGGCGATACCACAAGAATTTGCACTTAAAATGCATGTGATCAATGCAAAGATTTTAATAAATAAAGATAGATCCTGGTCTTTGTACTGTATTTGGGTTACAAAATCGAGCACTCAGCATCCAGAGCAGCTACATTACATTTCTCAACCTCAGCCTGAGCCTTGTCTGCCAGAGGGGCTCTTTATGGAGGGAAAAGGCTCTTGTCCTGTCCTACTTCCCAGCTCGTGCTGGTCAGGAGCAGTTGGAAAGTGCTGGGCGTATTCAAGCATATGCTGAATAACCCCTAGGAAATCTACTAGTCTCTGGTCAGAGCGGATTTTCCCATCACTCCCACACCTCCCCTTGCTAGTACGCAGTGCATGTTCCAACACTATTTCATGCTTAGGAGTTCCTCTCTTCTTGATATACCCTTTCTGATGAAAAAAAAATTATGAATATTTGCTTCTTCATAGCAGTGAGTCTGTCCATTCTATTAAAGAACAAAAAAAGAAAAAAAAATCAAAGAGATATTGTTTAAACTTAAATGAAAATGCAAAAAATCAGCAAACCTATTTTTAGCATAGAGGGGACCCTGCGAAACTTCACCTCCAAGACAGGACAACTTGGAAAACCATCACTATTAAATTGACGGGATATCAGAAAGGAATCAGTCAAGTAATCAAAGAGATTAAGAATAAGAATGCAACATCCAACTCTGCTGCCAGGATAATTTAGAGAAGAATTTGAAGTAGCCACAGGGGAATTTACCCTGTTACCTTGTACAGGACAGAAAGCCCATGAAGTACTGGAGGGATTACTACACAAGTAAAAGAGAAATGCAGAGTATTTTCCATAATATGCCATAATGTGTAAGACTTTAACTTTACAACATTTTACCCATAAACCTAAGAAATCTAATTTCTGCCGAAACAACCATGCAATCACTGCCAGTTAATTTCAATGCAATTATTTTATATTTCAAAAACATGGCAATAAAGATGCCAACAGAAAGAGACACTCATATAGCCACAGTTCAGTGACCCTAAAGTCAAGTTGCATTAATAAATAGTTAGAAATTAAATTGCAAGGTACCTCAATGTCTAGTTATGGACAGAAAAACCTCATCTTTGCATAAACTGGAACCCTTTAGCCTGTCCAAAAGCTGTAACGCATTTTGCCAGTTTCCCTCATCATGGGGTAAATTATCCTCAAAAGGATTTTCTGCCAGTTTCAATTCAGGACATACTACAGTAAGACTTACTGTAGAGAATCAGTCATGAAAAAAGTTAATAGTCTGTGAGCACAGATTTTTAATAAGGCTTAATCTGAACCCAATAGGGCCATTCTAAACATTTCCTTCAAGAAAACCCATTATTTGAGAAACTTTCTTCCCTCTGCCATATCATTCCAAATGGCAAATCTGGAAACTCATACACAGCTTTCAAATAGCTGAAGAACCTTACAATAGCTGTGATATGAAAGGTAATTAGTATTCAGCTCTTCAGAGTTGCCACTTTGTACCTTGCCTAACTTAAAAGAAGTATAAAAGCGTTGTATACTACTTGTAGGGACAGGACAACAAAAGCTCTAGCTTGCCCCTCGTACATCAAGAGTGCTGAGATTTCTCCTGAGTTTACATGTCCTAGATCTGCATTTGCAGCCAGAGTTCCTCCCCCTTCTCTTTTTGTGAAGTACTACAGCATACCATCAATCAAATATAAATAGGCCAGTCACATATCAAGCAAATCAGAGGCCAAAAAAAAGTTTCTTCTGTCTCTGAAACACAAGGATAGAACAATTTTCATTAAGTGAGAGACGTGATGGACGTGGTGCTGCCCCGCAGTACCAACCCACGCTGCTTCATTGCTGTGGGTTTTAATCTTTTTCTGTGGGATCCAGAGTGCCCAATCTTTGTACACTGCACAAAGAGGCCATTACATTGACATCTCCAAATTTTAAATGGAATTTGAGGGATTAGATTCTTTTGAGAGCAACAGATCTGCTCCGTCAACCGTTTTCATACAGTTTAGTAATATACACAAGAAACTGAGCAAGAGTCCGTAACTAAAGATCAGAATTCCCCTATTCAAAGCTGGAAATTATATTTTCTCATCTATCTACAAGGTTTGCATTTTTTAAGTCCACTTCCTCTTAAACTGACCTTTTATTCAAGAAGTGCAGTTCCTGTGTGATTAAAGCCCATTATATAAAAATACCTCCTTACTTAGCAGAACAATTTCCAATGCCTTTCAAGAAGCATGTCTAATGTTGGTCTTTAAAATACAATTATTATACCTCATTTTGTTAGAATTGCTATGCCAATAGAGAGCTGGATTGTATTTTACATTAAATTCACCCATAGACTTTGAGAAAGAAATTCTGATTGAAAAGTCTATTTTATCATCAATGAGTATGACAGCAAGAACTTCATTTAATTTCTGCATTTTGGGTTGTGTATGACAAGATATCAGACCAGGAAAGCTTTTGTGGTTTTGGTTGTTTTAATTGTAAATTGAGACACTTTACCCTTGAGAAGTATGGTGAACAACTGTGCCATTTCTAGAATGTCTTTCTTCTCCAGACTATCCCAAATTTACTAGTTTTTCAAATGTAGAGGGGAAAAAATATGTATGGGAGAATGCTACTGAAAAACTGAAAGATCTGGGTATACAATATAACCTCCATTATGTGTTCTCACCATTTATTGGCTAATTTACATGACCTTGTTTGTAGTCATCAGATTAGAAGGATCCTCTGATACTGAGCTGGTATCAGAACAGTGTATCTTCATTTTCTCAATCTTTTCCTTAGAGATCAGATAAACACTTCCCAGATGATAACATAGTCTCTGATAGGAAGATGCTGTTGCTTCTGTTAGCAAAATGTACTCTTGGAAAAGAAATTTTGTGGGACTGCAGCATCTGTTCAGTTGGTTTTCCTTCTTGAAAAAGGGCGTTTTGTAAACAAACATTTTTCACAACCATGCTCATCCGGGGTCTGCTGCGCTGGTTCAGCTCCTCCGCACTGAGCTGTTGTGCTGACTCACCGCGTCCCTGGGCAAGGTGAGCCCTGCCACTGCCAGCTCAGGGAAAGGCTGAGCATGGGAATGGAAGTACACGCTCACTGTCACCGCTTGAGGAAGCTCTGGGAAGGATGATGCTGCCAGAAAGAAAACTTATGAACAGCTGAGCTTAGCTAGAAGCCCTCACTGAAGGTTACCTGCTTAGTTTTATTTAACATAGCACAGGGAAGCACCAAGACTGACATATATTCAGAGCCTCCACGCACATAGGCATACCAGTGACCAACGGGGTGGAATATTTACACTGACTTTTGGCAAGAACATGGAGTATTTTCTTCCTGATAAAATGTACTGGCTGTACTGTTAACAATATGCAGTATTCAATTTATACTTGCCATCCACTGAGCCCTTGGTTGTCTTATGAAGGAAAAAAAAAAATCATTTCTGTTATTGGAAAGACCAGATTGCTGAAAAAAATTACAACCCAAGAAAGATGTCAATTTTTTTCTTTTATTTCTTATAATTTGATATTTTAATTATCCTGCTGTCAAATGTCTAAAGTTGTTGTTTGACTTAAAGGATTTGGAAGCTGTTGCAGCAAAGGAAGGAGGCAGATACGACAGCTAAATGAATACCAGATGGCTTACCGAAAAGCATAAGTGTAGGGGTGTGCAGAGACACCAGGCCTGGGTGGGTTTGCATGGCTTTGCTAGAGTAGCAGCTCCGTCCTGGCTAATGAAACCCCTTCTTCAGCTCTGGTGGGCACACTAACATGCCTGTACAGCTCTTGGAGATGTAGCTTCGGTACCACTGCACTGTATTTTATTTTACAACACAGGCACACTTGGTTACAAATTTGGTTGAATGTTAGCAATAGAAGCACTTAAAGAAAGGCCTGGCAACCATAAAAACAGAGGCAACCTTAACCAGATACGAAAAACCTTGGGAGATATATTGCAGCTTTCTATGTTGTCACAGGTTTAAGGAAATAATGATGACCGGGATTTCAGCTAAATAACCTTTGCTAACTCAGAAAATCATCTTTTGAGGAGCCCTTAACAGTGCAGCACACAGTCAAGTTGCTTCTGTGAATCATGGCTTCATTTGTCAAAAATCCCATCGACGACAAACAGGTAGTGTAAAAAGTTACATCAGGATTTTCTGTCCTCATAAATACTCCTGTGCAAGAGTGAAACACTGCATCAAACCCCCAAGGTATACCGTGAGAAAACAACAAAACTAGTCAGCATTTCTGAGAGAAAACAACTGTTACTCCCCCAAATTAAACACACATACAGACAACAATCAGTGATGTCCAAGTGATGTGCAGCTCTGCTCGTTGCCCCTTTCTCTCCACCTACAGCTCTACTATCACCGCCAGTTCCATTTCAAACATGCCCTTTTGGTCTTCCTCTTTTATTCTTTGTTTTTCCCTTTTATTCTATATGAGCATCTCCGAGATTTCTGGTTTCTTGCTCTGTCCTCAGTCCAACTCTCGTTCTTTTCTCTCTCAAGAAGCTGTCTCCTCAACTTGTTTTTCCCTCACCATGTTTGTGATCACCTCTTCTTTTACGATAGGTGCTCTTGACCTCCACTAAAAACCTTACTACACAATCTACTTTGGCATTACCTCTAAGATCCATTGCCTCAATTAAACAGAAGCTTCGCTCATGACCAGACACATAATTTTTTAGCTCTTAATTACACATGCAGCTCGATGAACTTCTCTTCCCAGTTTAAATCAAGCCTATTTTTGGTTTGTACTAATAATTTAAACTACTTGATAATATTTTTAAAAAACCCACATGAGTAGTCAAACTATTTATTTTTTTTAATCGATTTTCAAACAAATGCGGTCTATGTATAGACAAGGCAGTGAGTGACCACAGAATACAACAATAAAGAGAAATTCAATCTGGAGGTTAGCACACCTGAAGGAAAAATAATTGAAGAGTTATTTTAAAAAGTACACTAGAGCAATAACTAACTTTAAGAAATTGCAATCTGTTCAGAAGCATAAAAGAAGAAGATAATCAGATTAAATTCAGAAACATATATTATTTCGACAAGAATAATTCCTTCAGCTGTAAGTGGACAACTGCTCACGCTTTGGTATCATCACCTCCAGCTACGCGGAGACCTCCCTGTGCAGTCACAGCAGCGCTAGCCAACCTCTCACGACTGGGAATCGCTCCTATATTTATGTAAATAGTCATATTCATGAGGCTTCTCCTGGGAATAAGTCACAGGAGGCTCGTATTTTTGCAGGAATAGCCTGCTACTGTTTGATCCGGTTAACTTGCAGGAGGAAACCTTGCTTTGGTGCTTTTCTTGCTGTGCATCTCTTGCCATATGGTTGAACAACCAACAGATTTTTGGGTAGGACCATGAAGACAACTATAAAAGAAAATGGCTTCAGTGTCCGTCCCCCACAACAACAATCAGTACACAATATTCCTAATAGCAGCAAGTAATAGTAACAACTGCCTGATCTGGAAATTGCATTACAAACTGTGGTGAAAACTTTAATCAAAGAATTGATTTGAATTATATATTTTTTTTTTATTTCCTGCACCATTCTTTTTTTTTATTTTTTTCCTCTCCTCTGAAGATGAGGCTATGAATAAATAAAATCAGGTCTTGAGGCTCTTTATCTGAACTTAGCAGACCTCAGAATGATCAAGGCTGGCTATTCATCACACTTTCAAATTCTTGGTAGCAATATACAGCCTCTGTTCTTCATTAACAAGTTACCAAGCAGTAATTGCTAGTTAATCACATGAAATCATAGAATCATAGAATGGTTTGGGTTGGAAGGGACCTTAAAGACCATCTAGTCCCAACCCCCTGCCATGCGCAGGGACACCTTTCACTAGCCCAGGTTGCCCAAAGCCCCGTCCAACCTGGCCTTGAAGCCCTCCAGAGAGGGGACAGCCACAGCTTCTCTGGGCAACCTGTGCCAGTGTCTCACACCCTCACAGGAAAGAATTTCTTCCTTATATCTAGTCTAAATCTACCCTCTTTTGGTTTAAGCCATTACCCCTTGTCCTGTCACTACATGCCCTTGTAAAAAATCCCTCCCCATCTTTCCTGTAGCCCCTTTAAGTACTGGGAGGCCACTATAAGGTCTCCCCAGAGCCTTCTCTTCTCCAGCTGAACAACCCCAACTCTCACAGCCTGTCCTCATAGGGGGATGCTCCAGCCCCCTGATAATCTTCGTGGCCTTCTCTGGACCCACTCGAGTAGGTCCATGTCCTTCTTATGTTGGGGGCCCCAGAGCTGGAATCCCCTCCCTCGACCTTCTGGCCACACTTCTCTTGATGCAGCCCAGGACACGGTTGGCTTTCTGGGCTGCAAGTGCACGTTGCTGGCTCACAGTCAGTTTCTCTCCACTCGGACATTGAGCCGTTGACCACAACTCTTTGAGTGTGACCATCCAGTCAATCCTTCCCCACTAAGGGGTCCATCCATCAAACCCACATCTCTCCAATTTAGAGACAAGGATGTTGTGTGGGACAGTATCGAATGCTTAGCACAAGTCCAGGTAGATGACATCAGTTGCTCTTCTCTCATCCACCAGTGCTGTAACCCCATCGTAGAAGCCCACCAAATTTTGTCAGGCACGATTTGCCCTTAGTGAAACCATGTGACCTAGCATAGTTTTCAGGAGGATCCACTCCATGATCTTGCCGGGCACAGAGGTGAGACTGACTGGCCTCCCCAGGTCTTCCCTTTCTCCCTTTTTAAAAATGCTTATTAGCAGTGTACAAATCTGTAAGTAGCAGCTCAGAAAGATTAACTTGTAATAAATAAAAAAATATTCCAATTAACTTATCTCAGTTTTCCTTGTTTATCTCAACATTTTACCATCTCGCTGTTAAGTAGCCTAAATTGCTCCTCAAAAAGCATTTATTTCTTTAAATATAATCACAACCTAAATTAAACACAGAGGAGTATCTAAACTTATTTCAAAGAGTATAAAAATACTGCTGCTTGTTGGAAATGGGAGTAGTTCATCTATGTATTAGTCTTTCATATATTATATTTTTAGAAACATTTTACATATAATTGCATTTAGGGTCTAAGCGATCAATCTTTTCTGAGGAATGCATATATGGTTCCTTGGCATGTTTTCTTCCTTCATGTAAGCCAAAATTTAACAAAAAAGCTATTCAACAGGAACACAGCAAGGTGAGAGGAGTGTCTCATAGGGCAGCGTACATCAGAGTCCAAAGGCAGCGTGGAACAGAGGGTAGGGAAGACAATCAGACCCATGACTCAAATTTATATACTTTCAGATAATAGTTTTGCTCTCTGGGAATTTATAGAGGATATGAGCCAAGACTGTAAAAATTTAAGCCTTTTCTCAGCAGTGAAGGATTATACTAACCAGAATATACCAGCAGCTGTGTAACTCCATTCTGATCTGTTCAGCCACGAATTGTAAGAATTCCTGAAAAAGATGATTTTCAGTTTTTGCCTGTTTCCCTTGCATACAGAAAGGGTGCATTTACCAAGCATGAGCCGTTTGGAAGTACTTCAGCATGGACTCCAGCATTTGGCACACACATACCACCAAGGGCCACCTTGGACCACCTGTTCTGGAAACCAGTAAGCGCAAGGATATTGAACAAAGACTGTCATGAAATCACCTGAAAACTGTTTCAAAAATTGTATTTCCAGCCATAAGCCTACTAGAGATGCTTTGACACACGCAGAACCTTGGATGTTTTTAAGCTCCTGGAAAAATACTGCTGGCAAGGTGCCAGATAATTCAACTTTGTAATGCCAGGTGGAGAGCGCACATGACACAAGGAAAGTGTAGAAGGTGACACTCTCCTCTTCGGTTTATCTCCACCAAGTATAGTCTTGGTGTTTTACACCTCTGATTTCAGGCACAAGAGAGCCACAATACCCCAGGTAGAGTCACACAGCTCAGTCAGCACTTGCTGGAGGCTCAGAGCTGAATCAATAAAGACCTGGACATTTGAAGAGAAGCATAGAATATTCTTCAAACTACTGGATAATGAATCTTCATTTGAAAATGTCCATACAGATAGTTGTTTCAAGATCACAAGACTCAAGATTTTATTCAGATGAGCTCTTTCTGTTTCACTCAATTCCCTTTGATGTTAAAAAGAAGAGGGGGGAGAAAGCAGCAAGTACTGTAATCTACAGTGTCAATTAACACTTCTGATTATATTTCACCCCATAGTAACATAAGACTCTTGGTGTTTATACAGAAACCATTGCTCAACACATAATTGTTCCAGTTACGTTTACTATTTCCACCTGATTTCTAGCATGGCATTTTTATTCAATCTCTTTTCCCATTCAGGAGGAGGTCAACAGGATTACAGGAATGCTATGAGTATCTTATGAGTAACAGGGATATGGGAAATTAACCTCATTTGTAGAGGGCCTGAGTTAGCAAGACCATACTGGTGTCAGCAAGCGAGCATGCCTGCCTAGTCCTTCAGCAAGCTGATATTGGGTAAACAAGTTTAATGTCAGGAGCACTTTTGCTAGTGAAGATCACAGCCATTTAGCAACTTTCAACATGGGGTCATCCCCTGGCTAGACTGGCCTCCCGTAACCACATCGCTCCACCATGGTTTAGTGAAGTGGCATAGGTACAGCAGAGCAATGCAAGACTCATTACAGGCATGTATTTAGTAACCCATCACACCGTTTTCCTCAGCTTGTTTCATGGTCTTTACAACAAAGAGAGTATTTGCTCAATAAATGTCTTACTCAGCTGGCTGTGTCTATAGCTTATGCATTTAGGTGCATCCTGTTCCCGATGCCTACACACCGCTCTCTGGGAGTTACACATTCATCAAAATTAAAATATGTTCCCTGGATTCAGACATCACAATCAAGGCTTGAGAGCAAAACTGTGAGCAATCAACACATTAAGTCATTCCAGCTTTGGCAGAAGACAATAGTGTTCAAGTCAAGAAATAATTCATGCTCAAAATAAATAATTAAGGGCTGTATTGTGCCTTTGAGGTACAGTGCTATCCTAGGAGTATCTCACAGATACACCACCAAGCCTGGTGCCTTCTGCAGCCTCCAGAGGGCTGTCAGAGCAGGGCAAGATGATACCAGTCTTGAAGAAGTCCTTTTCTCCTTGTAATTGATCTGTAAGCTAGCATCTCACTCACAGTCCAGGTACTGCGAACAGCCTGCCATTAGCAGTGCCACACTCTGCTCTGTGAAAAGGAAAATGAAGTGTATGCCACCTGCAAACTGCTCAGGCTGGTTTGTAACTGAAGATAGCACTTCTAGCAAATGACATCTTAAGGTTGGAAATTTCCATTTGGATCCTCCCAGTGCTCCCCTGACGGGGTCCCAAAAGTCAAATCTTGACATCATTATTATGTCATGTCAAAACAGATTAACTTCTGTGACGTGTTGTCTCGTTTTGCATGGCGACAAGTAGTGAGACACACTAATATTGCTAACAGAGCAAAATCTAGGGAGAAATAAGTGATGTTATGGTCTGTCTCTAAATGGCAGAGATATCCTAAATGACAGGGTCTTTTATGTTATCGTTTTATCCCTCTCCCCTCCACAGCAGCAGGGGAAGCTACAGTCTCCCTTGCAGACATTCATAAATCTGGCTGAGCAGGAAAGAGCATTCCAGCAAAGAAGGAAAGACTGTCAGCTCAGCAAAAGTCAAAGAACTTAAAAATTATTTAATAATGTTTCCCTGCAGGCATTAATGATTCCAATGGCTCATACTTTACCTAGAAGCAGCAAAAATGTAATCTCGTTCATAAACAAGTTCATGCCAGCATTCAGATTCAAGACTGTGTGAGATAAATATTTATAGACTGGCTTTTGCAACTTGTCATGTCCTAGCACAGACCTTCATTAGCAAACCACGACAGCAGTTTAGGCAAAGAAAAGGCCAAAGCTTTAGAAGATACAGCAATCCCCCTTCCATTAACATGGGAGTTGCTCTATTTTGCATTTTAAATACACCAAACACATACAACTTCATATTTTGGTATGAACCCCAATTTTACTTCAGTCTCATATTGGTGAGATTTAATTCCTTCCCATTTAAAACATTCTTAGTGAATTCACAGTCCTCATATAAATACCCTTCAAGTCAAGCCACTACTTACGGACTAAAATTTTAAAGTTGTGTGATGATTAAATTTTACATATATGCTCTTAAATAAATGACAATCTAGAGAAGAGTTTCCATGAGTTGAATGGACACTGAGCTCTCTTCAGCCATCCCAATTAGCCCATAAAAAATGTACAATCAAGGTGCCAAACTTTGTGGAGGATAGGTCTGTAATTTCTATTCTGGTTTAAAAGTTGCTTCCAGAAGAAAACCAGAAAACATCTGAGAAAGCACAATCAGCAGAAATACTATTTATAAAATATAAGTATTTCCAAACTTGTTGATTATGATTCTTTCACAGGACAGAAGACACAAAATTTACAGCACTCCTAATGGAGTAAAAACCACATGAAAGTGTGCTTATCAGCCACAGACAGCAGAGAATCTGCAGTCACATAAAAAAGCATTGTTATCAATGCCCTAATTGTGAATCTTACTTCAGACAATAAAGTAATTCCTTTCCCAGTCAAGGTATTTTCCGCATGTGGACTCTCGGGAGTCCTGGGTGGTGCAATTGAAGGTTTTCTTGCAGGCTGAACTTAATCCATCTTTGAATCACAACACAGATCAATCAACTGAAATAGACACAAACCCATTGGAGTCTAGGCTTCAGTATTTCTGGTGACTCTGAGATCCTACACGTCCAATAACTTCACCACAAAAATGTTAAGTTTCCACATGTATTAGAAGCTCCTTATGCAGCTTTGATCTCACCTGTATGAGGAACACGCACTTCTTCAGGCTTTGCTTTTACCATGTCATACAATATTAGGCAATAATTAATACATATATTGATTTTTCTCCTCTGTCTCTATAAATATATATGTAAACATTTGATGTACGTGCAGAGCTGAGGAGCCACTGGTGCAAGGCTACCATCTGTGGGATCATGATGGAATCCCTCTCTGCCTGAAACCTCCTAAATGGTTAGTTTTACCCTACTGATACCATTTTGCTTCTCTCCCTGCTTTGCCAAATGCAGTATTTTCAGACAATTTTCCCTTCCCCGGGAAAACTATCCATGTTTTAATGCAATTTTCATACATCATACCCAGTAATACATAGCTCACTTTTGTTTCATGTCATTTAGGTGGCTCAGAGTTTGCAGGTATGCCGCTTTGAAGAAAATAAAATAGGTTGCCCAAGCACATTTGTCCTAAGGTATGACTTGGCCCCACAGCTGCTTTCCCAACAGTGAACAATACTGGTATTTCAAGTAAAGAACAAGATCAACATAAGGCAGCAAGAAAAATACTTAAATAACCAAAAATTCTTCTCCTAAATAAAAACATACAATCACATATAGAATTCAAAGCCTTTGACCCGCTCCCCAAATCTTGTTTTGAGCTGAGGCAGAGTGTCCAAGGATATCTGCCATCCCTCATGTAAGTACTGCACACTAAGCAGATTTGCTTACCCCGGGCAAGTATGAAGTATCAGATTTTATTGCAAATATGTTTTTTCTCCTTAATAATATTTAGTGGGTTCAAGGCTTTAGTGAGGCTCACTTTGAAAGAGGTTCTGATGTACCTTCCTATATGGGAACTTGATCTATCTTGACAGGTCATAAGAAAGGTTTGGTCCTCTAAGTCAAATTGCATAAAGGTGTTAAGACTTATGTTTAAATTACCCTTACTGCCTTTTGGCTTCTCCATCAGTTAGATAAAGATTAATTCATACTTCAGAACTGAAGGAGTAAGAGACCTCAAGACATCCTTTTTCCACACTCCTGCACTGAAACAGGGTACACATATCCACACCAACTCTGACACGTTGGTCAGACCCTTCTACAAAACACAGTAAATAAAATACAGCCTAAGAGAGTCCATGACTAGTAGCCAATTTCAGTGCTTCATTATCATTAAGGACAATATTTTTCCTAATAAGCAGCCCAAATCTTTCTTTCTTCACATTAAGCTATTTGCACCTTCTCCTACAGCCGGCTGACAGAGAACTCAGTTGATCACCATCATCTTTATAAAGGTAAGCAAAAGCAAGTAGTTTCACACATGAGAAGACTTATCATATCTGCACTTAATGCCTTCTGTTCTAGACCAAGAAAATGAAATGTCCTCAAACCTTTATTATGTGTCATTTTTCTCCCTGAATCTCTGTGTACATCATCTATGTATTTTTCAATGAATTGTTGCCCAAAGCTATACAAAGGACACCAGCTGAGATCTTAACATCTCTCTCTGGCTTGAGTAATTTACCATCCGCATTTTCATAAACATTTCTCCACTAGCTCTGATCACGCCAAAGTGAACTTCTTCCTTGGACTGGCCTTGGACTGTTGGCTTTGGTTAATTTTTACTGAATTTCAGCTTGTTGGTTCTGTTTGCCAGATTACTTTGGATTATCATCCCATCCTCCATTCTGCCTTGGGAAACCTGCACCTGAAGTCAGACAAACACTTTGTCTAGTCCATCAAGCAGTGGTAGCTGCAGGGCTAAATTAGCATGATGTGGGAGACATCAGCCAGCATCTTTCTTCTCTACCTACTTCTTACCAGAAGTGATAACGTTTGTCCCAAACAATCCTCTCTTCATACAGATGTCCTCCTTGATTCTGCTCACTTTCTCCCCCCTAAAACCAGGATTTTCTGACATCTCTGCATTTACCCTCCTCCCTGTAACACACTCGATGTCTTCTCTACCAGTTCAGTAACCATCACACTTTCATCTGTCCTTTTAGGACTCCTTTTTATAGATTTGGGATGGAAATGCTATTTGTTTCTCTCATCGAGCTGTTGTATTTACACAAACCCAACTTCTTGGTCAGCTGTTTTGAGATATTTTCAATACTTCTATACATAGGTGGATTTCAGAGATACTGGAGTGACTATTCAGGTTCCATTCCCCTCCACCACCCAACCTGTCCCCCATAACTAATAAATTGAGTTAAAGTCATCTTCTGAGCATTCATGGCAAAAATGCTCTAGAAGAAGCATGTGTATTTGCCCAAGACACCTTACCTCAGCTACATGCCACCCAACCCAGCATACATTAAGAAATTTGTTTGATTTACAGTGTTGCAGCTCAGCATTTGATTAATCTTTTTTTTTTTTTTGCTTGAAACCATCACATCTACACCATTTACGAACTTCCCTTGAGGATGTAGCTGGATTCCTCTATATGGCAGCTGTGATGAGCAAGTCTCCTGTCTGAACACTACTGAAAACAATCTCCTGACCCAAGCACTCCAACGTTTCATTGGAAATGTCACACAACAGTAAAGACCGAAGACCCGACAAAATCACAAAGAAACGTGGAAATTTTGTTTTAAAAAATGTAAGAAAAATAATCAATAGGGGCAGAATGGCAGACCTTATTTCACAGTATCACATAAAATAGCAAAGAAGGGAAAGTATATTTTGACAGTCATTTGTTGAGCTTCTACCACTCACCTAAAAATGTATCTTAATCGAAATAATCAGAAGCTTTTCCCAAAAACTTTTTGACTTAATAGGGGAAAACAATATTTTTGTTAGTTTTGAAAACAGATGTTATTCTGGTTTTATCCCAATTAGGCTGCCAAAGTATTTTGTTTAATTCACGGAAATTAAATGGAAAATGAACTACCAGTAGAAATATTTAATTAAAGTTAAAAAAAAATGAGATACTCTGACTTTATGCTGGAGACTGACTTTTTAAACAAGGGGCTCACAGAATGGCAAGAAGTAAAATTAGTTTTGTTGATTTTGCTGTATATTAAAAGTATATTGAAAATAATTTCAGGACAGGATGAAAGTAATTGATAGACAAATTATACTCAATATTTTATACACTAAGGGGCACTTTCAGTCGAAACTTCATCTTGTTCTCAACTTAGAAAAGAGTTTCAATGGGATAATTTCTACCATCCACAATAATTATATTTGTGTTCCTCACAATCTATACCAGAGGAATTACTTGTAGAATATTCAAATTACTTTGTCACTATGCTGTGATTTGCAAATGCAATTAAAAATAACACAGAAAAGTTTCCCACATCCCAAAAGATGACCTACAGGACACTATAAAAATAAAACTCAGGGCTAGAAAAATTAGAGAAGTGATAAAGATGAAAGTCTTTTTAAAGTTGGAGAGATCTAAAGATTTTCTGACGTCCTTCCACTATAAGGGCAGAATTGCTGACACTAGCTTTTTATCATCTGGGCAGTGTAAGGTTAACAGTTTCCTGTTGCCTCTTTTGTTCTGTCCATAGAGAAAAACAATGACCCCTAATGAAAAATACATGCAAGCCCATAATATCAGAGGTATTTTGACTGTCACTGGACTCAACCTGAGCTTTTCATATGAAACTTCAGAGAAGGATTGATGGCATTACTCAACAGAAGGGATAAAAGAGGTTTGAAATATTGTTTTCTGAGCTGCCTTAGCCTTAAGGGTCTTGTGCCCACTCTTTCCCACCCCCATGTACTTTGGAGGTGAAGAAAAAAATAGAAGATAAATATGACCTATCCAGAAAAAAAGAAAATAAATGCTATGTTATGTTTTATGCTTTGATCAAAGGGACAAACATATATATTGCATGCACTTAATATTGCAAAATAAACCAGTAGTTCACAAATCTTTGGAACTGAGGTCTAGACATTTTTATTTGTAAACATCCTAAAGGTGAAAGGATGCTACAGACTACTTAATGCAGATCTCTAGATCTCTAGCCTGCAGCAGAACAGAGCTTTACCAGTGGATTTACAGTTGGTCTGCATTTTGGCATTCACTATGTTAACTGCATATTAAACACTGACCAAAACCTGCAAAAACATACTGCCTGCAAAATCAGTTTGTAAAAAAATTATTAGGTAAAGAACATATGGGGTCTATCCTGTGCTTCAGAGTATCCGTTTTGTCAGGAAAAAGAAATAAAATAAAGGAACATAACAGAACTGAGAGCAAAATATGCTGCAAAAGCACAAATGTATTAAAATTCTGAACATATACATAGTCAAAAAAATCTATCAAGGGCTATTAATCATCAAGTTATAGTTTCTTGCAAAGCAGAATGGTACAAGCCTTCTACTGTCCTTGGCATATGTTTGCTCAGGCAGCAAGATCCTCTGAAAGACAGATGTATCGTGAGCCGTAAGGTCTTGGTTCAGACAAACCCTTCAGTTTGTGCTTAGCTTTAAACTAATCAGATGTGAGCACAGTCTAATTGTTCATTCTTTTTTTAGTATATTGGTTTATTACTCCTAAGTGGAGATGAAGCAAAGCACGTCTTACTAAGGCTATGCTCAGGACCCATATAAGAAAGCAAAGGAATATGAATTTTTGCTGCCTCAGGTTCATCCTTGATACTGGTCTCGAGCCCTTTCTAGGATCAGCGCCTTCCAGAGAAGACTTTTTTCTAAGAGGCTACAGATGTATCAGTAGCAACCACCATCCTCTGTACGGACTATGACAATTTCAGGTAACACTCCCTCCTTAGACAGCTGAAGCTGCACGCAATCCACTGCCATACTGTAAAGTATAATCAGCCAAGTATCAAGTACCACTGTAACTGCATTAAATATTGTAAATCCCTCAGCCACAAAGCAGCAAATGAAGAGATGGCCCAGAGCCCACACAGGTAAGACAAAAATAATGCAAGTAGCAGTCGCCACTCATTATGGATAAAAACATTTTCAAAGCCTTTACTCAGGTTTTACTTTGTTTCTGCTCTGGCAGCGCTCCCACGTGTGAGGGAGTTTGCTGGTGTCAGGGAACAGGGCGAGCAGGGCCACGCCACCGAAGGGCTGAGCTGGGAGGCTGAAGTGAGGTCCTGGGCCATGGCAAGTATGGGGAGAGGCTGGGCCAGGACTGTAATGGCCCCTCAGGGCCCTAACAGCTGGAATTACACTGAAACAGCAATTTAAAAAAAAATCTACTTATGATGCCTATTTCCCTTTTTTTTCCCCAATGTTTTTGGAATCACAGGCGGCTCTTGCCTCAAATAACTGAACATCTTTGTCTACCTCCCAGGGCAACACAATCCTCAGAAAGCAGGTAAGATCAGTCATATGCATAATGATACTTCCTATATTTGCATGTGTGATGCTTAAATACTTTTTCAACAAGGCTCTGCACGTACGAGGGAGTCTCCCAGGGCACAGAAGCTGCCGCAGCAAAAGCATTACATTTAACGTAGGTAGAGTCACCAGCAGTGGGCCAGGTGTTCACCTGGTGTAAGATAATCAACGTAAAGCCAGTGAAACCAGCAGACTGACATGAGCTCACAGCACCTGAGAATATATCCCTGTATTTCTAGTTCAAGTTGTTACCTTCAAATTAGTAATTTCAATATGTATCATACACAGCAGCAGTTTCCATAGCGTAAACCTGGCAACACAGCAGGTGAGGGCAAAACATGAAGAAACACTCTTAATCTTCCCGAGTCCAGGGTTCCCAGGCAGGAAAGTACGTGCTTCTGCATTGAATACATCGATACAGCTTACGCTTACCAATCAACCATAAAGCACACATGGAAAGAAGTCTAGTCTGAAACTACTCCCACACACTAAATGCATCCAGGAAATGTCAAATAAAATGTAAAAAATCTCCAGCTCTCTACATAAAGTATGTCTGTGTAGAAAAAGAAGGGAGTCTGGGGAGAGCCCTTCCTCCCTGCTGTGGGAAACAATAACATTTCCACCTGATATATCATATGCACAAGGACATTATTTCTTGTTATTGGACTCTCCAGAAACATTTGGACTCTCCAGAAACATTATGAGAGCAAGTTAACAGCAGAGCACAGATACCAGAAAGTTGATAGGTGCTGCAATTCAACTATTATGATATATTGGCTGCTGGTGCATACAAAATCATTTTACAGCAACAGAACGGCACTGTGAGTGCATCACATACATAGGCTGAAGCTAAATACGTTGAAGTAATTCCTAAATTTTCCTAGTCATTGTGCAAAGAAGGGTTCCTGTAGTTACTGCCCCACTCCATATGGTCCCTCCACTTAGCAATTTGGCCCTCAGGCTGACTAGTAAGGGTGTCTGGGTCTGAATCCTGACCTTCTCCACAGAGGCATTGCCATTGCTTTGCTGCTCAACAGAACTGTCCGTGAGGACATATAACAAAGGAGGAGCAACTCAGGCCCTGATTAAGCAAAAGCTCTTGTGGAGATGAATCAAAAGATTTAAAAAAAAAAAAAACAAACCTACAAAACCACCAAAAAAACTCAAAACCCACAAACACTCTCAGCCAAACTGAATCCATTTCCAGTGATTCCAGAGAAACCACACATGTGGGCCAAAGGCTGGCAAAGGGGCAGAGCAGCCCTTGAATTTCACTTAGGCATTTTGGGGACCTGTCTCAGGAAGTCAGCCCTAAAACCATGAATGACAGGAGTTACTGAAGTACCCAGTAGCTTTTTACCTTCTCCCTGTTTGTCCCTCCATAGCTCTCAGCTCTTCTGACCAAAGAAAACTGCTGCTGATCTTCCCCACTGAGGATCTGCGCCCTGAGAGCCATGAGCTCCCTTGCAGGGATGAAGGTCAGAACTGCGGTGGTGACATGGGTCAAGCGCAACGAGTCTCCTTCACTGTTTGGACTTCAGGAGGCTGCACCAGGAGCACTGCTGCATCCACTTCTGGGCTGCCCAGCAAAAGAAAGATGTGGAAAAACTAGAGAGAGGCCAGTGGAGGACCACTCTGATGCTCAGAGGGCTGGAGCACTGTGCATAAGAGAGATGGGCTTGTTCAGCCAGGAAAAGACAGAGCTAAGGGCAGGAAAGCTGTTTTCCATTTCCAAATCCCTAACTAGCCATTACAGAGAAAACCAATCCAAGCCCTACTCAGAGGCTCACAGAGAAAGCAATAGAGCAACAGTCACAAGCTGGAACAACAGAAATTCGGAGCAGATATGAGGGATAAAAAAAATCACCATGAGATGGTGAAGTGCTGCAACAGGCTGCTCAGAGAGGCTGGGCAATCTCCAACCTTGGAGATATTCAAGACACAACTAGACACAGTCCTGAGCAACCTGACCTAGCTTTGAAGTTGTCCCTGCTCTGAGCTGGAGTAGGTAAGTCAGCATCCACAGGTCTCTTCCAACCTACATTATTCTACAATTCTAAATCCAAACTTAAATGTTGCTGGTCTGAATGGAAGAGAGAAGAGTCAGAAATGGGGATGGGGACTGTACAGGCTGTATATGTGACTGAGAAATGCACTGAGAAAGGCTCAAAGGGAAATGAGGGGAACCCATGTGCTCTCATTTTTAATAAACCCATGTTAGGTCTTTTTCTTTTATAAGATAAAAAACCCCCAAGCTTATCCTTTTTCCAAAATACGAAGAAACCAGCCTGGTACGCTGTCCTCTCCTGTTTCTTGTGACAATGCTGGGGTTTTCTGAGGGGTTTTTGTTGTTTATTTTTAATTAAATAAAGCAACATAAACAGTTTGCATTTATTCTGAAAAAAATCAAAGGAGGGGAAGAAGGACTATCTTTTAGCCCAGTGATTGTTTGGGTCTAGCCTACACATTGCACACCTTCAGCCAGGCCTCAAGTGAAGTGAAACAGAAAAAATAAGGTGTTGATGTGCACAAAAAGGGAGCAATCAAACTGCGTGCACTTTCCAAGTATCATCAACCGACTGGTACAAACAGGCAAGGAAAAATTAGCAAGATTAAAAACAGTGACAGACGGCTCCAGACTGATCTATTAAGCCCTCTGTACTTGTGTGTGGGCGTTCGTTGCAAGGGGACCAAGCAAAAGGTTCGAGCAATGGAGCCTGCACGCATCCTCGCAAAACGGTAGCACAATGACACGTCAGGCACTTCCCCCCAGTTGGATGTAGTAGCTGTGCAGGTTTACTGAAATTTGCTGAAACAGTTATAATTAGCTGCAAACTCACAGTATCAGCGAATTAGAAGTATTGATTTATGCAGGCCAAGGGTAGGTCAACCAGGAAGTTTATGATCCCAGGACAGATTTGCTGCTGGCGTAGCCAGGCAAAGTCCCTCCGAGCAAGGAGAAACCCCAGCTTATAACTGCTCAAGATTTCACAACACGGCTTCTGACATCCTCAAAGTAAAAATTCCTCTTACCTCAAAATATACGTATGCACATTACTACACCTATAAGCACAGGTGTGATTTGCAGAAAGCTATTCAACCAGCTACAACTTAAATCCAGCCCCATGCAGAGCCAGTACAGAGAGTACACGTAGTATTAAATCTTGTGCTAGCACAGTGAACTGGATTATCTTTAACCCGCAGAGCCTCATCCTGCTGCAAATAAAATCAGCATGAGCAGAATCAAATCTTTAAAGGATAGCTACTACTTTGATTTGATATCAAGTTCATCACAATTTGTAATAGGCATAAATCCTAAATACTATGATGGATGTAATCGGTGTTTCTTAATGCATGGCTCTGATCTGAATTCTTTTATTCTGACTAAACTCCCACACAATTCAATTCAACATCAGGTTTTGTATTAAAACAACTCAAAACATTAAAAAAAAAGACAAAGGGAATAAATGGATCCTACGTGGAAAGCTGGGTGACACTGTATTTTTGCACATTTTTTTGCACATTTCTTCCGGCTATACGTACATGGGAGTAATCTGCAGAGTCCACTATATTTCCGTAAGATTATTGACAGAGTAAAATACCTCTTGGTATGAGTATGAATCACAGAAACACTCATGTCGATGAAGGACCATTCCCCATACAAATCAACCACTGCCTCTTCTTTTGACGGTGGTGAGGAAGGAAGAGCTCTATCACTCCTACGCTCGTCAGAGACCAAAGGATCAGTCAGATCCCAGATGGGAGTACAGGCATTTTCTCATGTCTCTGGTAAAATTAGCTATGGCAGATTTTAGGGACCAAGCAACAATACACACCCACACATCCAGGATTAGAAAACAACCCGTTGTTTTGAAATTATTATGCTCTTTACTATAGCTCAGGTTTACATAACACAAAGAGTAACTGGATTTGATATTCTACAACAGATACACTCTTCTGGAAAATATTAATTGTAAATCTTAACAATTTGTCATTTTTTCTAATATAGCTATAAAAACACTTCATGTCAGACACATCAGTGTTCATTTTTGTACATATTTGAACCCCTAGTCTCCTCTTTTCTTATTTTTTAGTACGTGGAAAGATATTGACAAGTTACCAACTTTCCCTTTAATTTTAAATAGGTAGCCTCACTAAAACTTAAACTCTCACCTGGAAGTGCTCGCCTTTGCTAACCATTGTGTCACTTCAGTCCTTATCAGCACAATCTTGTGGGTATCAGACCCAGTTTCTTCATTGTTTACTAAATTATAAATGCTTTGAGGCCGAGTTCTTTAATTCTCGTAGCATCATACATTATATAAAAGTTATCCAGCCATCTGTTTGGGTTCAATTTATATTAACACATCCATATCAGCATAAAGTTATTACAAAATTCTTAAGGCTGCAAATGTGAAAGACAATTTTTTAATCTTAGTTCTTAAGTAATACAGAAAAGGACATTGTCTAAAACTTCAGATAGGAGTTGCATTTTATTGTGGGATAAGGTCTATAAAGAAAATCGACGTGTATCCCATTCAGGACCGACAGAGCCTTACAGCAAATGTGGTAAAGCAGGGGAACTTAGCTAGTGGCTTTTTATCTTGACCATTGGTTGTCTACCAGCTCCCCGTGGCAGCAACGTTCCATGGCAGGCTGGTGTTCAGTTTCCCAATGATTATTCTCATTCACTTCAGCGGATGCCCAGTCTGACCACGTACCAGTGTCAGCTGTAATGCCTTTTACATGTCTCTGTTTTGTAACTGGTCAGTGACTTTGCTGTTGTGCATCAAACTAGGCTGACCCTAGTTTTCTATGCAAAAAAACATTAGATACAAAAATAACGTGCTCTCACAACTTAGCTAATACCGTAAGGACCCGACTAACTGCATTTAGGACGCAGATCCAATTTTTTCCTGGGTGAACGCGAATGCAACCCCCCTCTCCTGCAATGCACAGATACACCCCTGCACAGGCATGGGGCTTGACACACTTCAGGTGAGACCTTGTTTCATGCCACACCAAGTGAAGGTTTGGAGAACTCCTGCTTTGCCGGATGGAGATGAGGATGCAGACAACGCACCATGGTTTCACAGAGTAACCTATAACTGTACTCTCTGCATCTCCCCAGAGCCACCACTTCCAGACAACTGAGGGGTGCAGGGTGGAAACCCTCTGGTACCACATACAAGCAGATGCTAGCAGCACACAAAGGCATGTTCAGAAATAAGGAACTGAGTTACCAACAACCCTAAATTAAATGAGGAAGGTCAGTGGGAAACTGAGCTCTTTTGAAAGTCCCAGAGCTAAAAACCTTGCATGAAACATACTCTTTTTACCACTTTTCAGTAGTACAGCAAGTAATTTTGGCCTGATAGGAAATCACTTGCTCACTACTGGTATAGCTAAAGTTAGTTTAGATGTAGACTTAACCTGTTGGTGTACATATTTTACACTGTTTGTGACTCTTTTTAGAAAACCTTTCCCTGCCTTTCTGCTATTTCTACTTTTTTTTTAATAAGACTTAATAAAAAAGACAGAAATCCATCACAATCCACCAGAGGTGTTTTTTGGTCAACACTTAATGATAACACATCCCCTGAAGCAGAACTGAAAATACCCTGAGCTTCAGGGAGAGAGAGGAGGAATAACAAGTGCTTTGCATCTGAGACTGACTTTTCACTGCCTTTTTTTTTCAGATCCATTAAATGTGAAAATATTCTAAGATGCAGTAATGTGTAATAAAATTTGCTTGATTGGTGACTGCTTGCATGCAAGCAAGGAATCTTTCTGTATAATGGAGTGTAAAACAATATCCTTCTTTGAGCCAGAGGAGTGAAAAGTCTGGACTGGGTTTATATTACTCCTTCAATCCCGCAAACACTCCTGGTAACAGATACTCCTGAGCAGTCCAAGGCCTCTATTAAACAGCCATACTTCATGGTAAGCCTTTGGTAGGATAGGCTACTGGTGGGCGTCAGCAAACAGACACCAGTATAAACGCTTTGGAACTGGAAATTGGATACTCGAGGGAAAAAAATGATTTATTGCTCACAAAAATAGATCCTTCAGAAAAGTGACTTAGTAATCCTGACACTGCACAGTGCCTCCTTTAAAATACACTTTCTAATGGGGTCCAATTTTTTTTAATTCTTTTCCAGATAAACACTCCTGTGGAAGACAGCTCTCACTATAGAAACCAGAACTGAACAGCACAATCCGAGTTGAAACACTGAGCAGAACACACACTATTCAAACTTGCATTCATCCTGCAGTCTGCAAACACAGGTTCTTGATCCAAAATATCTGTCAGTCCATATTTGAACCATATTTGACAGAGCTCGTTCCTCCCTGTATTGCCATGTTGCTATGTCATGACTCTTGGAGATGTAACTCGTAAGGAGTTAAGATGCCATTCAAATGGCACGGGTGTTTGTCAGCTAAGGGTTGCCCAAATTCCTTCCTGATTTGCCTCTCAGCTTGGCTGTCAAATCAACCTAGATTCTCAGCCAACTTCTGAATTACCATTTATTTTTACCCTATTACAAAACTTTGCACAAAAGATGCTGGCACTATGCTTGCAACAAATATGTTCTTGGATTGGTGCTACAGGAAAACATGATGCCAGGGTGGTGGTAAGAATAAAACCCTCTTTAGCTCTGCAAAACGTCAGTGAGGTTTGCCTTCTCTGAAACATGCTTTTCAGACCTTGGAAGTACAGATTTCATACAAGGGGTTTTTTTAGTACAAGGACAGAGGGCAGAAGTTCAAAAGCCCTGGGGCACACACAGCACCTTGACTTCACTGAATCTGGAGTGACAGCACTGCTGGGCTAAACCCTAAGGTGACCAGTTGAGTGAGGTTGGAGTTGGAGTGGGTTGGAGTTGGAGCTCCCCGATAAAAACAAAGCTTATGAAGATAGCCCACTGCAAACTCCTTCATTTTGCACATTTGCACGTCATGCACTCCAGTCTTCATTACCAGGCAACTCTGCTCTCTATTTCACCTTCCCTGTCTTTCAGTGTTTCCCCAGGTACTCCGCACTGCTTACGTGGGGTGCTGTCACTTCATTCCCAGCTTCCCACCACACGGGGAGGACCTGGGTCAGCCCTGCAGACCCTGAGGGAATAGCCCTGTTCCAGCAGTACCATCTGTCCCTCCTCTCAGGCACAACAAGAGGCAAATAAAACAAGATGAACATTCAGTGCTCTTCAAAAGTCTGCAACGTTTGGAAGCCCAGTACTGATTTTTTAAACGCACAATCATCTCTGAAGTGTGCAGCTGTGCTCACCTATCAAGTAACCAGATGGCACAACAGAAGTCAAATCGTTTTCTAAACGGCTTTGGTGGTTAAGTCTGCAACAATTTGTTTGGTTAGAGGTACGAGAAGAGAGGAGGGGAATGAGAAAGCAGCAAGGAAAGGATGACAGGAGAAGAGAGGGACAGAGAAGGAAGAGGGGAGATGAACAAACATGAAGGAAGATACAACTGTCCTGATACTAACTCTGCCCACACATTTTTGCTGAGAATTAAGTAGGACAATATTTAGAGATGTGCTATCAAGAAAGTTACATTTTGGCAGTTTGCAAGACTGTCACATCCTAAGGAATATATTCATTTCTTTCCTAATTAATCCAGAAACTATTTGAGAATATAGAAGGAAGGCTGTACTATTTTTTAAAATAAAAATTTCCCTGCAGATGTACTTGCACATTTCTTGAAATCCAAATTCCATATTTCAAATTCATATCTCATCTCCAAATGTCCAGCTTGGTTTTGGACCTCAGCCAGCCATCTTCTCACCTGGACATTAACCTCATTCTGTTGTGGTTGTTTTCAACTTGCCACTTCACATATAATGAATCCACTCCTTTACTGCTTCCTGAACATGGTCCTGCAGTGACCATGCTGTGGTTGCAGCAGCTAGCCATCCCCTGCCTGCCCAGGATGCCTTCAGTTACTACCATGCACTTTTCTCCCTATGCATTTCTTCCCTGAGCAAGATCAGCCGTGGGGACATCGCATGGGGACATCTGCCCTAAGCCTGCACCAGACCAACCTGCCTCTGGACTGACTTGTGCTCTCAGGCCAAAATACACCCAGGAATTTTTCTTTTCCTTTGTTCTGCCTTTGATCCTAGCACTTGTGTGTCCTCTGTGATAACAACGTGGTTAGTACAGATCTGAAAAACATGAGGCAATCAATTAAATTCTTTCCTCTCTGATTAGTCTCATTAACCATTCCTTATGATTTTTACAGGACTAAAATTTGTTCTGTACTTAAAATTACTGACAATTTCACTTTGAAAAAATGACTTCATGCTCATAGCAGATCCATTTCAGCAGTGTTCTTTATGCATTTAAAAAATTCATCCAAACTGCATAGAGTGGCTACACCAACATGAAAAGATAACATCCACATAAACCAAGAAGGATTTAGGTGCAACAGCGTCCACACACAGATCTGTACAGGCTTAATAACAGTATCACTTTTTTTTTTTTAATTCCTCTACATGCCCTGCATGCAAATAAGTTGTTAAACAACTTCCTGAATCTAAACCGAATACACGCATTTTCTGTGAAAAATCAGTCATTTCTCAGCTTTCAAAGACTAATTATTCTCCATAGAAAATGGATCGTCTTTATTCAATCAAGCATCTTCTCTGTGTGCAGGGTTTCATCTGCTTCTACTTTGTGCTTAATGTGCGTTAACCCTCATGCATGTGGGTCACTTAACTGGGCTTTGCTGAGACATAAAGCATGAATCATCGGCAGAAATAACTGTGTTCCCATGGCACTGCAGACCATCACCTACCTCCGCTACACACTACTAACCCCTTACGCTTCTGTAAGGACACAAGCAAAAGCTTACCAATGATCACAGTCTAGAAAGGAAATTCTGATTCTGTGTTCTTTAGGCAATTTTTATTTTCTCAAACCCCTATTTTGCTAAAAATGGACATCAGTCTATTCTTATAGTATTTTTCAAATTGAAACCTGGGAAAAGTTTCTTGTAAGCATGTGCAGGCACGAGCACACACTATAAAGATGGCATTTTGTGAAATGTTTCTGGAAAAAATAATAGGTGTTTGTTTGCTAATTTAAACTAGAAATTATTTTTCAAATGGTTGTTTTAGTGACAGCCCAAGACTTTGGCAGGCCTTCCTCTCCGCTTTTGTATCACAGATAAAGAGGACTGATTGCAGTTCATGGGCTGTAGCACTGGCCTCTACCACTACAAAGCACAGATTTAGGAATCTCGTGGGTACAAAAAAGTGGGGTGAAAGTGACTCCAAGCTGAGCCTTCAAGGAAGCATCAAAGGAATTAATCTGCTACAGAAACAGGTGGAACAAAGGGAGCAAGCAGGAGGTTTTTGTTGGAAAAGAGGTGGTAACAAAAAGAAGGAACAACAACAGAAACAATTGAGAAGTAGTAGCAGGGCACTGGGAGTCAAAGACCAGACACTCGAAGTGTGGTCCAGCCCCTGACTTCTCTGTGCCCCCACCCATAGACAGGCTGCTGAACTCCTCTCCCATTGCCCCACCAACCTTCTTAGAAAACATCTAAACAGATTTTTACCAACTAAGTGCTTGTCCACACCAGTCCCAATTTTGCAGTCTCTCACAGGTGCTCCTGTCCTACAGATAATGAAGAATAATTACTGAGAAAACAGAAAGGTAGAGCAGCCAGGAGAAGGAACAGGCTATTTCCTGCATCAGCTTTCTCAGAGCACGAACGGACGCTTCAGAAACGTGTCATACGCATCTTTACTGCAGACCTATGTTTTACCTCACCCTCTTAAACAGAATAAACTCCACTTAGCAGAGACTCAACATGACAAAACAACACAACTGTTTTTCCAAGATGGTCATTGGTTTATGATTCCAGCAACTATTGACTACCTTGCTACTCATTAGGTCAGGAACAAATTATCTTGTACTCGAGAACAGCAAAGGCTCAGTGATGACAGCACTGATGCTGCAGAATATTTAAGGAAGAGCAACCCAGCACTTGAAACACTTTGGATTGGAGGCTCCAAGGAGCTGAGTTTGCAGCAGAGCCCAACGAACTAAACCAAACAACGGTGCCCTAGGGAAAATGCTGTCCATGTGGAAGCAGCAAAGCCATCTGCTACCCCTTCTCCCCCCACTGCAGTCCCTGAGGTGAGCAGGACGACTGGCATAGCAGTGACTGCTGCCTGATCTGAGGGTGTGGTGGGGGTGAATCCCACTGTGCATATTTTAGGCAGGTGAAGAAAAACCCTCCTGCCAGGCAATTTCAGGGACCTATGGTCCTCTTCATGCAGGCAACTGCAAAAAAGTGTTAAAAAGGTATCTTTCACTCTTTATTTTCTCCCAAGCTCAGTAGTCTGTCATTCCATACTTGTTTTTATTACCTGGCAAGCCAGTAAGAGGGGCACCCTGCAGCCTGGCCAGCCGTGCTGAGTTGCTGCTGGCAGGGCAGGCACAGGCATGCTGCTCTTCCCTCCATGCTCACCCTCACCTCATACTTACCCTGCTTTTCTCTGCTATTTATCCCCACTGAAGTACCCAGCTATGACAGGCACCGAGCAGTTTCCTTCACAGTTCCTCCTAGCCAGCACAGAAAACTTGGGCTACTGAGATGAAAGGCAAAGTGTATTCCTGTTCCATGCCCTCACTCACTGCTCTCTCACCCTCACCATCTGCAGCAGCTGCTTGGACCAGGGGCCAGCAGCACATCCTATTCTATGAGGCAGGGCATTGGTGATCAATCCAGACCAGGAATTCCTGTATTTTCGAGACACACAGGTTATCACCACCCCAAAATCTCTCCACTACATGCCTGTGAAGTCACACTCTTTAATTGTGCCACAAGACATTTCTCAGGATGGTAAAACCCCACATCTCTGACCCTAGCGAGGCTCAAAGATGAAGCCCCCAGTCTGAAGCAGGATATGCTCCTCAACTAAATTGTTACAAATCTTTCTGACGTGAGCACGACCTGCTCATTACCCATGGATTTTTTTTTCCTCCCTGTACTCATTGTTAGAAATGCCTGAGCTGTTTCCCATGGAAAACCAACCTGAAACAAAAGAACCTGAGAACAGCAGCACTTGCTCAGAGGGGGGGGTCCATCTGGCCCAACACTCTGTCCCCAAAGTGGCCAACCATCAGTACCTACAGAAGAGAACATGAGCGGTGCATGTCTGCTTCTGTCAGGGTCCTGGGGATGCTCATAGGCCTCAGTGGCTGGGACCAGCCTTCCTGGGACACCCCACCCCCCCCCCCGTCTCCTGCCAAGGACCCAGGGGACGTGTCTCACCTCAGCCTGGGGCCTTCAGTTCCTGCCCTGCAGAGAGCTGCTCTCCTGGAGGGACCCCTCAGACCTGGCTCAGAGCTGCTCATGCAGAACTCTCGGCATAGCACAGTGTAACTGTTTCCTCTTCTCTCTCCTCTTCTCCCCTCTTTTCCTCTTCTCTCTCCTCTTCTCCCCTCTTTTCCTCTTCTCTCTCCTCTTCTCCCCTCTTTTCCTCTTCTCTCTCCTCTTCTCCCCTCTTTTCCTCTTCTCTCTCCTCTTCTCCTCTTCTCCCCTCTTTTCCTCTTCTCTCTCCTCTTCTCCTCTTCTCCCCTCTTTTCCTCTTCTCCCCTCTTTTCCTCTTCTCCCCTCTTTTCCTCTTCTCTCTCCTCTTCTCCCCTCTTTTCCTCTTCTCCCCTCTTTTCCTCTTCTCCCCTCTTTTCCTCTTCTCTCTCCTCTTCTCCCCTCTTTTCCTCTTCTCTCTCCTCTTCTCCCCTCTTTTCCTCTTCTCTCTCCTCTTCTCCCCTCTTTTCCTCTTCTCTCTCCTCTTCTCCCCTCTTTTCCTCTTCTCTCTCCTCTTCTCCCCTCTTTTCCTCTTCTCTCTCCTCTTCTCCCCTCTTTTCCTCTTCTCTCTCCTCTTCTCCCCTCTTTTCCTCTTCTCTCTCCTCTTCTCCCCTCTTTTCCTCTTCTCTCTCCTCTTCTCCCCTCTTTTCCTCTTCTCTCTCCTCTTCTCCCCTCTTTTCCTCTTCTCTCTCCTCTTCTCCCCTCTTTTCCTCTTCTCTCTCCTCTTCTCCCCTCTTTTCCTCTTCTCTCTCCTCTTCTTCTTTCTCCTCTTCTCACTCTTCTCTCCTCCTCTCTCTTCTCTCCTCCTCTCTCTTCTCCCCTCCTCTCTCTTCTCCCCTCCTCTCTCTTCTCCCCTCCTCTCTCCTCACTCCTCTCTCCTCTTCTTCTTTCTCCTCTTCTCACTCCTCTCTCCTCTTCTTCTTTCTCCTCTTCTCACTCCTCTCTCCTCTTCTTCTTTCTCCTCTTCTCACTCCTCTCTCCTCTTCTTCTTTCTCCTCTTCTCACTCTTCTCTCCTCTTCTCACTCCTCTCTCCTCTTCTTTCTCCTCTTCTCACTCCTCTCTCCTCTTCTTCTTTCTCCTCTTCTCACTCCTCTCTCCTCTTCTTCTTTCTCCTCTTCTCACTCCTCTCTCCTCTTCTTCTTTCTCCTCTTCTCACTCCTCTCTCCTCTTCTTCTTTCTCCTCTTCTCACTCCTCTCTCCTCTTCTTCTTTCTCCTCTTCTCACTCCCCTCTCCTCTCCCCTCTCCTCCTCTCCTTCTTCTTTCTCCTCTTCCCTCTTCTCTCTCCTCCTCTCTTCTCTCCTCTTCTCGACCTCCTCTTCTCTTCTCCTATCTCTTATCCCCTCTTCTCCCTCTTCTATCTCCTTTTCTCTCCTCCTCTTCCCCCTGTGTCCTGTAGAGTGAGCACTTTTTGCCTTCCCAAACTTGCTCCACCGCTGTGCTTCCTGGCCAGTGATGCAGGAGAAGCGCTCTCGTGCCTGCCCGACGCTTGTGTTGCAGGCAGGGAGAGCTGGAAAGGGGCAGCTCCGGATGGGGCAGCAAGCCTGGAGCCCTTCCAAGCACAGGCTGCTGGGCACGAGCAAGAACCCCCGGGGAAATGGAGCCAAGGGAAGAGCAGAGTCACTCCCGCTACAAGCTTGCGATGGGCAAGAGAGCCAGGGAGAGCCAGGGCACGAGGGGGGCCTTGGAGGGGCAAGAGCCGCAGGCAAGAAGCGAGCGAAAGGGCTCAGAGGAGCCCTGGCAAGGGGCTGTGCTCAGTGCTACAGAGGACAAGCAGCAACCCCCGGGGGCACCCTTGGGGCCCACCCTGGGAGTCTAGAGAGCTTCCTCCCCCCGGACGCGGGGCACGAGGGCCACCTTCGTGGAGCAGGAGCAGCAGGCACCTGGCCAGCGTGGCCCAAAGGAGCCCTGGCCAGGGGCCGTGCTCAGCGCTGCAGAGGAAGGCAAAAACCCCCCGGGGACACTCGCTATAGCCCACCGTGGGGGAAAAAAAGCCTTCCTCCCCCCAGCTGCAGGGCACGAGAGGCCATCTTCGTGGTGCATGAGCAGCAGGCAGTGACCCAGCCAAAAGGGACCGGAGCAGCCCTGGCAAGTGGTCATGCTCAGTGCTGCAGAGGAAGGCAAAAAACCCCCGGGGACCAGTGCCAATGTGCCCCGGGGGAAAATTCCTTCCTGACCCCAGCAATGGCGATCGGCTATTCCCTGAGCAGGTGAGCAAGACCTGCCTCCTTGTCCCACAGGCTGGTCACGCCTCCCAGGAGATGCCTGAGCCCTGTTCTCCCTCACCCTGGAGCCATCTCAGGGGCTTCTGAGAGTGGCCAAAGGCCCCCGGCCTGATCGACCTTGGGGACAAGAATCCTTCCTGTGCCTGGCAGGGCACCAGTGGGTGCTCCAAAGCACTGGGATCCCTGGGAACATCCCTGCATCCCATTTCTTACGGCTGCTGCCCCTGGCTCCGCAGGGGATGAGGACGGCGAGCTCTGCAGTGCTCCTCAAGAAGGCATTCCCTTGGGCTGGCCACGGCTACCCAGATGAAAAGGCCTGAGAGCCTCGGGCACCTCCAGGGGTTGGTGGTTCTTCTCATCTCCTGAGGGGTTTGTGTCTGTTCCCTGAAGGCTGAAGCAGGATTTCCTTCCATCCATCCATCCGATGGGCTTTGAACGTGGCCATGCCGGGAGCTGGCCTTGCAGCGGAGAACCTCCAGGCGCCTCCTCCAGCCACTGGTCTTCCTCCCTCAGCCCCCTCCCAGTAATCCCACCCTCCCCTCAAGGATCTCCTCTCAGATGTCTTTGGGCTGCCCCCAGGGGAGCTCTGGCAGTGGGACACTGGCAGGTGCCCCCTTTTATACTGCCCCGGGGCCCTGTGACTGCTGCGTTGCCGGGGGCGGCACTGTGACATGGGGGTGGCACTGTGACATGGGGGTGACTGACAGGGCCCCCATGCACAGCCCCGCCCACCCCCCTCCACCCAGCGCCCTGCGGAAGAAGCCTTTGGGGTGCTGGCCCCAAGGCAGTCGCTGTGCCCAGGAGGCCCAGGGGCTGTCCTTGCCCTTGCTGGCCATACTCTGGGCCCAGCTGCTGGGTGTCCCTGACACATCCTCTGCCACTTGGCTCCAGGGACAAACCTAGGGCTGTTACTGTTCTCTCAGGCCATGGCAGAAACCAGCCCTGCAGCCCAGAGACCTCCCCTATTCGCCGTCCCCTCTCTGTGCCAGAGCTGACGACCATGAAGATGCCTTGGGCTGCCTGCATGACTGCAGGAATAGTACTTTTCCATTTGTGGAAACTGATATTGTAAGGAACCAGTTGCATCAGTTGAATATTCATAACTCCATCGAGCCTGAGGGGTTTCATCCCAGCGTTCTGAAGGGACCCCTTTTAGTCATCTACAAAAGGTCCTGGGAGGCTGGAGAGGTCCCCACCGACTGGAAGCTAGTCAACACTACTCCAGTTTACAAGAAGGGTGTGAGAGAAGACACAGGGAACTACAGACCTGTTAGTCTAACCTCAGGACCTCAAAAAATTGTGGAGATCATACTGGGTGCTACTGAAAGGCATTTAAAGAACACTCAGCATGGGCTCACAAAGGGAGAGTCCTGTTTAACTTAATATCCTTCTACAATAAGGTCACCCACTGGTGGATGTTGTTTTCCTGGGTGTTAATAAGGCTTTTGATACTGTCCCTCTCAGCATCCTTCTGGACAAGTTGTGCAGCTGTGGGATGAGCAGATACATGGTGCGCTGGGTGAAGAACTGGCTGAGCAGCTCAGAGGGTTCCAGTGAATGGGGCTACATCTGGCTGGTGACCAGCCACCAGCGTTGTTCCTCGGGGCTCAATTCTAGGACCAGCTCTGTTCAATATTTCTATCAGTGATCTAGAGGCAGGAGTTGAATGCACGGGTAGTAAGTTTGCTGGTGATACTAAACTGGGAGGTGCTGTTGACTCTCTCGAGGGACAAGAGGCCTTGCAGAGGGATCTGGATAGATTGGAGCATTCGGCAATCATCAGTGGTGTGGAATTGCACAAGGACAGATGCTGGATTCTGCAGCTGGGACAGAGTAACTCTGGGCACAAGTCTAAACTGGGAGAGGAGTGGCTGGAGAGCAGCCCCGCAGAAAGGGGTCTGGGGGTGCTGGTTGACAGGAGGCTCGTCAGGAGTCAGCAGTGGTGCCCTGGCAGCCAAGAGGGCAAACCGCACCCTGGGGTGCATCAAACACAGCGTAACCAGCCGGGCAAAAGAGGGGATTATCCCCCTGTATTTAGTGCTGGTGCAGCCTCACCTTGAGCCCTGTGTGTGGCTCTGGGCCCCACCATTTAAAAAGGATGTGAAAGTACTTGAATGTGTCACGAGGAGGGCACCAAAGCTAGTGAAGGGGCTGCAGGCATGTCCTGTGAGGAGTGGCTGAGGGCTCTGGGTTTGTCTGGTTTGGAGAGGAGGAGGCTGAGGGGCGACCTCACTGCTCTCTGCAGCTTCCTGGGGAGGGGAAGGGCAGAGGGGGTTGCTGAGCTCTTCTCCCTGGTACCCAGCACCAGGACGCATGGGAATGGCTCAAAGCTGTGTTGTCGAGGGAGGTTCGGACTTGATATGAGGAAACATTTCTTTACTGGGAGGATGGTTAAGCCCTGGAAAAGGCTTCCTGGAGGGGTGGTTGATGTCCCAGGGCTGTCAGTGTTTGAGAGCTGCACGGTGCCCTTAACACTGTTGTTTAACTTGACCTGAAGTGGTCAGGGCGTTGGAATAGATGATCATTGTACGTCCCTTCTAACAGAACTATTCACTTAGACAAGGAGATAACTACTGTTATAAATTGGCTTAGCAGCTTGTATTCAAATTTCCAGAGGAACCTAGGGGTACAAACTCAGCCTTTTCATCCAAGTAAACTTGTCCTCAGAACTGACTCAACCAGCTTCAGTTACCAATACGACTATCCAGGTTTCAGTATAAACAGACATTTAAATGCATGTGTTTCATTTACTTTTATTACTGGGATGTAGGCTCCTAAGTTGCTCTGATGCTTTTAAAACTTTAATCGAGGTTCTTCAGCTGACTGTTGGCAGCTTCCAGCAGATGCTGCAAGCTCAGCACATCCATGCTTCCTGAATTTTGGGGGACAAGTCATTGAAGAAATGCATGAAGAGCAGTGTAATTTAATAGATGGGACACTCATTGATTCAAAATCAGGGTGCCAGGCCACATATCCTACCACCAAAAGTACCATCTTCTGGATGTGAAAATTGGAGTGACCAATTATTTCTAGTTGTTTAAAAATCACGTTTCATTTTGAGTACTAGCCTGGTCCAGCCCATTTTGGACAACTGCCTTCTTGCCCTCATTAGCACTTCAGTTCATGATTAAGTGCACAAGTGTCTTCTTTCTTGAGCTTTACAATATTTTTTAATGTCATCTGGCATATCAAGCCATTGACAAATTTACCTCACCCATTTCCACAGCGTAGAATGATCTAAATATTTCTGGAATCTTATAAGAAAAACCAACATTATTGATGTTGTCAAGTCTGCTCTATCACAGATGGATGATTGCTTTTGTTTAAACTAGGAAAACAGCAAAGCATGCATCCATGTAACTCTTGGATTTAACACTTATAAATGCAGGACAGATAGATTTGCCCAATATGGTATGTTTTCATGTCAGTTATTTAGCTTTTGTCATATAAATAGTGACTAGACACACATGTATATGGGCACATGCACCACCTACACTTACAACTCAAATTTCTCCTAGGCTGCAAGGAACTGAAGATGACAGCATCATTAGAAAAATAATTTCCATAGATTGAGGTTTAGGTTTTACAGCCAGTCCATGTTTTTAATGCATACGTTGCATCCATAACAAATAATAGAAAACTATGTGTAAATGCTGTATAAACACAATTGACTATAAGGACACATTAATTAAACTGAAGGTGCCCAAATTCAATATAAGCCAACTCAGAATGTATTTTAAAACTTTTTAAGCCAGTGTGGTATTTACACACCTGTCACAATGCCATCCTACTCACACTATCAGAAATCAGATAAATCATAGAATTTAAAGTCCTAGATAAAATTTACTTGTTGTCATCATGTACCCAAAGCAAACAAACAAAAACCAATCATTCTGTATCATTCCTATTTGGGGGCCTTTTATTTTTTTTTTTAAAGTAAAGTTTTAGCAAAAGTAATGAAGGATTTTATGTTGTATAACCATAGAGGAACTCAAAGCTAACCGTAGATGTAGGCACGGGAGAGCACGTGCACAGCTCACGCAGTAACCACACAGGCATACCATGAAGAGGGAAGCAGGAATACAGAGCTACATGGTACTGTGACCTGCTCTGTGTCCGGCCACTAACAGTTTTCATTCCCTCTAAATAAGCAACGTTTAGACCCACTGACATAAGAAACAGCCACCATAATGCGGCCAGATTTGCCAGATGCCCAATTGCAATACACACAGATGAAACCAGACGAAGCGAAGGTAGTGCAGCCCAGACGCCAGAGCCCACCAGCATCCCCAGTTCGCACCCACAGCACTCACCCTGGGGCTGGCGAAGCAGCAGTCTTTGCCAGGACACCAGGACCTCAGGTACTCAGATTAAGGTGCGCTCCCTGGTATGCCCACACATTTCTGTAAACAAGCCCTCCCATGTTTGAACAGACACACCTGGACACACTACGTGTGATTTTTAAGACCGACACCAATTCTCTACCAGAGAGTTAATAACAACAACACTGACAAAGACACAAGGAAGCACATAGTATTCTTAGGCTTCTGCTCCAACTACCGACCCAGCTCAGCTCACACCACAAAGTCATTAGATCTCTTCAAACTATTAAATATTATGTGTTTTACTACAAACCAGTTGCAAACCAAACCTGCAAGAATGGAAATGCATGATGACTTTGGTATCGAAAAGTTGAGTACTTTATGACCTTGTGAGCTAGACAGGAGCATTCGAAAGGGAAAATCCATCACCTGCCTGTGACAGCCTCAGCTACTAGATTCTTAAATAATGACATGATTATATACGAGACTTTTCTACATATTGTTGCAATTTTTATTTCCTTAGAGCTCCACAGAGTTCAATGTGTGGCAAAAAGGAAGTGGAGATTTATAGGTAGTGAAGTATGAGAAACAGTCGTCATAAGATAATCTCTTTTTAATTCTCCAGAGCCCTATTACATGGGGCAGGTAACAACACAGGATACACACTAGAGGGGTATAAAGGTTTTATTAGCCCTCAAAAGAAGTGACTTGCAATGCTTGCTGACAACTGTGCCTTTCAAATTCATGCTGAGAACAGCTTTGTGACAAACTGTACTAATAGCTGATACAGATGCTATATATAGTCACACACAAACGCTCTGCTGCTTGGTGTCTGTATCCGTGGTCCTGTTCCGAGACACCCAACAGCTGAACTTGCATGGAACATCTATACCTATCAGCTTTTATCAGCCAAGCCGAACAAAATAAACAACGGCCAACAGGACCCTCATGTTTTAACAGAAACTCCTGCAAATTCTCCCCGACTTTGCCCGCTGTTCATTTCCAGGCTACGGGAATGCAAGAATCGGCGCCGTTTTCTAAGGCACAACACCCCCCCACCCCCAATCTGCCCAACGCCGTGAGCAGCCTCATGACATTGCTGAGGAGCTCCCCAAAACCCGAGCAGCTGCGACTGCGACTGCCAGCAGCCCCCCCGCTCCGGCCGCCCTCCCGGGGGTCCCTCGCACACCAGGGGGTTTCTGTCCCACCGCTTCGGCCGGGGATGAGCCGGCGCGGATATTAAAGGCACCGCAATCCTCTTAGGAGGGCGGGCGGCGGGGCGAGCCCAGCCGAGCCCGTTATTCCCGGGGCGGGCCGAGGCGCGGCCGCTCGGCCTTGCCCCCGCGGGCAGCCCCGCTCCGCCTCAGGGGCGAGGAGCCGGCGGCCGGCCCGGGCCTGCGGCAGGGGGACACCGGCGGGGACCGACCCGCCGGCGGGACGCGGGGGGGGCGGCGGTGAAGTGGGCCGGTTACATAATAACGCGCCCCGCCGCCCCCCCAAAGCCCAACCCGCTCCCCGGCGGCGGCTCCGCACCCCCGCGGGCAGGGAGGGGGCAGCCGCAGCGGCGGGGAGCGGGGCCGCCTCCCCTCACGGACCCCGGGCACCGCTGCCGCTGCCCCCCCCTCCTCCTGCTGCCCGCCGGGGCGAGGCCGCCCCTCCCAAGCCCCCCCTCCCTCAGCGCACCTTCTCCTGGGCGCGGTTGAGGCGTTTCTGGACGTTTTTGGCGAAGATGCCGGTCTTCATGTCGGCCATGGCTGGCGGCGGGGATGGGGAGGGTGGGCTGGAGGGGGAAAGGCGGGCGAGGCAGAGCCCGGCGAGCGGCAGCGACGAGGCAGGGATGGATGGATGGATGGAGGGAGGGCGGGCGGGCGGGCGAGGAGGAGGAGGAGGGCCTTAAAGACACAGCGGGGAGAGGCGGGGCCGCCGCCGCCGCCTCAGGTGAGTCGCGGCCCCCCCCCTCCGTCCGCCGCGGCCCGCCCCCGACCCCCGGGGGGCGGCTGTTGGGCCCCTCGCAGGGTGCGCAGCGCTGTCGCCTGGAGATGAGGCAATACCTCCAGAGAACAGAAAACATCAAGAGAGAGCACGGGGTGAAGGTTTCCAGAAGCCGCCAGTGCTGGGGTGGCCGTGTCCGCTACCGGCACGAGCCCCCTCGCCCAGCCAGAGAGCCCACTTCTTCCCCGAGAAGTTCCCACCAGCTCGGGGTCGCTCTCAGTTTCCAAGCTCTTTTGACGCCTTTCACTCCGGGTTCAGGGCTACAGCGTCGCCGGCCTCCAGCGCTGCGGTTCGGGGCCCTGCACCCCTCGCTGGGCCCAAGGCGCGCGTGCTGGCCTGGCCGTTGGGCTCACGGCGTTGACTCGCCATTGCGCGGCTCTCGGCACCCTCCTCCCGTCCTTCGCTCGCTCATCTCAGTGCAGCAGCCAACAGCAACAAACTGGCCCCAGGTTGGTTGTGGGTTTTTGATCTCATTCCTGAAATTACAACTTGCAGTCAAAACTAGAGGGCAGTCGCAACAAACTCCATCCTCCCTTGACACTCGAGCACCCCAAAATCTTTCAAATACAGAATCGCTCCGCGGCGGTCACTTGAGGTTAGCAAAGTCAGCCTTCCCCAGTACCGTGGCCCCACGGTCACTTCTGGCGTTTATTTCTGCTCTTTGGCCAAGCACAGAGTTCCCTGATCTGGAGAGTAGGAACCCAGCGACAAACACAGCAAAGCAATACAAACCAAAACACAGAAGCTCCAGGCTCTGAGCCTGCAACTATATTCTTCTAGAGGGAGCTGTTCTATGTTTGTAATACTGTCATTGATTTTTCAGATTGGTACAAAACACAAGCCAGAAGGTCTTGTACCTGTCAAAAGAAGATGTCTGGTACACCCAGTAAGTCCACTATGTTCCCCGAGACCTTGTATTTCTGACAGCTGCCCAGTCCCAGACCTGCATGACACATTTTCCTGTAGTATTAGGAAGCAGATTTAACACACACGCAGCAGCCGCAACGTTTATTAAAAAAGTCTGACCTATATAAAGGTAGGTGCTTGCTTAATTCTCACATAAGGTTCTTTTAAAAAGAAAAAAAACCCAACTCAAACCAAACCAAAAGCAGGAAAACAAAGGAAACACATCACAGCAACCACGGAAACTATTTTATCTGAAAGATTGCAGGCAGTCTCTTATAATGCTGTCAGGCTGGTGAGAGATCAAAACCTCATCCCGGTGTGCACAGGGTTCCCAAAGTCTTTGAAGTAATTTTTCACATATGCTTCACAGTTTGTCTTTCTGGCCAGTTTAGCATCTGATTCCAAAAGGATCACAACGCTTTAATAATAAAAAAATCATGAAAAGAGATGGTCTTAACTTTTGTTTACTTGCATATTTTCTTCACCAAAGGATAACCAAGGTAGCACGTGTTGCCAGCAAAGTATGTTATTGCATGTGGACTATCGGGGGAGGGATGACACCCTCCCATGCCTTATTGTCCCCAGTTGTCTGATATAACAATAGTAGATCACTCACTGCCAAGCCCAAAAATGCTTTTTCATGCTGGTGGCTGGGGAGCGTGAAGATGTGTGGGCTGCACTTAGTCATACAGCTGGTCTCTTCCTCCTCAGTCAGTCCACCTGCGCTGGCTTTGCCCCATTTAATGGCCTTGGACAACAGCCAGGAGTGGCTTTTTCACTGGCCAGTTTATCAACGCGCGTGTTGCTCTCCATCAGCTAGATTTTGGATGGTAATTATCAGCAAACAATCAGGCTGATCTCCCTATACTCCCTGTTTGTCACGTATAACGTTTACTGTTAATCTCTTCTAGTAGAAAACTTCCCCATTAAGACGTTTTAAAGCAAATTTATTTCTCTGTGTTGCTGATATCTATCTGAACTAGATGATGTTTAAAACTGAAGAATCATTTACTACAATTTATCCTGCTTGTTTTCCCCTTTATATTTCTTTTGTGTTATTGTTTAGTTATTTTAAAATGAAATTTCACTTCAGTTTCACTCTTGAATAGCGGGGATGATCGGTCATTCATAGAAAAATGCTCCTAATGGAGCGGTGATTTTTGAACGTAAAATCTCTAAGGGGAAGGGAGTATTACCACTACTGCCATGTCACCACTTTTGCCAGGTGACGATCCCTGTTCACCCAAAATGTTAGTCAGAGAAAGAAGAAATCTGCATCTCTTCTGAGTCATCAACAGCATGGCTTCTCATCGCACATTTCTGCTTTTCTGAGCACTCTTCATTCATGTAAAGCAATAAAATTAGAAGACACTGATCCATAGGAGTCAATTTTACAGTATCATTATGAGAAAAAAATTGGCAGGTGTCTTGCAGCCATCTCCATTGCAATGATAATTACAATATAGATAGCGACTGCTTCAGTGTAACACAGTGACTTTCGCCTCACAGAGCTCTGCAAACAGCAACAGAAACTCACAACTCACACCCAGACACAGCAGATAAATGACATCCCCATCATAAGCACACCACTTTAATAGTCACTGCAGTGGCAAATTGGAGTGGGAAATGAAGATTATTCAAATGAAGCTGCAGGACAGCCCGGGAGTTGAAATTGAACTGTAATTGCCGATTTTGGGAGGCAGAATGTATGGACCTAAATTCAGTGCCAGTTGAGACAAACAGATTAGCAATCATGGGAAAGCAACATGAGAAGTTAAATGATTTCAGGTGTACAGGACCTGAATTCTAAATCTCCTTTTCCAAATGACAGCTTGGTATTATACTTGCAGTTTAGGTCAGCGTATAACAGGCAGTAAAAGACTAGCTAAATTATCAGGGTAGTTTCTGTAGGTCTCACTGCCCTTTTGGGTGTGGGTGACAGAGAGGAGAGCTGACTGTCAGACTCACAAGACCAGTAAAGTAAGGAACACAATGGAAAATACATGTCAAAAGAAAAAATGTTTTCATAAAATAAATGTGGTGCAAACCCTGTAAAAATCTAGTCCAGAGGAAATTTTTAATAAACATCTGAAATTAAAAAACTTACATGTTCTATATTTAAAGACTTAGGATTTTATTTTTAATTAAATTTTTTATTATTAAAGTCAAATATAGTTGTTTTCTTTTTTTTTACATTTTCCTTCACCGCCATAACTTCACATTAACACCTCTCTCAGTCATTAAGATGCTGAATGTTGAACCTGTAGTTAAATTCTGGCACAGAATACCAGTTCCATCACTGGGAAGCATTTTATCTGAAAGGTGCCCTTCGATTTCAGCTTCATTATTTGAACCTATCTGGCTTCGCAGAGCTACATACAGGTAGGCACTGCTCAGCACTGGCCTCGCTTTGTTCCCCCAAAGGACTGTCCTGCCACTGACTTCAGTCACCAAACTGCAGGCTCTGAGCCCCCCCAAAATGAGCCTTATGTGGGAAAGCGGCACTAACGAGGGGCCCGCAGAGCTTGCTCACAGAATGAGCACCAGTGATGCTTCTCTGTGAATTCACTCCTGGGTAGCACCCATGGGACATGGATGTCTGTGCTGGACTTCTGCAGGAGGGGGGGTGTGTGGGTGTGTGTGTGTGTGGGTGTGTGTGTGTTCCTTCCCTCTTCCAAGTCCTCTTCCCTGAAGAAGAAGGAATTAGAGAAATGAGCTTCAAATAGAGGGAAAAAAAATATGCTAGAGAGAGAATACCTGGAATTACTGCTGCCTTGGGTAAATCTTTCCAGGTTTGAGGCTGCACAAGTAGGTAAGAAGACATGACAAGAGATCCAGAATCCTTTAGGCTTAGCAGGTGGGGGTAGGAGTGAGTAATTAATATCATAATTAATAGCAGGCATTTTTACTTTTTACACAGTTGGAGTGTCAATAAAATACAAACTTGAGGAAAAGACTAGGCTGATGGGAAGGACAAGCTCTCTTGAGATCTGAGAATGAGTTTCTGCATGGCCAGAGCTGCAGGGATCCACAGCTCCCTCCCCCGGTGAGGATAACTGCCAACCTGGACCCATTGCAAAAGGGGCTGCGCAAAGAAATCAGCTTTCGGGTGCGACATTTCGATGTCAACAGTATCCTGATGGGCTGTGTATACAGTACTGATTCCAGCATTAGGAATGAATGCTGAATAGGATGCTCATGCTCTGGTTGGCCTCATCCTGATGTATCAGTTTTTAAATTAAAAACACAGGAAATGGTACAGAAGATGAATTTTGGAGAATCATGCTGACAACATATGAGCTTTCCCACCACGTGAGCTTTCCCACCTAAGTACAAAAAACTCCCATAACACAATTAAAATTGAAAAAAAAGGGTCCCAAACTAAGGCTCTTTAGAAGCATGTAATTTTTCTGAAAAGTACCAACCACTCCTAGCCAAAATCCAGGCTCCCTTAGTCTATCTGATGTCAGCAATCAGAGGTCATTGAAAATTGCTTTTGAAAAATCTGGGCATAGATGTGCTTGACACATTTCATCTTCTCAGTCAAGGTCACAGACCGGAACCAGAAATATCTGGTCTTGCAACTGGCAGGTAAAAAGGACAGAAAGGCTTTCTGTAGAACATCCTTTGGATCTCTCCTGAAAGAAAAGAAAACCTCTTTGCTTAAATAGTGTATTCTTCCACACACAGTTTTCCATACCCCTCCTCTTCTCTCTCCCATCAAATATATTTACGATATTCCTAGTATTTACACTGAGAATCTAGAAAACCACACCTTTGCTTTGCATAACAATAAAAATGAATATTGTGACACTTAATCTCTCCCTTTTTTCTTTTTTTTTTTTTTTTTTAAAAGCCATTCCCCACAATCAGGCCTTCTTTGGGGAATGCCTCACCAGTGGTCAGCTCTTCTCACAAGTTAGGCACTTGTAAAGGGAACAGCTGCATGGCATCCATTTGATTCCATAAATTACTCTTTGCTCATAAATTGTCTGATAATGGCATTATGAGCACATTATAGCATCATCTAACGTCTCCATTTTATTCCTAGTTCTAAAGCACATTTACGCAGTGCCGTCACTTCCACCATTCATGTGGGCTAGGAGGAGTAGTGAAAAATGTGTAATCCTAATCCTGAAATGTTTAGCATTTGGAGAAAGATGACTAGCCATAACTATTCTGATTGCGTGTGCTGCTAATTTAGAAAGACCATGAAATGCAAGATAATATATACACGCAAAACAATAAATACATTTATTTTATTAAGAAGGTCATAGGATTTGTTTTTCTTCAAGACAAGCATTATGTAAACCATTGTGGACTAATTGTGCCGGTTTAATATCCGACACAGAATTTTCTAAATATCAGTCGTTTTCCTCCTAGTCACCTGGAGCTGGGCTATGGAGGTTGGAAGCCTCCTCTCCTGCAGCAGATCTTCTTCTCTTGACACTCACTGCTTTCAAGCAAGCGGTAACAGTTTAGAGTAACCAGGGATCTGCTTGCAGGGATACAGAAGAGTGCCTGTGAGAGCAGCACTGCACAGCTGTTGCTATTAGCCCTAGACCCACCAGGCATGTCCTGAAAAGCCGGGGTCTGCAGGGAATGAGGTGACCTCTGGCCACAGGAGGGGCACTTTAATAATGAAAACTGTACACCATAGCAAAGGATTAATCCAGGCTTCAGAAAGGTACCCCCTCTTGAGACTGTCAGATTGCAGCATCTGCTGCTTTAAATCATGGAGTGGAAAGTCAGGTTTTAAACCTATGGGCTCTCTGAAGACACCCCTAGCTTTTGATTGTCAAGGATCCTTATTCAAATCTCTTAATACATGCTTTGTTCTTAACTGAGCTAGACTGGTCATGACTTCTCTTACCATAATCAATGAATAGTTCCAAGGAATCCCAAACTGAATTTCATGCCCGTGGGCTGGATCAGAGCTTTGGGAATGCCAGCACCTCTTTTCTCAAAGTTAGTAAGAGCAGCACACTGAAAAGTTGCAACATATATTTCTATTGGCAGGAATAAAATATTTCATTTACAATGGCTCCAGTTATATTATTGTTCATCCCAAAGGTGTCCCAGGCAGATGCAGGGGGAAGCAATCCCTGGAGTCAATCAAAACAGTCCTACCTGTAAATGGCCTGACTGGCTTAAGAGATGGTTATTTAGCTGTGGCTAGTGTATTCTTCAGCATAGTTGAAAAGTTGTGTTCCAGGTTTGGGTTTCTGTTTGTTTGTTTTGGTTTGTTTTTTTTTCCCGGAAACATATCTCTGCAGCATTTAAAAGAGCTATAAGCAAACAGCGGGGGTTGGAGGCAAGATAGCCTGCACATCTAAATTCCAGCAAAACTTTCTTTGGCCCATCCCCAGACTCCATTTCTGATCTGTATCACCTTATTATAGATGTATGCATGGTAATAAATACTCCACTCATCCAGCAACTGTGTCTGGAAGGAGATTTTTCTGAACTATTTCAATCATTAGATGAAAAGACACTTTGGATGCTAACAGTTGCTGTAACAGTCACTATAGGAACCAAACTCTGTAACTGTTGCAGGCTTCCTAGTCCTTGGCATGTGAGACAGTGATTTTTCTCACACTGTGGGGAAAAAAAAAAAAAAAAAGTCTTTAGCTAATAATGTTATGCTAGTCTTATTTTAGAAGCATCTTTTTACAGCTTTTTGCATCTTTTATCAGAGGCAGCCTTGGTAAAAGTTAGTTATACATCATCCAAATTAAATTTTAACACCTTCTCCCTTCCCTTTCCCCTCTTCAAAATGGTATTGAGAAATGTTCACACATCGCTACTCTTCTCCCTGTTGTATCTCAGAAATGGCACGCAGCAAGACAGGAGAGCTAACTATACAGTATTGATATCTTCTAACTGTATGTCTCTTAAAAGGAAATGCTTCTAAAAGGAAAACCTTTAGTAAATCTTAATCACCAATGTATTAATTACTATTACATATCAATTAATTTTAAAAACCTGCAAATGCCTTTAGATGAATACATCTTGTATAATCAATAATGAATTCATTGCTCTGTAGAGAGAGGTCATGGACTTCATATACTTCTCTGTATTCCCTGAACACCTGTAAAACAGGGACATAAAATAAAATCTGTCATACTAAGAAAAATGAGGAACAGGGTCAGAGAGCAGACTGAAGGCTCAGGCCTCTTGGTGCTGCACTAGAATAAAGATTTTCAGTGGATGGGGCAAAGATTTGCAGAAAAGGCATGAGTAGAACCTGGTGGTGAATATTTTTCACTGTGCACTGATTTCTCTTCACTTCAGCACAGCATCATTCAAAACCAGTATTTTCAGGTACCCTCCTACCTTTCTTTTTAAGCAGAAGATCTAGTCATGTCCCCTTTAACGTCAAGGAAAGAATTTCTGATCAAGGTTAATGGAATAGTAGATGAGCATTAAATAAATTTAAGAGTGTTAGAAGCGTAGGTGCAGATGCCAATAGTTTCACTACGCTAGAGCTGACATGCACCAGTTGACATGCACCTTAAGAAGGAGCTCAAAGGGGCTGCTGAGAAACGGTGCGGAGGCACGGGTCAGAGCAGTGATACACACAAAGCTAATTATTTCAGTATAGTTGATATCTACCCGTGAACAAATCTTTGAAGCCTCCAATGCTTCTGTATGTCAAGCGTGAAACAAGTTTCTTCTGATCCTTCTCTTTATGTCTGTTAAAATAACCTTTTTCCTGTTAGACAGTATCTGCTAAAGTGCTTCGAAAATCCAAAACCAAAATTATAAGATATGGGCATTTTGGGGAAGGAAAAACACGAGTCTTCTTGGAAAGTCTTTTTCTCTTGTGAGGTTGACTTCGTCTCACTCCACCTTGCTGGCGGCAGGGAGAGCTGAGGTGAGATGTCTGGGGCCCCACCTCACGGGTGGAAGTCCAGCTCTGCACCTGAACCTGCCGTGACACCCACGTTGGAGGTGCTCGCGGAAGCAGACCCACAGCACAGGCAGGCACATGGCTTCTGCCCCTTCAGTTTAACCCCTGGGGCAGGAATGGGATGAAAAACTTGGAGGAAATGCTATGATGTTTCAAGAGTGCATGGGGAGGTTAGGGATACTAGTTGGCTTCATGAGGACCAGACCTATTAACCATTCATACTGGGTTTTCCCCCAAATGATCCCTCCATCCCTTGTCAAAAAGACTTGGGGTGCCAACGGACTCGGATTTCTGAGGCAAACTGTAAAACTCAAGAAATTCCAGCCTGGCTGCACATTTTTGGTCTATTTGAGGATTTCACTGGGCCTGTGGGGAAGTAAAGGTCCACCTAACACCGGGAGACTCCCTTGCAGCCTTTGTGGTAGCCCTGCAGAGAGCCGTGCTGGGCTGTGGGCTGCTGCAAGCCATTCCCAAGCTCTGCTGGGGCAGCCCCATGTGGGCAGGCACTCACTGCAAAGCCAGGACCAGCCGCTGCCACTGCCTGCAGACTAACTGCCCTCTAGCCCAGTGCTCACAGTGCTCTTATGGGACTCGAGAGACGAGGCTTTAAGTGAGGTCCAAAACCCATGTCTCCCTTTGCAGTGTAGATGCTCCAAATGCTAGACTATTACTAGACATGTGGGTGGTAACAATCTCACCTCCTACCCTTCCCACCCAGAGAAGAAAAATCATGATTTAAGGTGTCAGTTAACGCTGAGTCCCGGTTTCACAAAGACGCCTAGCTACACCTACGTTCACGTGAGAAAAACATCCCTGTCTTCAGCATTTCATAGCAACCGGCAGAGGTGTGCCCGCAGTCAGACTTGCTCCGAGGAGCCCATTTGCAATCCTCCTCCCCAGGTTGAGGGGGCCAAGGGCTGTGTGAGCCGAGGGCTGGGCTTGGTACAGCCCAGCTGCACAACCCAGGCTCAGGCTCCTCAGATAACGGCTGAGATGTGAGGAGACACTGTGAGAAAGCACGTTGGCTAGAGATGTGCAAAGCATGGAAAGTAAAACAGCAGGCAGAGACAAAATTGTTGAGACTGGGGTAGACAGTAAATTGAGGAAATTTTACAGGAAAAGCTAAGACCTGAAAAGGTATTAAAACATAAGGGAAAAACAAGGACTCAGAAGAGCAACATGGAGGTTCAGCCCTGTTGCAAGGAGGGATGGAGGCCAGCCCTTGGCCTGCTAAGACTCATCCAGTGCCTTGCTGGGGAGGTGACATATTAGCTCAGCATCTCACTAGTCTTAGCTATTAGACAATATCAAACTGCTTTGCAATTGTATGTGTGATATGCTGTGTAAACCCTGCTATTTGTTTCCATCTGCTCATGGTAAAACTTGCCTGAACAAAGTGACTGAGGGAGTCTGGGTTGCACAGTTAATGAGTCTTTTCTCCCTCTCCCACTCCTCAGAGCTCAGGAAACTGTGGAAACTGTCTCAGCCCCTCCAGACCCAACTTTGCAATGCAGTGTAGGCTTTGCAGGACTGAGCTGCTGAGCTTTTTATTTGCATCTGGGCTTAATGACCTGGGAGATGAAAGGCGATGGTGACATATGGAGACACAGGGGTGAGCAGAGAGCAATGGGACATGATAAAGATGAGCAGAAGCAGACTGAACCAGATTGGTGTAGTGTAGATGTGAAAAGATATTTTAAGTCATGCTTTATATTACATGACTCATCAAAATATTGCTTAACATTTAGAGTTTACATGACACATTTCCACATGCTTTGAGATATAACTCAAAACCTTGATCCAAAAGAGCAGTGCTGCCAATTCCTGGGCTCCAAAATTAGCCTGCAGATGTCAGAAGGGCAGTAAGATGGGATCATTCAACAGCGGAAACCAACAAGACCCCTCTGCTGACATCATCTTTTGCAATATTCATTACTTTGAAAAACTTCCCTATATAAAGAATTTGGAAAAGGTAAACAGCACTCAGCAAGAGAGAGGGAGAAGTTGTCTATGCTCGTATTGAAGTATAACATGATGCAAATGAACAGAATCTGCTTTCCATATTGATTATCATCTTTATAACTAAGATAGAACACATTTAACTTAGGTACACTATGAAAATGGTTTTAGAAGAAAGCAGAAAGAGAGGAAAAAAACTTGCACAAAAGCTTTCAGTCTTTTATGGGGAATGAGAATTAAAAGACCACACAAATGACTATAACAGTATCAAAACTGTTGACTGGTTCCCACAAACAGATCAATGCCCAAAGTTGGTCTCCCTTGTAATCTGATGTGATCAAGAAACAGCCCTTGGTGGAGGACCAGGTGGAATTGCTTACATTTTTCATGGATTTTTAATTGCAGTCACAGAGAACTACAAAGCTCGTTTGAAGTTCTGGGGCTTCGAGGCCTGTCCCAGCTACTATCAACATCAATAAAAAAATCTATTTGACTTGAATAAGCTTTGGCTTAGGATTTCATACTCTGAGGCAGAGGATGCATCTATCCACGTGTTTTAGTTCTATGCAACACAAATGAACTTTGATTGTAACATAGGCTTTGGTACTACCCGACCTTAATGTGCAGTTGCCTATGCAAAGACTATGAACAGTTTTGCTCGGAGTTTTCAGTGCAGCTGTTACTTTTGATTTGTTTTTACTGCGAGTTTCAAGGCACACGTTTTTCTTAGTGAGCCAGTGTCATTAGGTGAAAGTGAAAACATGCTCCTTTTGAAATGGAAAAACTCCAAGTCTAATCCCTCTAATTGTATTGCATCCTAGAGGGAACAAAATTAAAGCACGAGGTCAGCATTCAAGATTGTTGAGGAAATCAAATTCTTTTGTAAGTCTTTACGGTAATTGTTAAGGCTGGGTTTCATCTCCTCTCCCTGCAGCCCTCTACAAGTTAGACCTCTGAATAGAAATTAGGCTCTATTTAGACAAATGGATGGAAGCACTCTCCTCCTAAGGCAAATGACAGCAATTACCTATGGCCCACATGCTATGAACTTTAAACCTAACATTTTTAAATGGATAAAATTTGGACTGATGAATCAAAGTCATCACCAAGAAAAGCCACCAAGAAGATTAAAGTAAACATCTAGCCAGGTAGATGCTGCTTAGTGCCTGAAAGGCCAGAGGCTGGAAAGAGGAGAGGGAGAAGAGGTTAGGATGCGTATCAAATGATGCTGTGGTATCTAGTTCAGCCAGCGTGGTTCAGGCAGATGGCCACGATGAATATTTAAAGAGATGTGGCAGGTGAATTGCAACGGAAGCAGAACTAACGCTGGTGTCAACATGAAACCATACAAATATTGCTCAGGACCATCAGGTCCGAAGTATTAAATTTTTAAGACATTTTTCACTGTCCCACCTAACAGGATCACAACATCATTTTGATGCCATCATTTTTACATCGGTGATCCATCGTGTATATGACAGTTACACCACTGCATTTATAAATTCAACATGTATATCCCCTGTGAGGCATTCATAGAAGGAGTCCCAACGTTTTACTGTAATATCTTAATAAATCAGGTCATGCACTTTATGACTATACTGGAACATTTGTCATGAGAGGAACATATTAGGAACAGCCGTTTATTAATCCTAAGAGATGCTGTACATAACTCACCACAGAGCAAAGAAAGGCAGCTGCCAAAAGCTGACATAATTTCAAAATAGACAAGGCAACAAAAGGCAGCAAGCAGAACACCACTGTTTTTTTTCCTGTACCTACAGAGAACCTTCTAAAGTGCCTAATTAACTTCATGAGCAAACTTTCTTACCTGTCTTCGCTAATTCATCTGCCTATGGAGAAACTGCAAAGTTGAATGATCAGAAAGATTATATTAGCTCGACAGAATTGTGTGAATTTGGTGTGAGGTTTATTGAGGGCAACAATGAGACTCTTTCAACTATTTTGTTTGGGCAAGACAGTTTTTTTGAGTCCAAGTCAATAATCCAGTGAGTTTTTTAAGTAATGTGCAGATGAGGACACAGGGCATGTGCTGATAAGAGCTAACAGTGGGAATGTATTTCGTGCATTGTAGCACTTGTCAGCAGGTAACAGAGGAGGGACTGCTAATGACAGACTAAGCTAGGGAAAACAAACCCACTTTGGAACAAACCATTTGCTCTAAAAAGAGCATGTTATACCTTCATTAGTGCTAGTAGCCAGAACTGCAGAAGTTGGGAGTATCATTTCAGGGAGGATCTCCAGTTTTGGACATTTGGTTTCATCCTGAATTTTACTGAGCACTGAGAGATAGAAAATAAAATTAAAACTCTGGAAACAAAGATCATGCCTGTACCATGAAATTTTTCTTACCCATATCTACTTTATTTATGAAGTTAAAAAGTGACTAAATGAAAAATGGATTTATGTGCCAATAAAAACATATTATATGAAAGATGTCTAACAAGAATATTTTGACTCCTTTTTTTTTTTTTTTTTTGTCCCAAGGTGCTCTGTAAAATATTCAAGTGAAACTGATTTAATTTGCAAAGCAGGGATGTTTTTGCACTCTGGCACAATACTTACCAGCAGCTTGGGGTGTAAGTCTATTGCAGACACAAAGAACCAATCTTATAAACAGATTCACACAACATTAAAAGGAGGTTCTGTAGCTGGTTACGCACCACCCTTTCACTTTTTAAAATACATAACTGAGAACAAACCACCAGAATATTATGTTGAAAGAGATAGCATCATTTTTTTCTATTGCTTTCCATAGTTAAATTAGGCTTAAATGTTGTATTGAAAAAAAGGATGAATGCTTGAGTATAATTAAAATTACAGCAGTGATTTTAACTGTCAGTGTATTGAGGTTCTGCTTTCATAATTCTTGCTTTACACAATTGATCCAAATGGAGCCCAGAATGACAAAAAAATTGCAGACATCAAACTGAATACATCTGAGGGATAGCATCTGTAAAAAATAAATTAACTATGTTATCACATATAGTATTAATCTACCCTTACCTTTTTGTTCATAACAAACATTAGAAACCTACCAAACCAAATTTCCATGCAATTCTGGCTAGGTTTTGATATCCTGTTCTCATAAGTGGAGATCACAACAACAGACCATCACTCACTGTGTTGGCCTTGTGGTTCAGGCCATCCTTGAACCATCCCCACTCGCTGTGCTTCAGGCCATCCTTGAACCATCCCCACTCGCTGTGCTTCAATTCACACCCCAGAATAGTCACAACATGCAAACTGGGTTCCTTTTGGATGTAACTAAACCAGAAAATGTGCTCCCAGAGTTGATCTTTTTTGCTCCAGTTGCTTGTGGGTGCACAGCCCACAGGACCAAACTGGACTGATTCTAAAGCAAGGCAGGTGAAGCATCTGTAATGCAGACACTGACTCCTCAGCATTAGCTGCTTTGCTCTACTCGCACCATGCTGCTCGTTGATGGCATCATAGCCAGAGATCACTTTTCTCTGGTTTTCAGGACCAAGAAATCACTCCAGAATATGGATTTCTGCCACCTCACTCTGGCATGGTTGCACCAAGTGTGAGACAGAGGTTTTGCCTTCATCACAGGAAGGTTTTGTGTTAGGTATTTCTGCCTGTCTTTTTTCTCACGTTTTTTTTGTGTGGCTTTTTTTTTTTTTTTGAGTTGTTTTCTGATTTTATTTTTACAGTTCAGTCACATAATGGAAAGATTCACAACACATAAATAAAATAGTTGCATATAGTCATTTCTTTGCAAAAACCACATCAAGAGGACATAAAGGAGGTCTATGCAGTGGCTGGGCCCTGTGCACCTTTTCATGGACTTGCTTATTTTAACCCAAGCAGTGAGCTATCTCATTCTCATTTACAAGGTCATCTTGACCTTTATATGTCTATCAAGTCATTGTGGTGCCCAGGGTTCTCAGAATAGCACCAGCTATGAATTTTCTCCTTCATTGTCATTCTGAAACCTAACCATCTGTCATTATGAGATTTATTGGCCATCTGAAGTGAAGCAGGAATTGAACTGTTGCCCTCAGGATTGCCACTACCTTGGGTACGGGCTTCTGTGATACCACCCAGTAGCCTGAGGAGCTGAAAGTGTTGCAGTGTGACATTCTCAATGACAAATTTTGGCTGAGTGAAATCATTGATTCTATTTGCTTTCATGCCAATGACCCTTTTAAGAGAGATTAACAACAGCAGGACAATGATGGCCATCTCAGAAGGACTGTAAAGCTCCCTTCTAGTATATCACCTCCACTCCCCATGCCAAAACCCAAGCAGCAGCCAGCCAGGAGTCTGCTACAGTGAGATGCAGTGGGAGGGTGGAAAAGACACAAACCCTGGGACAAGTCCTGTCTTGAGAGAAAGAAGGATCCAAATTTTCTACACTGAGCAAATGAAATGAATGATCCTGTTTCATTTCTCCTTCGTGCTTAGAGTAGAAACGCTAAATTGCTTTTACTGGCTCCTTGACCAGGGAGAGTTTAGCATCCTGGCACAACTTGTGCCAAACAAAGCAGATCAGATGGCCTAGGGTAGGGGACCTCATCCACGGCAGAGGCTGGCACATGTCCCTTGCGTGAGCTGCCATCACAGTAGACGGGGCAGCATCTGACAGGAGGGAAAGGAAAGGGGGACTGTTACAGGGCGCACATACAGGACCTGCCAGAGACAGGCACAAACACGGGTTTTCTGCTGACACACGGACCTGTCACCAGTTGCTGCCCTCCCACAGTCTGTGGGCTCCACGCCTGGACACAGGACACTCACCCCCATGCTAGAAATCGCTGAGTTTCCACAGAAGGGTTTTTTTCAATGCTCCTTCCTGCTTCTTTAAAACATTTTAACTGACTTTAAACTGGTTTCAAAATAGATTTACTACCTTAGAACAGATTTGAATAGAAAAATGTTTACTCTGAGTCATTAACCCAGAAACCTCCCATTGCAGGGATCATGGGACAACTGACTGTGTACCTGATGAAAGCACGTCAGAAGAGGAGATTCCTCAAGGACTGAAGGAACCTTTGCATGGAGCCATTAAAATCCCAGCATCGTCTCTTCTTTGTTTGTGAAGCTTGTGTTAAAGTTAGCCAAATATTTTTTGTGTGAAGAAGCAGTGGAGAGGAGCACTGGCACATAAAAGAGACCACAGTTGGAGGAAGTAAATGCTGTAGCTAACTCATGTCCACAGCAATTTCAGCTGCACAGCTCAACCTCTTCTGGAACAACTGTCTTTGTATCAGGTGAGATGCAAAAGAAAATAAAAGAAATTCACATGCTCAGTATAAGTTATTTATGATATGATCTATTAGACCTTCCATGTAGACCTTCAAGGGACCAGCAGGATGTGGTATTGTTTGGAAATATCTAAAAGCAGATTCTAGACCTCTAGACAACATGCTAGTTCTGCAGGAGCAACTCTTCAGTGACAGGAGGGAGGAATAAGAGACTTGATGTGCAGCAAAGCAATATTTTGTTGTGTGTTCACTCTGCTTTTCCTTAAAAATTCCCCCATTTTGCTTGCTCTTGGCTGCCACTAGTTGATGGGGAGACATTATTTAAGAACTGCACATATTGACTCCCAGGTCTCCATACTCAAAGACCTAATTTAAAATCCATCATCGTTTTTGCATTACTGTTTTGGTTATTAAATTTTCCCTCTAGTATTAATGAAGAGGTGAAAATTGAACAAAATATTTCCCAGTCACTGGACAAGAACTTTTAGGATATGTTAGAATGGAATAGAAATAGAAATAGAAATAGAAATAGAAATAGAATAGAATAGAATAGAATAGAATAGAATAGAATAGAATAGAATAGAATAGAATAGAATAGAATAGAATAGAATAGAATAGAATAGAATAGAATAGAATAGAATAGAATAGAATAGAATAGAATAGTTCAGCTGGAAGGGACTTACAACGATCAGCTAGTCCACCTGCATGACGACTTAAGGGCTGACGAAATTCAGGGCATAGTCCAAATTTTGCCATGGCCTGAGAGAACAGTAACAGCCCTGGGTTTGTCCTTGGAGCCAAGTGGCAGAGGACGCGTCAGGAACACCCAGCAGCTGGGCCCAGAGTATGGCCAGCAAGGGCAGGGACAGCCCCTGGGCCTCCTGGGAACAGCGACTGCCTTGGGGCCAGCACCCCAAAGGCTTCCTCTGTAGGGTACTGGGTGGAGGGGGGCGGGCGGGGCTGCGCATGGGCGGCCCTGTCAGTCACCCCCATGCCACAGTGCCACCCCCGGCAATGCAGCAGTCACAGGGCCCCAGGGCAGTATAAAAGGGGGCACTCGCCAGTGTCCCACTGCCAGAGCTCCCCTGGGGGCAGCCCGAAGACATCTGAGAGGAGATCCTTGAGGGGAGGGTGGGATTACTGGGAGGGGGCTGAGGGAGGAAGACCAGAGGCTGGAGGAGGCGCCTGGAGGTTCTTGCTGCAAGGCCAGCTCCCGGCATGGCCATGTTCAAAGCCCAGCGGATGGGTGGATGGATGGATGGATGGATGGATGGATGGATGGATGGATGGATGGATGGAAATCCTGCTTCAGCCTTCAGGGAACAGACACAAACCCCTCAGGAGATGAGAAGAACCACCAACCCCTGGAGGTGCCCGAGGCTCTCAGGCCTTTTCATCTGGGTAGCCGTGGCCAGCCCAAGGGAATGCCTTCTTGAGGAGCACTGCAGAGCTCACCGTCCTCATCCCCTGCAGAGCCAGGGGCAGCAGCCGTAAGAAATGGGATGCAGGGATGTTCCCAGGGATCCCAGTGCTTTGGAGCACCCACTGGTGGCATACCAGGCACGGGAAGGATCCTTGCCCCCAAGGTCAATCAGGCCGGGGGCCTTTGGCCACTCTCAGAAGCCCCTGAGATGGCTCCAGGGCGAGGGAGAACTGGGCTTGGGCATCTCCTGGGAGGCGTGACCAGCCTGTGGGACAAGGAGGCAGGTCTTGCTCACCTGCTCAGGGAATAGCCGATCGCTACTGCTGGGGTCAGGAAGGAATTTTCCCCCAGGGCACATTGGCACTGGTCCCCGGGGGTTTTTTGCCTTCCTCTGCAGCACTGAGCATGACCACTTGCCAGGGCTGCTCCGGTCCCTTTTGGCTGGGTCACTGCCTGCTGCTCGTGCACCACGAAGATGGCCTCTCGTGCCCTGCAGCTGGGGGGAGGAAGGCTTTTTTTCCCCCACGGTGGGCTATAGCGAGTGTCCCTGGGGGGTTTTTGCCTTCCTCTGCAGCGCTGAGCACGGCCCCTGGCCAGGGCTCCTTTGGGCCATGCTGGCCAGGTGCCTGCTGCTCCTGCTCCATGAAGGTGGCCCTCGTGCCCCGCGTCCGGGGGGAGGAAGCTCTCTAGACTCCCAGGGTGGGCCCCAAGGGTGCCCCCCGGGGGTTGCTGCTTGTCCTCTGTAGCACTGAGCACAGCCCCTTGCCAGGGCTGCTCTGAGCCCTTTCGCTCACTTCTTGCCTGCGGCTCTTGCCCCTCCAAGGCCCCCCTCGTGCCCTGGCTCTCCCTGGCTCTCTTGCCCATCGCAAGCTTGTAGCGGGAGCGACTCTGCTCTTCCCTTGGCTCCATTTCCCCGGGGGTTCTTGCTCGTGCCCAGCAGCCTGTGCTTGGAAGGGCTCCAGGCTTGCTGCCCCATCCGGAGCTGCCCCTTTCCAGCTCTCCCTGCCTGCAACACAAGCGCCGGGCAGGCACGAGAGCGCTTCTCCTGCATCACTGGCCAGGAAGCACAGCGGTGGAGCAAGTTTGGGAAGGCAAAATGTATCCTTGTCACCGATACGTGTCGTACTTTGGAAAATACATCGTGGTACCACACACCTCTTCTTCTTGTTCCTCTTTCGTGTGTGGTCAGTCCTGATCCTCATTCTTCACGTTCTCACTCTTGAGGACACAGGGACGGCTTGGCCTGTGTTCCTGCTGCTGCTTTCTGCAGCTCTGACTTCCCTTTGCCAGACTGCAAGGGATGTTTTTTCAAGCTAAGCTGAAGAACGCATCAGCCTGCTCCTGGCTACACATGTGCATTGTGTTAATGCTTGTGAGCATCGGCTCTGAAACAGATTCAGAAAAATAAAATCCTGTTTCCAGTTGTAACCTTTGTGATTTGTGTCCTTGAAAGTGGTTTTGGAGCTGAAAACCCCCTGGCATTTCAGGGAAATAACCATCTCCTCGTTACTCGACTCATGGTGAGCACAGGGAATAGAACAGAACAGTTACACTGTGCTATGCCGAGAGTTCTGCATGAGCAGCTCTGAGCCAGGTCTGAGGGGTCCCTCCAGGAGAGCAGCTCTCTGCAGAGCAGGTCCAGGACCCCCAGGAGACAGGGGCAGAGACGGGCACAGCTACAGCATCGCTTGGGCAGGGACTGAAGGCCCCAGGCTGAGGTGAGACACGTCCCCTGGGCCCTTGGCAGGAGACGGGGGGGGGGTGGGGGTCCCAGGAAGGCTGGTCCCAGCCACTGAGCCTATGAGCACCCCCAGGACCCTGACAGAAGCAGATGTGCACTGCTCATGTGCTCTCCTGTAGGCACTGATGGTTGGCCACTTTGGGGACAGAGTGTTGGGCCAGATGGACCCCACCTCTGAGGGAGTGCTGCTGTTCTCAGGCTCTACTATGTTTTTCCAAGGGAAATGTATCTAAAAATGAATGGAAGGAGAAAAAAAAAATCTACAGGGAAATGGACAGGTATTGCTCTCCTCAGAAAAGCTTGCAAAAATTTAGTTCTGGAGCATATCCTGCTTCAGGAAGAAGAATAGCATAGCGTAGAACAAATTGTTCAGCTGGAAGGGACCTACAGCAACCATCTAGTCCAACTGCCTGACCACTTCAGGGGTGACCAAAAGTTAAGGTATTAAGGGCATTGTCCAAATGCCTCTCAAACACTGACAGACACAGAACATCAATCACCTCTCCAGGAAGCCTATTCCAGGGTTTGACCAGCCTCTGGGTAAGGAAAAGTTTCCCCATGTGAATTCCAAATCTCCCCCGACAACACAGCTTTGAGCCATTCCCACGCATCCTGGCGCTGGGTACCAGGGAGAAGAGCTCAGCACCCCCCTCTGCCCTTCCCCTCCCCAGGAAGCTGCAGAGAGCAGTGAGGTCGCCCCTCAGCCTCCTCCTCTCCAAACCAGACAAACCCAGAGCCCTCAGCCACTCCTCACAGGACATGCCTGCAGCCCCTTCACCAGCTTTGGTGCCCTCCTCGTGACACATTCAAGTACTTTCACATCCTTTTTAAATGGTGGGGCCCAGAGCCACACACAGGGCTCAAGGTGAGGCTGCACCAGCACTAAATACAGGGGGATAATCCCCTCTTTTGCCCGGCTGGTTACGCTGTGTTTGATGCACCCCAGGGTGCAGTTTGCCCTCTTGGCTGCCGGGGCACAACTGCTGACTCCTGACGAGCCTCCTGTCAACCAGCACCCCCAGACCCCTTCCTGCGGGGCTGCTCTCCAGCCACTCCTCTCCCAGTTTAGACTTGTGCTCAGAGTTACTCTGTCCCAGGGGCAGAATCTGGCATCTGTCCTTGTGCAATTCCACACCACTGATGATTGCCGAATGCTCCAATCTATCCAGATCCCTCTGCAAGGCCTCTTGTCCCTCGAGAGAGTCAACAGCACCTCCCAGTTTAGTATCACCAGCAAACTTACTACCCGTGCATTCAACTCCTGCCTCTAGATCATTGATAAAAAAACGTTCTCAGCTTTCAGTTTGACTGTAGCTACTTTTATATTGTTAGCAAATGTTTTTCTTTTTGCTATCCAGCTGTTTTCCAGATGATCACTAATTATGGTGAATACCCTGAGCCCCAACACTTATTTCTGTGGAACTTCACCAGCAATCACTCCTTCCTTGTGAAAGAGTATCGTACATCAAGTCTAATTTTAAACAGATTTAAATCTATTAGGATCCCTTCGCTGCTTGTTTCTAGGCCTTTTTTTTTTTTTTTTTTTTTAAATCCTGTTGAAGGATTTTAACATGAGCTTCTGGGTGTTTTTCCAAGTCTAAAAAGACTATACCATCTGAATCAGTTATTGACAGTTTCATCAAGTCCTTCTAGAAACCCAGATAAATGGGGGGCATAACTTCCATCTCTGTAATCCATGTTCACTTTTCCCCAACATAAGATATAAAAGATATATCCATGTTTTGTTTTGTTTTGTTTTTTTTTTTAAATAGCACTTCTATTGATTTATCCAGTAAAGAAGTAAGAATTACTGGCCTGTGTTTCTATGGATTTGTCATGGAGCCTTTCAGAAAATATTAGTGTCATATTTACTACTTTCCATTCTTCTAGTATTAGAACTTCCTTTAAAGACAATTTACACATCACAATTAATCATCTAGAAATACCCTGTTTTGAGATCCACCAGTGTTTTAGGTGGATACATACTGATGCATGTAGTTTCATACTATTTATTGATTTTTTCCTACGTTTTCTACAAATAGTTTAATTTCAGAAGTCTCCATGTTAAAAAAGGCTCCATTCTAGACTTTCCCTGAACACTTTCATAATAAATACTTATTTAATACTTCAAAGAACTAATTTGGTTTTCTGCTGTTGTCTCTCTGTAGAAACTCTTTTTGCTTCCATTTTCTATCGGTGGCCTAGTATACAGCTTGGTTGGGGGCTTTTATTGATAGCTTTGCCAGTTTTAGCATATTGCTTCTCACCGAGTCTCTTGGCCTACTTTATTATGGCTTGACATTAACTTGCCAGAATGTAATGTTCTTTTCTGTTTTCCTTCTCTAGACACAATGTGCATTTTTTGAAGATCTGTTTACGTCTAAGCTCTTTACTTTGCTGTCTCTCAAGGCTTGCTTTGGAAATGGGAGATGCTTTTTAAAAAAGCCCAGTATCGTGAATGTAGCAATTTCCATACCACTTGAAAAGACTTAACTACTGCTTTTGATTTGCTCCCTCATTTTTATATAGTTCGTTTTTTTGTTGTAGTTTTTTTGAACAGTTAAGCTTTATCATGACAGATATTACTTTCTTGCTTCTACATCTTACAAGGACATTGAGTCTGATCACATTAAAGAATCTCTTACTAAGTGCCTTTCAGTTGTAGCATTCAGGTTCTGTGCAGTTCCCAGGGCAAAAATTGAGGATTGCTTCTCCTTTTGTGCTCTCTGGTGAGGTGCTTGGAGGGGTAGTCTTTTGGAGCACTGAAAACGTAGTTTTCTCATGATGCCTCATTGTGATTTACACAGACTTAGCTGAAGTCTGCCAGTGTTGCTGATCTTTCTGTCCTCGACTGCCTGCACTGTGTTACCATACTGGTCAAGTGGCTGGCAATATATCCCTACTATTATTATGTTTTATATGCAGGCATGATATTTCAGGTCATTACTGATTCTCTATTATTTGTTGATAGTATTAATTTATTTACATCCTTTGATTCTAATCTTCCCTAAACGTAGTGCCTGCCTTTTGCTCACAAGGTTTTCTCCGATACTTCTACATAATTTGAACGTTGGTATCGTGGTGTGTTAGTGATGTCACCTTCTCAGCAAAACCTCAAGCCTGGCCTAGATGATCTCCAGATAATCCCTTCCAAACAGCACTTCTATCATACACATTACAACTTGGTCTGAATTTTATGTTACCCAATTACAGGTTTCAGGGTTTTTATAACATTTTTTTTTAGTGTTCCCTATCCAAAAATCTGTCTTTTTGCTTTACAGTTTTTGTAGGTTCACCCTTGGAGTCTCCTGGGTGAAGACTAACAAAATTCCTTGTTAGTCTTTGGTTTAAAACATCTCTAACTTATTTCAGTGCCAGAAACTTAATTCCATACCAGCTTAGGTGGAACCCATTTCCTCATAATCTTAAATCCCTTTTTACCACACTATTTTCTCAAGTATATTTTGGGACTCTGCCTTTCTACTTTTCATGCTTCAGCTACTGGGAATATTTCAGAAGTGTTACCATGAGGATTTTAATAGACGTAAGTGGTTTATATTTCTAACCCCTTTTAGGTTATTTCTCATACATGATCGTGTGCTGGCAACAGTTACTATGAATACTCTTGAGACAATAACAGCCACTGTCACAATGGACAAAAAGGGAAATAGGAAGGGTTGTTTGGGGTTTTTTCCCAGAAAAGATACACAGAAATTTGCAGTAGACCAGAATCAAATGATAAGCACGACATCACACCAGAAATCAGCGACCAGTTTTAGATTTGCTGGGATTCAGCCCCAACAAAATATACAAAATCATCTTGTCACCTGTCACTGCATGAATTGCAAGATAGTAACTGAATGAATAGTAAATGAATTCAGTAACATGGTTTGATTCAATTCAGAGTAAAAGCTGGTTGCAGTCACAAAAGAGCAGGTTGGGGTGAGGCACAAGGAGGGAGAGGAAGGATTCAGTATCTAAAAAATATGTTTAAGAAATCCCAATAATTTAATTTCTTTACCTAATTTCATTGTGCAACACTAGTTTTTCATTCTTCAGATCCAGCAGCATAAGCCTTTCCAGTATAACACTGCAATGCAGCATATGGGAAGAGGCATTTAAAAACAACTGTCAACACACTCATATTGCACAGGAGCAGCACAAGTTATAATCTCTTTAAATGCCCTTATAATTTTGTTTTAATACAGTTTTGTAAGTACACATTATTAATTAAAATGGGTTTTACCGTTTCCTAGAATGATAAATGAGAGTCATAAACCTCTTTAGAGGTGAATTCTATGGATGGCCACCAAGCTTCGCTATTTATCTTGTACTACAGGCATCTAGGTAGTTACAGACTATCACAGCCAGCTCAGAAGGAAAAGCTCCTGATCTAAATGATTTTATAGCATTTACTCATAATACAAACTGCTATCTAAGGAGGGTCAGATGTGGACCTCATTCCAGTCAAGGCAAATTTGTCATCAGTTTCAGGAGGAACAAAACCTGTCTCATGTTTCCAAAGCTGCAACATGGACTTCAGCAAAGGTCCTTCCTCCTGACATCAGTTTGCAGCCTTGGAGCCTGTGACTGCTGAGCTGCCTGTATCTATAGATGTGAAGCGTGGCTGCTGAGCATCTCCAGGCTACGTGCTTTTCAGCCTGCTAAAGGTGAGTCAGTCTCATCATGAGAAGTCAACCAGAGGGAACAGCAGTGAATACAACACACCCTCTAAAAGCAGAACTTTTATTAAGCTCTAAAATAGCTGCAGAGAATCTTGTATATGCTGTTGCCTGACTTGAGCTCATCACCTCTGATCTGTGCTATCTAGCACAGGCATTACAGCCCACTTTATGCATAGTTTACCAAAAAATCTGTTGTGGATTTTTGGTTGGTTTTTTTTTGTTTTGTTTTGTTGTTTTTTTTTTTTTTTTTATGGAATACCTGATCCTCTATACTGATTTTACTAAAAAAATAAAATTTATTCCGCCCTTCCCCAAAAAACGGCCTGCCATTTTTCCCTCTTCCCACCATATGCAATGTATTTTCATTCATTCCTCCTTGGTACTTAGAGACGAGTAAGTGTCCAGCTTCATCGTTCCTTCACCAGTAATGAAAAGGTATTATATCTGCTTGCGGAGCTGATGCAAGACTAACAGCTTCAAAGCAGCCTGACATAGCTCTTGGTACAGACAATGGAGGAACAGAGGATTTCCACTGCAATTCCCAGGCAGTGAGAGCTGCAAGGGCAGTTGTTGGTTATGTGAGCAAGCAAGACAACAGGAGCAGTTACCTGTGAAAGAAAGAGGTGGGAAAGGAAAACCTGTGTGTCAGAAATGTGCTCAAATGCAGCTGCATTTATACCACTGCTAAGGAACTTGGCGCTGTTTCTGTGAATAGTGATTGTAAAGACTAACACATCTGCCAAGCCAGGTGCTTAGGAACATCTGCCCTTTTGTTGGGGACCATGCTCTAACCCCACAGCAGTTTATACTGGCTTCATCTCTGGACTGGACTGCAACATTATAAAATACCCATGCACAAAGGCTTCAGTGTGAAGAAAATGTTCTTGGTTATCTTTAAAAGGCCATGTCAATCTGAAGAGGTTCCTGAAGACTGGAAGAAAGCAAATCTCATTCTTCAAGGCTGTAGTCCTCGTTTTAACTGATCCTCTGGGATACCATCATTTTCAAGAATGGCAAGAAGTAGGACCCAGAGAACCACAGGCTTGTCAGCCTCATCTCAAGCCCTGGGAAGGTGATGGAGCAACCAATGCTGGAGCAGGGGCACTTGCCCACCTTAACACATACACAGCACAGTGTCTGTGTTTGCAGACACTGACTGAAAATCACTATTCAAATCAAATTCAAAACAAGGAACTCCCTCCAGTGCACATACTTGGGGATGGGGGGGGGGGGGGGGGGAAGGGAAGGAAGGAGAGGGAGAGAATATGGGATAATGTAAACAGAACATAGTCCCCTTAGTGCATCACCAGAAAGTTTTTTGATACTACAGAGAGAATGAAACTCTGCATAGCACAGAACTGAGTTATGCCAGAAATATATTCTTGGCTCAGCTTTACAGATTGCACAGAGAAAATGCTTCCCAGCTTTGGTTTTGTTTAACTAAAGATCTCCATTACTTTGCAGAAATTCCAGATGAAGGCTCTTAATAGCTGGTGTTGGACACACTGAAAAGTGCTTCACTGATTCTTGTGACAGCATGTGCAAAAATAGCTGCTACTGAATGGGTCCCACAGAGTAAAACCACTATTGTCACCTGCACCTTCCAGTGCTACTACTTTATTGTGTGCAAGACATGGTAATGAGACAATTGCTCATTTAAAAAAAACATTTCTATTAATCTGATTTTTAAAAAATCCACAACTGTTTATTGTGGCTCTCATCCCTCACAGCCACCAGAGACAGACAAATCTGCATCCCACATGAACACTATTTGAAACACATCATCCAGCTGACATCTTGCTAAATGGGATTTTACAGCCATCAGACACCAAGATAGCATTACCTTGTCAACCTAATTGGACTTAAATCCTACTGGGATTAGACTAAAAGCAAGGGGAAGAAAACCCCAACAATTCAGCTGCCCTCTGCAGCTCCTGCCACTTTCTAGCCCTTAATTACTCTACTACACCTCCACTTCTGGCAGTTCCTCCAGGCTGGAGGGGTACCAACCTCCCCTCAGCAGGTTTCTGACTCCTGCTGCTGCAGCACCACAACTAGTCAGTCCTAAGCACAACCCCGGAGCACAAGCCACTGGCAGCCTTGTCTGTTCAGATTGCAGACTCCTGGGGGAATGTCACAGCCTAAACACATCAGAACCTCTAAGACCTGCTCTACTGCAAGATTATGATTGCCATTTATTGATGCCTTTTAAGACTAAATTTAGGTCATTCCCACTATGACTCATTGACTTCTCTTAGAACATCTCACACATCCTATTCTCTTGTGCGTTTGATGCCTCAGACACTTCAGATGTCCTGTTTTCTGCATAATTCAGTATTTTATTATAGTAAAAGAAAGCACACATTGTCTTGAAGAACAGAAAACACATCATCTAGGGATTTCTCTAATGCCAAGAGAAAATTAATCTTTCATAGCACGGTGGAGTAACAAGACAGTCCCAAAAGTATATAATTAAAGAGTAATTCTCTAAATGTGGTACTTCGTTTCTTACAAGTCTTGTTTAAATTGTTTTGAGAGTACAGCAATTGATTTAGAGCTAGTATTTGGCAAAGATCTGCTCTTTTCTAGAAAGGAATAGACCCTGATGTTGTGTTTAGCATTTAGAAACACAGGTAAATTATGCTGCATGGATATGAAGTCAGAAGTGTACAACAGAACAGGAGAGGGGGAAAACAGGCTTCTGAGACAGATTTTCTTCATTCAGATAATGGTCCTTGTTCAGCATTAGGTAAGAATTTTCCGGCAAGTATTTTTTCAAACTGCTGTCCAATGACACAGGCAGGGACCAGTCCAACCAACTTGAAAAGATGACACTGTATTTTCCAAGGCGACTGAGACATACAATACTTGAATGCTAATTCACATTTCAGAAACAGGAAATCCAATGTGAGATTTTCATTTAAGAGGTTATTTGCAATTCCAGTTCCCTTGAATTGCAGTCAGGAACTCTACTCACCAAGCAGAAAACCACTGTGGTAGTGTCCACAACAGCAAAGAGTAAAATGGTGCCTGCTAAAAAGACTCTAGCGGAATAACCATTAACTTTAAAGTAGAAAGTGATTAAATTTCCTCAGATGAAAACTTGATAAGCCAACCTGTGCAGTCTATACCGAATATTTACAGCCTCTATCCATCCAGGTATCAGCCAAAATTCAGAAAAAGATGTTGCAGCATAGTCTCCTACTAAAAATACATTACAAAACATAGCAGACAACTGGATATTTCTTGGTTTTTGTTTTATGGTAGTCCTTGACAAATCTGCAAGTCCTTGGCAGCAACTGTCCACAAAAACACTTGTTTCAAGTAGAAATATGACGTGGATCTAAAAATGGGAGAACAACTCATCTTGTATTTGCTCTGCCTCTGTAACACAAGATCAGTGTCAGACACTGAGCAACTTACCCCTGTTCCAGCAATACCCGCTGTGTTCAAGGTTTCCCACAGGTGAGCAGCTGTTAGGTGCAGTTACAGCTAGAGAACACACCCAGTATATAGAATGACCCCTCGAGGTATTAAGTGACCCACTGAGTCGTGTAACGCTGGGCAGCAGATTCGCACCCAGGCACCAAACACAGCTGATGGAATACACCACTGAGCTGCCAGAGGAGCTGCCTCAAGCCCATGTGAGACTCAGCTGTGGCAGGAGATGGCAAAAGCCAGTCGTGCACCTCTCAACTTGAGACCCAGAAGATCCACAGAGCCTGTCCCAGTCCCTTTCAGACATTGTCTATCAGCCATAAAAAGACCACCCAATAAAAAATTAATTTATTACAAGAGCAACAGGCACCTCCTACTTGCCCCACAAATTGCTGGCTAGAGCTTTACTCCCAGCAGGTCCCTTCCATTCCCCACAGGTCTGCTAGGAACAGGTTAACTCTTCCTTTTGAAGAAGTTAACCTTTATCCTGATGCTGTCCCTTTTAACTGAGCTCTCAGCAGGACTAAATAGCCTCATGCTCACCAAGCACCACCAGCTCCTCACTTTTTTGGGCCCACCAAAATCTTCAGTGTAGCCCAACATTGCCACAAAGCCTATCACATAGCATTGTGGGTCTCAAAATAATAAAACAAGGACAGATGAGAAAAAAAATCATCCAAAGACTCATCATAAGCAAAATACTTTTGCCTCTTTGATAAGGCAGACCAATGCATTTTTACTTGACCCATCACGTATCATTTCAGTTAGCTTTATTGGTCACTACTGAAGAAATCACACAGAACTGGATGGATCCATGAAAAAATAGTATTGGCCTTGTTAAATTTACTTTAAGTTTATATTCACTATAAGTACAAGCACTTTGAGAAATGGATTGACATCTTAAATAAACTCTGGTGAAACTGGGTAAATGCTATTCTGTACTGTTCTGAAGGGTTATGCTACTTTAAGGCTACTTCTTAGGCAGAACTATTCTCCAGAAGAAAAGCTCTTGGGTAGTTGAATATTTTAGACTCTAACCTCAGACATCTTCTATGATGTGAAGGTTTCTTAGGAAGAAAAGTGAATCAAAGTCAGGACTGTACATTTCTTGCTGCATCTTAATGAGCAAATTTAGAATTCAGGAACATAAAAAGGGGAGTCCCTGAAGCCCAAATAAAAGCAGCTTTGGATTTAGAGAAGATTTTGATTAGATTTTCATACAGTGATTTAAAATTACTTGCATAATGCAAAGAATATGCCAGGGTATAATGCAATATGATTGCTGGTGATGGCAGGCAGGCAAACTGAGTCACTGAATGCTCAGATGCTTTAGGGAATTTAAGGCCAAGCTGAAGTAAACAATATCATATAACTCTGAGCTACACAACACTTTGTGGCAAAACTATATAGGAGTAATCTGACTTTTTCCTCCTGCAAGCTGAGAGTTTATGGCATTGCACAGTGCATTCTTAGGGTACAATACAGAAAAGCTGCTTAGAGCTACTGAGGAAGAGGTTTTTAAAGAAGTTTCTAAAACTTGTCTACAGGCATGCAATAGCTCAAATATCAGGGTAAAACAGCCCTTGAGCTCACTGGAGCGTTTCGTTTACTAGGAATCAAAGCAGCATTCCTGATCAGTGTAGTAAAGAATGGATAAATGAACAATAAACCTGAGAATGTGTACTAGACACTGAAAATGAACTGCTGCAGAGCCAGGCAGTAATTCTTACGGGTGAAGCTTGACATACACAGACTATGCTCTGCACTACAAAGCTCCTCTCCTCCTGTTATTTCATCCACTGCATGTCCATAAATAATCTGCACCATTTTTTATTTTTTCCTCAGCTGCCTGTATTATCACAATAGAATATGATTGCTATATTTTTAAGAGATCTACCCTTTTAGTGATAACTTTGCCTCTGCAACCATGCAGAGTAAATCCTAGCATTTCTAATACACTTAAAATTTTATTCTGGTATTATACAGATCTACACAGTGGACAACAAAAATCACTCTTTAGATTGCTAGACCAGCTCAGCCAGCTGCCCGGGGGATATCAAGAGAGTACAATGAATTTGCATAAACTAGAAATCCAGGTTTCTACAATATAAATTATTTTAAGGCATACCCACACAGGCGTAAGGTACAGAGAACTTAGAGGTGTTATATTTCCCAGTTTTACAGATACACTGCAGTATCACTATACCATTGCTTCATAACTTATGATGTTAACTACTTGTTTAAACCTCACAATTTGATGGTAAAACAATGTATCCTACTTTCAAACTCCAGTTATGGAAAAGGGGAAAAATATCTTGGGAGTTCTGAAAAATGACTTTTCTTAGGAAAAAGATGCTTATATTAATTTAATCAGAGAATATTATAAAGAGATTGCATTACTGTGAAGACATTTTGAAATATCACCTCCTTTGGATCAAGAAAACAGAATACTTGAAATTAAAAATAAATATGTTTTTTGCTAACATCCAGATAGACTTATTTAATTTAGCTATTAAATTGCTAAGACCAAAAGAAACTCCTAGAGATCTTATCTTTGAAAGGTCAAATGTTTTTTTTTTCCCCTGTACTTAAATGAAATCATATGCTACAGCCACACTTCTAAGTGTAAAGACCTACTGCTAACATTTAAAAATAAAGTTTCTGGATGAGTTTAACATGCAAAAAGCCCACCTTAAACTACTGCACTGTGCAGATCACTTGAGAAAATAACCCATTTATAAGAAAGTATGAACGCGTAACCATACAACCAAGGCAAATTGCCACCGTCTGGAATTAACAGTTAACGAATTTGTTAATTTAATGTAGGAGTCAGCCCACAGCCAGCTTCAAGTCCTGAAGCAGTTCCACTGAAAGCAGTTAGACTCCTATGGGTCTCATGTTAAACAGTTCTCTAACAGACTAAACCAGGACTAAAGTAGTTTGGTGAGCTGAATTCACAGCAATTCATCTTTCTTTCAATATCTAACCATGAGCCCAATAGGGCTCCAAACTGTAAAGCACATTAACTGATAGCAAGCACAAATCTCCAAACTGTTTTGTTTTTTTTGTCTTCCCATTTTATTTCTATTTTCTCTTCCAGAGTTAAGTAATGAGCTGAGCAAAGGAACAGTGACATAAAAATTGTGTAAAGACTTACTAGGGAAAGATTTTCACATTTTCTGTTCCCTGAAAATGTTCAGTAAGCTGGATAACTTACAGAAACCAGTTTTAAATCACAATCAGAATTATATACAGAAATGATGACTTAACAGAAACTACAGTGGCTCTGCATGGTCTTAACAGATTGGTGTCACAGACTGGCATGGAGAACTAGGGGACTGCTATTTCTTCATCTCCAGGATTGCACTTCCTGGTCCTCGGTGTTTGGCGCTGCATATGTTGCAGAACTGGACAGGAGATACCTAGAAATTGGAAAGAAAACAAGAATCTCTTAGAGATTCCCACATTAGAATGTGGGAAGATGAATGAGAAGTGCTAATGCCTTTCTCAACATTCCCATTCACAGTCAGGCTGTTACCTATCAATGTATTCATGGATAGGTGTAGGAAGGTGATACAGAAGAAAATGCTACAGCAGGCTGTTCTGGAGTCAGAGGGCAGTACACCTCACCACTGACTCCAAGGGCATTGCTACCACCCTCCAGGAGAGCAAGGTAAAATTTCCCCCACAAAAAAAATGAATAATAGAGTCAACGGTATCACTGAGTATCTTCATAGATAAAGAAGAGAGTAAGTCACTTGGTCAGCTCCACTGACCACTGGACGTCTTAGTCACAGCTCTGTCTTTGGGTAGTGCTCCCCAGATTTCCAGCTGCTGAGAATATGGCCTGAATACTGTCCATTTGATATCAAATGTGTGTTGAATGTTACTCCTGCGTGTAGCTCTGTGCAATGCTTTATGCATGCAATACTTTTCTTTCAGAATGTCACCAGTAACCAAGTATCAGTAACACAGCTGATTACCTAAGGCCAAGAAATACTACGGCAGTGGAGAATTTGGCTCAGATATATGCAGATACCTGTGTATTTATACATACTATAGAATATATATCATGTAATATGCATGTCACATAAAAATCCCATCTGGAAAGTTAACTGTCCCAGAAAACTGAGAAGGCTAGATAAATTTTAGATTATTTCTCAAATAATAAAATTTGTGATAAATATTGCTTGAATAAATATTTACTAGTTGTTGGACTTTCTCATGCAAATGATCTAATTCATTAAGATTTTCATAACATATTTAAGTATACATGCTGTACCATATGGCTACAAGCACTTTGCTTGGTTACTTACAGATTAAGCAATTCACCAAAGTTACTTTTTCAACAGATGTTCATTTTCAGAGACAGATACAGAATCAGAAGAGCCTAAATTCCATTTTCTTTGTGATTTTGTTACTATTCTGACGCTTTCACTGGTTATATCTAGAAGTTACCTTTTTGGTTTGTTTTCATTGAAAAAAAAATAAATTTCCCTGATGAAGAAAAACATGTTCTGAGCATAAAGATGATTACAAAGATATTTAAATATTCACTATGAAATGAGTGATTTTTTTTCTTCCAGGTCACAATCATTTAATACGGTTCACTTGAGAAAAAAACATACTTAAAGTGAGAGCTGCAACAGAAAAGAATTAATAAGAAAAAATAAAACAGGTTGTATTCCCTTGTCTCAAAGCTGCATTACATATTCAGATTGAAAAAAAGTGATAAAATACTTCTCAAACAGCAGAAATTTCCTTCTAAATTGGATGAACTTTAGTTGCAGAGGCCCTGAACTCCATTTCCTTAGTCACATACTACTATGGGGTATCATCACAAATAATTACTGTAATCATATTACAATTCCTGATAGACCTATGCCGTTCTCCGCAGTTAACAGAAGGTAATAATTTGTCCTTTTATTTTTGGCAAAGGTGTCAGAGAGATTAAGCTATTCCTTACTGTGTTAGACACCGGGAGGCACTCTTTGTGAAACATATGTCTACAGTGGAACACTACCACGTTGAAGGACTTGGATGCATCTAGGAAAGAGTAAAGTAAATTAATTACAACAGAGCAATTAAACAAATGATTCAGTGGCTACATCAGTATAAGTCTATATCATATTATACGCATAGAAACATCAAGTAACATCTCTCAAATTAATTTCCAAATTATTCTGGTTCATTTACAGAAACCATGGAGAGTGATGGTCTCGGATACTGTGTCCCAGGTTTGGAGTTAAAAGACAATTTTATTCTGTGGCTTAAATGCTGTATACGGTTTCACCAGAAGTTTTTCATGCCAAAGTCTACATGCTAAGTTTGGGGAGGGAGAAGAGTAAACTGCCACCAAATAATTCAGCCATTTTGAAGAAAAGTAAAATCCTTGCGCTAGCACAGGAAGAACCCGAACATTAAGCAGTTCTAGCGCCTACGCTGCACGCCATGCTCTTGAAATTTGGCAGGAAGCTGCCTAAGTGCATGGTGTGCCTTTCAATTCCCACAGGAATATTTAGTCCAATTAGAAGCCTACATAATACATCCACATATCCAAAGAATAACCATCTCGCTCATCAGCATCATCCACAGTTGATTCCTTGGCTCCCATTCTCTCGACACACATATCTCAAGGCACTAGCACATTCAGCTCTGCCAGGTTTTCTACCACCATGTGACTGCTGTGGTCTGTACGTTAGTGCATGTGATCGTAGTGTAGTTGGTTTTATTTATTTATTTAAGTGGAAAATGGTAGAAATCAGATTAAAAAAGTAAGTGATTCTATTGGGCTACACACACTCTGCAAAAAAAAAAAAAAAGAAATAGGTCCATACATATACTTTGTCTCATGTATTCTTGTTTGAAGATGCCATGACAGATATTCTCCTAGTAAAACTACTTCTTCTTAAGATGTTCAACAACTCAATTGGTATTTCTGAAATACAGTTGCCTTGCAGAATGTAGGTCTTTAAAATAACGTCCTGAATTTCTAGTTTCAAAACTAATTTTAGAAGATGTTTTAAAGCTACAGTCTGTTGTAAGTTGTTTCAAATACGACAGCAGTGACTGAAGCCAAGAGTTTTCCACCACTCAGACAAAAAGTATATTCCATAAAACTTTATAATCTACAAGTTCAGTCTACATCGTTCAGAGCTGGACAAGATTTGGTGGCAACATCTCAGTTTTGTGGTTCTAATAATCTGAGAATATGTATGTTAATGGAATTAGAAGTTGCCTTGCATTCCATGTATTTCAAAACAAATAAGGAAGTCAAAGATGAATAAGAAAGAAAATCTGGGTTTACTGCAATAAAAAAAGTTCAAATTAAACTTCACTCCCACATCAGAATTCATAAGCAAGCTTTGCACAGGAGACTGAAATTTATACAGTGATTATTAAGGAAGACTACTACACATTTCTATGAATAAAAGCAAACAGTAGTTCCTCAAAAAAACCCAAACCAAAACCAAAAAACCAGACAACCCCTTTCTCTTCTAGAAAAGCATCCTACCTGAAGGAAGTATTGGAGACAGGCATGACTCGCAGATATTCTCCTCTGGAAAAACAAAACAAAACAAACTTGCAGCAGCTTTGTTAAACTCCATGTTTACTTTTTTTATAAAGTAGGCACAAACATCCTGCTATTACAGAAATGGAGCTTGGTCTTAAACTATTTACTTAATATGCTTAACAGAGACTATTAAAAATTGAAGAGCAATACTGGAGCAGCATTTCTATTAACAGCATGAGAAATGATGAGATCTTCTGATTCTGATGATGTCAGAACTGCAGGAGTGAGGCTGTTCAGGATCAGTGCTGTAGAGGCACAAGGCAAACTGGAAAAAAAAGAGCATAGGATGGGTGCCTGATATCTGCAGCATAAGCTCTGATCCTCTGTCCTTCTGTCAGCTTTTGCCTCTTGGTATCAACACTCAGCTGGTGTGAATTACAGCGCTGCTCACATGCATCAATAGCACCTTGCAAAATATTTTCAACTATTTCTAAAACTATCTGGTAGCTTTTGATTTGGTCACAGATGATTATCATCTGCATATCTCGTGTTGGAACTGAACAGCATTTTTCACCTTCATAGCCAAACTGCAGGACACAATACATTACTGGCTACGCAGAGATTGATCAAGAGAAAAAGCTGCATGCTGGGTCTTGTAGTTTTTGAGATATAAGTAGTTCCTTTGTAAAGGGGAAAGCAGCTAGTATCCTACTACAATCTAGAAATGAGGTACAATACTCAGGCTTTTGGGCAGCTTCCAAAGCGGACAGTCATGTGGCTTCCATCTATAAACCCAGTAAAAGAATTCAAAACCTTGAAAGTCACCATGTTTCCTCTGTACCCACCGTCTACTAGAACACCTTTCATCTGAGTTCGATGCATTTTCTTCAATAAAGAAAGAGAATCGGCAACAAGTATCTTTTTGCAGCCTTCCCGCAGCAAGATCTGTTGGTGCAAAGAACACAAAATACAGTGGTTGATGAATAGATGGGTATATCAACTATCTTGGCAAGTCTCCACTGGGTTTCTGCTGCCAAAGAGAGTTGAAGGAATGTTTAAGACTTTTCAAACTATTATAAAGGAGGAAAGGAGTAACCACCTGTTACCGTCACCTCTACCTAAGTGAAAAGCCCACAGTACAAAACAACCAACCAACCCTCAAAAAAACCCCCCAAAACTTCACAAATATACTATTGTCATAAATTATGATCTTCTTCCTATGAGCTTGTCTTAATAAAATACTATGGACAGGAATTTTTAAAGCGCCCCTCACAATTGCTTTCCAAACCATTTCAGTACTTCTACCCATAACTTTCCTGTCTTCTTTAGGAAAGGCATTTGATAATCATAAAACCTTCGTAACCACAGCAATTCAAAATTTATTTTGTTCAAACATATGTCCTGTTGAGGTGTCATTTATTAAGCAGTATTAAATGTCCATACAACTAAGCAAATTCCAGAGTTCGTTCCTCCGTAGCAGAAGTCTCAACTCATTTTCTACTTATTTAATATTTTTCATTAGATTGACATGTCATTGTCTGACAACGTTGTGAAACACAAAAAGGAATCAAGGGCAACCAAATTATACAGAGCCTTATTTCACAATACTTAATGAAGCAAGGATGAAAATATGAGAAACCCAAATAAGTCTTGTGGAACTTTTCTTCCTCCTCCCAAACTGATGTTTGGAAATTTGTTTTCCAAGACAATAATTCCTCTGAAAAGCGCTTTCAAAAGAGGCTCACAGTCAATTCTAAGCTGAACAGCCCTACCAAAAAAGCGGTATAAAAAGGCAATGTTCATTCCTTTCTCCTGATTATTTGCATTACAGGAGACATTGAGCGTTCTAAAATAGTCCAAGATACAGCTAATGTAAATACCGAAAAAGAAGTATAATAATAGATTTTACAGCCTGGTGAACACTGTCCAAAACCCTGTCTTCTCACATACACATTGTAAAGTAATAAGGACACACTGCCAAGAATGATATGCAGGTAAGTCTGCTAATCTGAAATACATTAAAAAATTAAAATTGAGTAACACTAAGCATTTCAAACTGGGCATGTCAGTGGGTAAATTACATTCTCCAGTACTAGACACACTGAGCTATAAAACATTTCAGAACACCAGAAACTGAATGCATCTCTACAAGACAAACACTCGGAAAATTAATCATTTTTAGCTGTGATAATCTCAGGAACTATCTACGTACATCTTTCCCCTTCCAACTTTATCCAAGGGCAAAAGAGAATATTAAATTTTGTTTTAAATATAGAAAAACGTCACTAGCTCTGAATAAACTACTAGAAACTTTTTGCAAGGACAATTGAACAACACTATCTTTCAGAATGAGGGCTTGCCTAATTCAAAATATTCTCGGTCATCAAATTATATCCCAAAGTCAGGTAAGTAACTTAGAGCGGATGAGGTCTGGGCTACACACTGGAGTCTTTGCTAGCTGCACTCAGCATAAGCAGGTGAAAAATCCCATGTTCAAGTAAAAGGAGCAAAGCAAGCATGTTAAATGAGAGGGGTGGAACAGAGATACAAGGGGAAGAAGGGAGCATGATTTACTATTTTCTGCTTAAAATACAGTATGCCAATGGGAAAACTTAATTTTAAAAAAAAAGAAGAAGAAAGAGGGAAACAGTAGACATCATTAGGTCACTGGAAAACCTCAATACTGCTGATGCCTTAAAAATCAGAAGTAACACAAATACAAGACACATGCTATCTTTCCCCCGTTATTTAAACTCTGCTAAGATTTTTCCATACCACATTCAATGACTGTTTGTCAGACCTTATATTGCTAGAAATGGAATACAGAAGGCAGCTATTGTTATATAAAAGTCACAATGAAGAATGTAAAATGTCAAATCTCAAGGTAATAAATCTCAACACTTCTGCAGAAACACATTTGAAGAGCTCAAAGATGAGATGGATAATTTAAGAGAAGTAGAAGAAGGAATTTGGAGGTGAGACAGAGGGAGAAAGAATGTTTGAATTAACTTCTTCACATTAAAAGATGGAGAGAAGTATATAACTGTGCACCCTAAGATTAGGCTAAACTAGTTAAAACGGACATCAGGCATAAGTCTGTAATGAAACCACTTTCTGAGGAGAAGAAATAGGACTCGGAGAGGATGAAAATGAACTTTTTTTTTTTTTACCCTTTAAAGGCACATCATTGCAAGCACGACCAGGACAGCACCTACAAAAAGAAGTTTTAGGCAGATATAATGCTTTTTACCAAATTAATGAAGACTGCTGAAACCAAACCCGTTATTGCAAAAAAGAATCCTAGTTCATTTTCTGCCTGTATTAGCGAAGATGCTACTGCATAATTAAAATCAGAAGCCATAAAAACTTCTATTTAATTAAAAAAGTCCCAATTTACAAATGCCTCACATTATCTTTAAAGGAAAACACTGCAGTATGCAGTTAATTTAAAAGGGTATACTCAAAGCTCTGGGGATAAATTCAGGCCTTGATTCAGCTTAGCACTCAAACAAGTTCAAGTTTCTCAAGGCCAATTAACCAAACTCTTCCAAACAGCATCAGGACCACAATTAAAAGCACATTATTTTTAGTCTTTACAACCAAAAGGCAGATGTCTTGTGCAAGCTGACCCCTGCCCCTAGTGCCTCCAAGGTATCTGGAACAGCAGCCTATGTTCAGGAGCAAAACCTAACAATTTTTCTAGGTGCTGTTTCAAAGCAGCGTTCATCAGATTATCATCAGGGTCTATGAGTTCGTAAATTCTGTTATGGATGGATAGATGTGAATGCTATGAATGGATGAAACTCTCTTATCCATCAGTTACTGCAGGTTCAATCAAAGTGCAACCTAGTAAGTCAACATTTGAGTAAAATGGCTAATTCACAAAATCTAGAGGTGCTGCATCTAAAGAAATTGGTTTTATATTGTAAAACTAGGGGGGGGGAAGTCTTAGAATACTAACATCTTTTGAAGTTTTCATCTAACAACTGTCAAAGGGTGAAAAATTAGGCATTGCTTTCCGAAATTTCTTCCAAAACCACAAGCATTCCCTGAATTTCACTCAGCTATAGACACCTATTTTATACATTTGGAAAGTGTAATGGGCTTACAACTAACTCACAAGTGCATAAATAACAGGGTTTTTCTATCAGCCTTCTCTGTGAGACGTGCGATACAATGCTTTAGAAACCTGAAGCATGGTTACATGGCTTATTTTAAGAAAGGCTCCTCCATTCCTCCTTCGTAAGTTAAGACCACTGTGTAATCAGATACCACAGACTTAAACACATGTGAACACTTCATATTCTTTTTCAATTTAATTTCCAGGGAAATGAATATAAAAGTTCAATAGTACATTTGAGAAAGAAGGTCTTTGTTAAGATCAAACTGTTGTACGACTGATGAGTTTCAGTTCAAAGAAGTTGTGTAAAGACAACATCAGTAGCACTGGTTTCAAAATAATGAATATAATGAAAATAATGACTGGAAAAAAATAATAGTTTGAATTTATATTTTGCATAGCAATACTTGTAGTAAATGCCGATTTTGCTACAATTTTCAAATACAAGCATTACCGCCCTAATTGTATTGGCTAAGGAGTTTTTAAAAATAATTGCACTGGTAAATTTCTAATGGGAACAGAGGTTCTGTATGAGTCTCAGAGAAGCAACCTCTGTGTGGAAACAGAATTAAAGTTACACTGACAACAACTTTTCAACTGTACGGAGATAAAGTTGAATTTTGTTTCTGTGTCTTTGAAAACACTTCTAAATGCAAGCAGTAAAGATAAAAATTCAGCTTTTGTCAGGGTATCAATCTGACTTGACTCAATTTGGTTAGCTTGCCATAGATTTGAATGTTATTTAGTTATGTTGAAACTGTTGACAGAAGAATGGTGATTTATCTGCCATTAAATAAAAAATGTGCTAGCAACGTGTCATTTCTAATAAATAAGCAGGTTTCTCCTTAAGACAACACATCTTCGGTTTATAAATTCAAAGGAAGTAGTCCGTGGTCTATTTTATCTATAAATTTATGGCACCAAAGAACTAGATTTCAGGAGTCAGATATAAAGTATAATAAAAAAGTTTTAGACTACACTTTACTTGATAAATACTCCTGTTAAAACTCACACTATACCTTTTTTTCTTTGTTGCCTATGTCTTCATAACTTTGTTGTCTATGAATGTTACTGTATATAAACAGTAAAATCAGTATGCATCACAACAAATCAGTGTCGCTCAATTATGTACTATGGTTTTAATACAATAATTCAGATGATGACAAAAAGAAAACATTACAATAAATGATCCTCAAGAGGGAAAAAACAAACAAAAATAATCACTTGGAGTTTTAATCCCAATTCAGAAAAACACTTAAATGAGTACTTAAATCTTTCCCTGTTTAACAGAATACTTAAGAGTGTGCTCAGTTTTAAGTTCATGGCAGAACTACATTTCCTGAAGTCGGAAAATAAAAATGGGTATTCTTGAATAATAAGGCAGCTTACCAGATCCCTACTTGTAAAGCAGAGCTGCAAGGCCAGAGCAAAAGCAAATTAGTAGTACTTAGTTGAAGTTGTAGCATAAAAACAAAGTCTCATGTGATCTACATTTTATTTTTACCCAACAAAACACCTATTTCTATCTTAGTGCCATGTTTGGTTGGTTGGTAGTGAACAGATGTTAACTCCTTTTCAAAGGTGTAAGTTAACCACATTAGAGCTGAGGTGAATTTAAGAGTATAGAACAGTTGCAGCAGTTCATCTAACAGGTGGTAATTTGTTAAAGTGAAGCAATCAGTCTGCAACATGCCAGCATTAGTAAAAAATTACTCAGGGAAGAGTCCAGATTTTAAAAAAACTTAAATTTTGTTGCATTAGTAGACTTCCTTGTTGGGTTCTTTAATGCACACTGGAAGCCACATATGGCATGCTTTGGCAGCCACTCAATTTGATTCACTTGGTTTTGCTGGGATGTAAAGAATTGCTTTCAAAAAGACAAAGTCTGTCAAAGGTACTGCTTTTAGCTCCTACCCGTATTTCAAATCACATTGTTATGGAGGCTTCCAAATAAACAACTCACCACCAATTTAAAAAAATAAATAAATTTATTTTTTTCTAAACCCACCAATCAGCCCTCCGTATATTACAGATCCGGATGTCCGCAAGAGGAGGACAGAATAACTTTCTGGGGTTTAACAATAACCCCAAAGACTTTACAAAACCCCACTCCCCAGGGGTTTAACGAGAACCCCAAACGCAAACTCCACTTCCTGGGGTTTAACGGGAACCCGAAACATAAACAAAACCTCACACCCCAGGGGTTTAACGGGAACCCCAAACGCAAACTTCACTTCGCGGGTTTAACGAGAACCCAAAACGTAAACAAAACTTCGCTACCTAGGGTTTAACAACAACCCAGAATGCGCTATCACTCACCTGGAAAATGAGGACTCTCAACCTCGAGGACCTGCTCAGGGCAGCGTCCCAACCCAAGGCACCTCGAGGAGTTTCCTTGGGCAGCGTCCTGACCCAAGGGGAGAGTCCTGACCGCAGCGTGCAGCTCCAGGGGACGAGCTCAAAATGGCTCCCCCAGGGGACTCCGTTTATACCCAGACCGAATCTGACCTGTAGTCAATAGCGGCTCCCATTGGCCAAAGGTCTCAACTACCGCGAGACCCTGACAACAAAGACAGCCAAAAGCTGCCACGTTTCAACAACCAGGAAGCTCTGTTTTCACTGGGCGGATGCACCTGCCACACACATCTAATGTAAAGTTTACTGTTGTGGAAATTTAGGAGACACTGGCACAGGTTTCCCAGAGCAGCTGTGGCTGCCCCCTCCCTGGCAGGGCTCAAGGCCAGGTTGGACGGGGCTTTGGGCAACCTGGTCTAGTGGAAGGTGTCCCTGCCCATGGCAGGGGGGTGGGAACTGGGTGATCTTTAAGGTCCCTTCCAACCCAAACCATTCTGTGATTCTGTGATAACAGGAACTTTGCATCTGCATACTTACACAAGCATAAAATAATCTTATCAGGGCTTGCAAAAGGAGGCCACAATTAAATAATATAACAGCACAGCTGTAGTACCTTTTGGGGAGACAACATTATGAAAAGATCAGCATAATTTTCATATTAGGCAGTGACTTGCAAGCCAAGCAACAGGTTCTAACTTCACCTGCATGTCTCCTTTGTGGATCTCGGCACAAGATTTTCTTTTTTGCCTTTGAAAATGGGAACAACAAAAAAACTTATGTGCATACAGATCTTGAGATCCAAATAGATGAAATTACAGTAAGTCTTACACAATGAAATTCGGATTTCTGTATGAGTTCAAAATGTCTGGTACATTACATGATACAAATCAGGAAGTTTTTAGCAAAATCCAAAGAGTTGTGCCAGGCCAGAATAGAGGATATGGACTTCTCACCACGAACAACATGATGCGAAGGCATGGCCAGGCATCATACAAACACACCAAAGAATACCTTTAAAACAACTAATGAGGCAGCAGTAATGATGAAGCTAGGGAAGAACTGCTTTCAGCAATGAGAGGCTGCTTAGACATTTAGCTGATGTCCCAGCCAGGTCCTGAAGCACATGCTGAATGCAGAAACAGTCCTGCTATAAAAAATTAAGCTTGCCAACCTAAGGCTACTTAGGTGAGTGTGCAAGAGCTGTGATCGCATCTTTAAATTTCAGTGTAGACACACCATCTGTTCATAAACGGTGCACTTTTCATTGCCTGTAGCACTTCCGGAACAGTCTTATTTTAAGCTATAGCTCACAGTTTTCTAAAGAAATATAGTCGCCCCCCCCCCCTTTTTTTTTTTTTTATAGATTGTTTTGCTATCGTACGAGCACGCTAAGCACAAATTACATTAAGCTTCCCTAATTTCTATTATTCCTATGAGGTCTAAATTTTATCCCTAGAGCTATCCAAATCTACTTCCAAATTAATTAATTTGAAATCCGTGAAGCATTTCAATGCTAACAGCAAATAATTTTAGATATCACTCCGAAGGTTAAATACATCCTTTTAATCCCAAAGTAATTTTGTTAAAAGGTATTTGAAGACAAAATGGTTCTTCCCTCCCCAAAATGTGACCAAAGGATGTCATTGGCTTTGTCTGAAGCCACGCAATATACTTTGCATACGTGTAAAGCTGCAGCTATGCACACAGCACTTTCTCAGTGTGCCTGCAGACACACAAAAATTACATTTTGATTTCAAAAGAACATCGAAACAGGAGGATCAGCAGTAGAAGCAGAAGAGTACTGACACCAGCAAGATTAACATGCAACTGTTTAAATGCAGCATGCTATTTAGCTAGTATTGTTGTGGAAGGATATTAGTATCTCATGAAGTCAATTAAAAACTGGAAGTAATGTTACAACATGCATTATATGCAAACATGTATCTGGTTATCTGGGGTAGCTCCTTGCACATAACAACTGTCAGGAGAATAAGATACGTAAAATGCTTCTTTGAAACAGTGAAAATCATAATCTAAAGCCCATATAATACTAAAATAATGGAAAAGCCTTGGAAAAGCTTAAACTCTTCCTTTTTAAAAGGCCTTCTGATGTTGAAGGCTCTAGCAGATATAGGCTTTATTTGGCCTGATAAGAGATCAGCCGTGACCTTCCTGAAAACCATCAAGTCCATCTATTTCCTAGAGATGTCTGAAGACTAATAGCAGAATCACAGAATCATTCAGGTTGGAAAAGACCCTTGGGGTCATCGAGTCCAACCATCAGCCCTACAAAGTTCTCCCCTACACCATATCTATCCCCCAACATCTCATCTAAACGACCCTTAAACACGTCCAGGGATGGTGACTCCACCATCTCCCTGGGCAGCCTGTTCCACTGTCTGACCACTCTTTCTGGGAAAATTTTTTCCTAATGTCCAGTCTGAACCTCCCCTGTTGCAGTTTATAGCCATTCCCTCTTGTTCTATCGCTAATTACCTGTGAGAAGAGACCAGCACCAACCTCTCTACAATGTCCTTTCAGGTAGTTCTAGAGAGTGATGAGGTCTCCCCTCAGCCTTCTCTTCCTCAAGCTAAACAGTCCCAGCTCCTTCAATCTCTCCTCACAGGATTTGTTCTCCAGGCCCTTCACCAGCTTCGTTGCCCTCCTCTGCACTCGCTCCAGCACCTCGATATCTCTCTTGTATTGAGGTGCCCAAAACTGGACACAATACTCCAGGTGTGGCCTCACCAGTGCAGAGTACAGGGGGACTATCACCTCCCTACTTCTTTCTGCTGGTCACACTATTTCTAATACAAGCCAGGATGCCGTTGGCTTTCTTGGCCACCTGGGCACACTGCTGGCTCATGTTCAGCTGCTTGTCAGTTAGAACCCCCAGATCATTTTCTTCCAGACAGCAGATAGGAAACAAATCTATATGAGGTTCAGAAAATTGGGAGTTTCAGCTGCTTACTGGGCTATGTTTTCTTGGACTCTGCATAGTCACACCATAGGCATTCAAACTGCTCTATATCCTTACATCACTCAGTAGAAAGGTGCAGAGCAGCATTACAGAGAACTCAAGCCTGGGCCTCCTTTGGTTGCAGAGAGATTTGAAGTATGCAATGCAACACTCTGTTGTTACATTCAGGAACACTGAAGAGTACACTTCTTCTGAGTTCTTACAAACGTGCATCAGAACCAGTCATGTAGAGAACTGCACATATCTGTATAATTATGCTGGGATAAGAACTCCCATAATCCAATGAGCAGTTCCTTTTTTTAAATGCACAGATGTCAACATATTCTGCACAACCGACATGAATGTGGTTTTAAAATTTCATCTTCCTTTAGTTAGTATGACACTTAACATACGACTCTAATATCTGGTGAATGTTTTAGTGAGTGCGTGTTGTGTTCTGCCTCCTCATATATGAAACAGAATGATAAGTATTGGTCATGATACTTTCCAATACTGGACAGCCAGGCAGTATAAAACAGTCTGAATCACCCAAGATCCTTCCAGTTCTACTTACCCGCCAGGTTTAAGACAGCATGGGAGAGATTTAGAAGTGCTAGAAGCCATCAAGAGAAGAGACTATTCACCTTGACGAATTTTTACCCTTTTTGTCATAGTTTTGTACTAACCCACAGCGTCAATGACAGATGTCTGAACAAAATGAACAAACCTTCATGATAGCCATTTTTTGTGCTGTTCAGTGGCAAAGCAGTTTTGCTATCTCTCTGAAAATGAGCATCACAGAAAGAATGCAACATTTACCTGCAAGTTGTAGTCCTGAAGAATTTTCACTAGTGAGTCTCTCAAATTAGGAATCTCCATGCCTTCCTTAATGCGGTGGATCAAAAGAATAGGATCAACATGTGTTCCAATATTGTTCAACAAACCAGTAATAAAAGCTGTGGAAAGCAAGAGGCAAAGAAATTAAGAAAAAAAAGTTCAGCAAAATACCTGATTAAAGGATGCTTTGGTGACAAGCTACAGGCTTTGGCTGATTCTATGACAGTTCTCTACTAAGAGCTAACACTAAGCCTCTTTTACATAGCCTTCATATGTTTCTTGCAGCTGTATGTACTTGAATACAAGCTTTTGGGGAAGAGAGGATGATACAGTTTGATGATTCACAAATCTTCTAGGGTACTCAGAAAAGGGGTACAAAGTATCCAGCACAAACCCACAAGTAAATAATGCATTTCAACTCAATAAAAAGGGCACTCAAGCAAACAGAACCAGAAAATTAACTCCATTCACAGTTCCAGGGTTTAAAAACAAATTTTCAGGCGTTTAACCTAACTCCAACGTGTTTCTAAACATTGGTGAGAGTGACACAAAATAGTCTTTTGCTTTTTGAAGTGCACCTGGCTAAAAAAAACACTAGAAGGACGAACCTCAAGGCTGTGCTTTTTCTTCAACCCCCAAAGCTGAAGAATATCACTGGAGTTGCTCTGCATATGGGCAGATAGAACTGAGAGAATTCTATATGCTTTGAATCTCTTTTGCTCTAAAGATGACACTAACTGTAGCATCACTTTTAGTGATGGACTGCACTTAAGTATGGGTAACTTCAGAATGCCATTCTTCTAAAGGAGTAACAGATTTTGGTTGCTTCTTTCTGTCAGAATTAGCAGCCAAGGGTTGAAAAGATATGTATTCTGACACTAATTCTACAAGACATTCAATCCTTCAGAAAAGAGATCCCAAGAGAGACTTTAAAGCCTTGATTTAAAGCCCCAGAAGAGGTTACAAAACTAATGGAGTAGATAATTAAAATAATACTGTTTTCTCAATCCTATGAACTCCTCTGAACCTGCCTCCTGAACAAAACTGATGTTGCTTACAAGATTCTGACAGTTTCTGATTCCATCTGAACTTTAAACTTGAGTAGCTATTCATATAATGGATGAAAGGCAAAATGCACTCATTATTACAGATCTTACCTTTGTGCCACAGAAACAAAACAGTTATTCTACTGAGGGCCAGAAAGGTGTAGGCTCTTCATTTCAGAATTTCAAAGGGAAGCAGCTGCAATAAACACACTACACAACATCCTCATCAAGCCTGCAGACTGTGTTTTGAGGCTGTCTAAAAATAAAGCCTCGTTCTGCCAAATTAAAAGCACCATTCCCCCCCTTGACTTGTCATTAAGGACGTAACTATGCAGCGCTTCGTCAAATGTTAAATCCCCAAGTACTCATGCTGTAGCAGGCCCACATGTTGCCTTACTGGAAGTTTTTATGCCCAGTAGGACACCAGAACACCTCCCTGGCCATCCATAAACACCTTCTCTAATGCGCACGTGGGTAATTCAATCTTTTAATTGCAATAGCATTCCGCAAAAAAATACACACACAAGGCTTCTGAGAAACTATCACGCTTACGTGGTTTGTCGATAGAATATAAGATGAGGTCTTCCCAAAGTTCTCCATCATCTTGTTCCTTGGCAAATTCAATAGCTTTATCTACATCTTGCAATTCTTCCATTATCATCTTCAAGGCACTGCGGCTATTACCCATTCTGCCTAGAAGGAAAAAATAAGTAAAGAAATTATAAATCCTAAATGCTTATCAATGCTCAGTGCTTTAAGAAGCTCTTTCAATATGAATTTTATAAGTGTGAAGTTGCCTCAGACTAATTCAACCAAACCCAAATCTAATGTAATCTGATGTAGGAATGCATATCTAAATAAGTGCTCGGAGCACTTTGCTGGATTGGGACCTGGAGCCTTTCTTAAGGGTGTGTTGGGTCATATTAGGGGTTCTGAACTGCAGCAACATCTAATGCAAGGGGAAGTGTGTGTATGTGTATGCATGTAAACTATGACATGAAATGCCCCCTTCAAGAGCCCACACAGGCAGGCTTAATTTGCAGTAAGTATAGCGCAGCTTACAACCATGGAAAATGAGAGAAGGGAAGAGGAAGAAGTAGTAGGAAGGCTGAACTATTCTTTAAATAAATACATGAGTAAATTCTACTTTGCTCTCAAATGGTCCACAAAACATTCTACTAAAACAAAGATTGATTAAAAAAAATGCTTTTGGCTCTGTTCAAGACTAATACATACACATACATAAAAATCTTAATCTTACAATGCCTCCCATTCAGAGGTAGATTCCTTGGCCCACTGGAGGAGTTAATTTACAACTAATTTTATTTAAAAAAGAAAAGAAAAAAGGCAACAAGCCAATCTTCCAAATCAGCAAAAGATAATACTAAGCTTCTGAAATGTTTTCAGAATAAAACATTTGTTTTATTTCTCCCCTCTCTTCAAACTGACAGTATTACTCTTCTCTCGGAGAATGTCTCAAAAATACTCCCCCCCCACCTGTTCCCCATAGCCCCTCAACACCTCCAAAACCCCAGAAAAACACCAAATCAGAAACACAGTAACACTATATATAGAGTTGTAACACTATATACAGAGTTAAGATATGATATGAATAATCCAGTGCTTTGTTTTATTTTATTTTTTTGTTTTGTTTTTATGTTATTTGGTTGTACTGACTGCATACCAACTTTGTCTCTGGGAAAGCATGTTAAATGATATTAGACAATACATCATACATTTTCGCAGCATAAACTTTATGACAAGATTAAAAGCATGTTGTAATTTATCACACTGAGTGTTACTTACTCAGAAGATAGACTGTCTCTTCTACAAAGTTCCTCTGTTGGCAGATCTCAAGAGCCTTGAATTTAAGGGAAGGGAGGAGGGAAAGAGAATACAGGGAATCATGTAACATGGTATTTTATTGATCACAAATGCTGCAAGAGGCTTAAAGATATTTTTCCATGAAGTTGTATTACTCATTTTGACAGGAATACAGCTCCCTTAATATGTATGCACTGTCAGGTCCTCTGGCATTAATTAAGAGGAGAAACTCCATGGCAGTTTTAAAATTTTTTCTTAAAAAAGATCAAATATATCTGGGGACAGGACACCTATTTCAGTCTGGATTATGCCAATCTCTACCTTTAAATCTACTGGCAACTTCTTTCTTCTGATTCCAAAAGTTGGTTAATCCAAAAGCATTAATGTTATCTGCTGTCAAGACTTATGTGGGTGGATTTATGAGGTCTCTAGTGATGGAGGTCTCCTTGACATTCATTCACACAAGACTGCAGTTCTCCTCAGGGTAACCAGAATGGTTCTGGGAGGTAGAGAGTACCCTCCAAATTTTGTACCAGTGACCTCCAAGATGACAACACAAAAATAATTTAGTGCAAATATGAAAGAATAAGGAGGAAGTGTTTCTTGTAAATTTGGTTTAAAGACCTGAGGGCTAAATACCATGAGCAGTTACAGAATCTGTGTGTAGTTGAAAAACAGTTAGCACAATTTCAAAAATTACCGAACTGATTACCAACAAGTTTTTAGTAACAGAAAATTGGCAGAGCTGGTATGCCGTAAGTGATGCCATGTCTGTTTTCAATTTGGAAGCAGAAAGCAAACTCAAGATTCATGGCATTCCTGTGAAGACAGCTGTTCACCAATAAAGAATTTCATACTTGGAAATCAAAACTATAAATGTGTAAGATACAGCTACAGCTAAAGATGTAGGTAGGAATTAACTTTTCCTTCCATTCTCAAATTATTTCAGATGGGTTACTATGAAGAATAGAGATATGGACAATGAATTTTGGGGTAGGGGTAAGTGAATTACCCACCAGATACTTCAGGGAAATGAAGGTATGAATAATACTAATAAGTTATAAACACAGCTGACAGCCTTTTTTCTCCCTCCACTTTGAAGTTAACCTACAAAGTACCAGGTATTCAGTATTCTGTATGCTGCATGTTTCTTGACTGTCATGCTCCCTCTAGAGGAAAACAGGGAACATTCATACTTCTCTTTCAGTTCATTTTATAAAATATTTGCTAAACTGCACTTAAATAAAAGTGGCTTACTTTTAAAGAACAAGAATTACCTCTTCCTGCTGGATTTATAATTTCTTTAAAGCAATAATAAGCGTGAATTTGTTCAACTATCATGGCTTTTTGCAATTTATACACTGCACTGGAATCTGCTTAACAGGAATTGAAAACATTGGTAACTGGGAAATTCGTGGTCCCCTTTTTATTTCCTTAGAACAAAAATACGTATGTGGCAAAAAGTGTTACTATATGATATGTATGGTAAGAAGTATAATTACAGAATTAGCACTGACAGTATTCAACTAAGTCTTTTATGGTGTCGGAATCCTCCCTCTCTTCCTTAGCTTCTTACTGAAATGTATTAACATTTTAACGTAAGGTTGGAATGACACTTTTTCTAACATCCTTTTCTCTCACTTTGGTGATTATTGCACCACACCTTCCAAAGGTTCACAAGTCTCTGACATATTTTTCTTGCTCACAGCCCATAACTTCAGCAAAGTAGTGCCAGCAATGTGCTTGCATCATTTATTCACAGCGCTTTTCTGCACCACCCGTCACTGAAGACAGGTGGCTGGATCTGCAATAACTAAAACTAATTTGCAGCAAAAGGGAAAAAAACCAAACTGTGCAGGTAAGGTTTTATACATAAAACCATGACCACACAAATAATACATAAGGCTAAGAGAGAATCAGAGAGTTAAAAACAAATAAGCCAACATTGTAGACAGAAGTATCTGGCTGGAAACCTCTCAAGCTCATTGCTTAAAAAGATCACTGAGACAAAATAGTTTCGTGTGACAGTTTCAACAAAGACTAAGCCTGCAACCCTAACAATGTGTTTTCCAGTGTTTCCTGCTGTTGCACAGTATAGTTGACAAAAGCATGCAAAACTCGAGAAGTACCAGGAACAGTGCTAGTTCTCTTTAGAATGTCAGCCACGTAAAATGCAATATTCAGTATTACATTTGAAACTATGCACTGGTGTCATCATTTTAGCTGCATACAGAGAGGCATCCTTTCACAACAGCTGCTCTGCTCGGCCATTACAGAATCACAGAATCGTCAAGCTTGAAAAAGACCTTGAAGATCATCCAGTCCAACCATTAACCTAACATTGACAGTTCTCAACTACACCAGATCCCTAAGTGCTATGTCGACCCTACTCTTAAACACCTCCAGGGTTAACAGCAACAAATACAAATAATAAAGCACTAACCCAACTAAAGAGGAAAACTTAAATGTCCATTCAATTGACTTTAATTCAAGCAGAGGATAAAAAAACAAGACTGTCCTTAACTTTATCAATTTATTTATTTATTTGACAAGAAAGAGCAAGGAAGAAAAATGTAAAAAGGTTAAAGAAGGTGGAAACATGGCACTTTGTAAAACCCCAAGTCTACTAGTGGAAGTACAAAGACAAAATACTTTTAGCTCTGCTACTTCAGTGACTGTTATATTGTGTATGTTATTTGAAAGCAACTTAGGACCTTAGAATACAAAGCTAGAAAAGCTCTAACACTGACTAGTCCTAGATGTGGCAAAATTATTATTGACGTCTTGCAACCACAAGTTCAGTCAGGCCAGGCACTAATGAATACATACGCTGTAGGTACATATCACGTGTGAATTCAGAACTTCTGCATTAAAAAAACCTCACTGATTCCTGCCCTGTGAGCTGAGAGAGGAAGGTCTTGGCAGTCAGCCAGCCCTGCAAACCAAACTTCTGCGAGTGATGGACACAAACTCAAAGGATCCCTCCTTTTGGCAGTAGAGGGCAGTACCAGACACAGTTACAAATTCACAACACTACAAGCTACAGACTAAAATCGAGGGCCTGTGTTTAGATTTCAGGGGCTTACCTTCTCTAGTGGACAGTGCGTGCTGTCTCTGAGAAACGGTAGTAAGTTTGGACGATCGTATTCAGCATAAAGGCTGATCTGTTTCTCATGATATCGTTGGCCTTTATGGTGGTCTCTTTTGAAAAGCTTGTGCAAATACTAGGAATCAAAAAAAGAGAATCAGAACTCAAACCCACTTATACAATATTATTCATTCTCCACTAATAAAAAACTTCTCCTGATTTCCTCAGGAATGTGCTAACACATACTAAAAGGCACAGAGATTAAATCCTGTTACAAAAGACTATTTTTTCTGAAATACCCTCATCACAGCAATCTCCAAAACCAGATCTGTAAAACAGGTTTTCAGACAATTAAGTAACTGTCCTTTAACCTTCAAGGAAAACTACTGGATTTTGAATTTTATGGAAAACTTTGGAGGAATATATCAAATTAAACATTTCCATTATCTAGATATACTTGACCATTACAGATAACTATAGATCAAGTTTTTACCACGTAAAATGTTTTAACCAAAGCACCTTGAAGGATAGGTACTGTGGCAAAGCTCCTTCCTCCCTAGATGAGCACAGAAAAGCCTTGAGAATAATCACAAGGGTCACTTTTATTCAAAGTGAAGTAGGCTTCACACTTTGAAACTGATGCATCCCTTCCATAAACTGATAGTCAGTCAGTCAGTCATCTTTGCAAAGCTCTTGGGCTGCGGATTGCACACTTCACACAGCTGCTTCCTATAATCAGATCTCTAACACATAAACCTGTTCTCCACCAGATCGATGCCCTGAGCCCCACCTGTACACAACAGTAAGTTAAACTTCCCTCCCTAATACAGCCCAAGTCCACGGTTACACGTTACATACTCCACTGACAGCACGTTCAAACCAAAGGTGCTTTTGGAATAGCAATGTGGAGCCACAGCCTTACAGTGATATTGTAATTCTGCACAAACAAGAACAATCCTGCAGCATATGGAAGTTACAGCACTAGAAAGACAAGCAGTTCACTGGTCTCTGTGGATCAGCAAAACGTGCTTTAGAGTTGCACCCACCAGCCAACCCCATTTTTGTGTAGGAAAAGAGGAGGGATACAAGCAAGAAGCAATTGACCAGAGAAGACAAGTGTCTGCAATGCCATAAGGAGTATTTCACAGTATGTTAACAAGTAAGCAGTATGTTATAAAGCTCTCACAGGTACACATTTAAAAATTATTTTAACACTGTAAAAATGCTATAGCCATGTTAAAAAATGGATTAGCAAAAGTAGCCACTTTGGCTCTGATGCTTTATGACATTTCGGTGTCGTGCACTTTGACGGGATCACCACATCTGTAAAAGATATGCCCAGCAAAGAGTTTATTCAGCTCAACTTGAAACCAACAGAATATAGAAGTATTTACCACGTGCTGTAGCTCAGGCCTGTTTTCTAATTCTTCAACGACTCTGTCAATCTGAAAGAAAACAAGTAAAACCCAACAGATTAGCAAACGTGTGATGAATATCACATTTACAGGACTGAAAGAAGGATGGATAATACAAGCAAGCATTAGACTGCCATGCCATGAACTTGTTATACTCACAGAAATTTTATCTTCGTTATCCAAAAGCATGTCTACTGCTTTCTACAGTAAAGAAAGAGAACCCAGTTAAGGAACAGGTACACACATTTTCCTCTCACTCTATATATTATTACACTTGTTCACTGATGGGTATCAGATGGATATTGCAGACCTACTCTTTTCAGCAACAGTAATTCAGAGAGCAGTTTGCATAACATCAGCATTCCCCAACAGCACAGCATTGCAAGAGAACATATCATGTATCCTTCCAGAATAGTTCTCCTAAATTTCCACACTAATTGCAATCAATACTGTGCACTTACATTGCAGGTGAAGCATGCCCATTGAATCATGGGCCACAGAAGGCCACTACCAAATGTGCAGACTATTTGTCCCGTTGCAAAAGGGAACTGGAGGGTGATGGCTCTATAAGAAATACACGACTCAACTTGCCTTCCAGCTGGATTCCTCCAAACTGTCTGCACACCAATACCATAACACAAGCAGACAAGACCATCCATGTATGCAGAGTGGCCACCAGGATTCCAGTTCTGCTTCCTCTTACAAGAGCAAATTTTGCTTCACATTCAAAAAATACAAAACCACAGATCCCTAATATGGTTTACTTTACTTAATAAAAAAGAATTTTTTTTTTAAAAACTCTTTTTTTCCCCCATGCAGTTTAGAATGGGCATATCAAAGATTATCATCTTTGGTACAGATGGCTCCATATTTTATCCCCAGTGTTTAAACAACCACTAAACTGAAAAAAGAGCAGATCTACTTGGTTTCCCCTCAAGGATCATACCAAAACTCATTTGCTGAGGTTTTGTAGTCAGCTAGGAAGAAAGAAGATTGAATTCAGCACAAAATGCACACTTCTTGATTTTTGGAATTTAGGTTAATAACCTTGCAAACTTTGAGAAGCAGATTAATTGACTGCAGTGAAAGAAAAGTGGCAAGTACATTTAACACATGCCTCACAATACATTCACTGCCTCCTTTCTTTGGCTTATTAATAGCATTATTTGGTTAGAAATGCAGAAGGAATGTCATGAAAGTCTACTTGAGAATCACAACAATGATCTTGGATCTGGCACTCTTTTCACTGTGAGTGATACTCAAACGGAAATACAAAGGAAAAAATCATCCTTGGGTCAATTATTTTGTGGTCTAGGCAAACATCATCTTCCTTACCTCTGCATGTATCCAGACACAGCAAATGCACTCTGCCTCAACACTATCTTTAGCTCATTTATTTTTAATCTGTTAAAATATCTCTAGTGGAAAGTGAATATAAAATCATTAAGATCACCATACCTCTGAATCAAAATCCATGAGTAGAACAATTTTGTCTCTGATAGAGCTGAAAAGATTGTGCTTGTGGATCAACTGGAAGACATCTTTGTGCCTCAGAGTTAGGTAAATTTCTAGGGCTCTGCCATAGCGCTGGTCATAAGTATATCTGATAAAAAACAACGTTATAACCACCTGATCTTACATATCTAAGTGTAGGAAAATCACCTGTGAGGGAAAATATAAATATACTCTAGGATGTAAAGCTTGTTAGGATGGTACTTGATGTGGTAAGTATCTAAATAGTTGCTGTGATTAATTTTAGTTTAAGGGAAAGAAAGCACTGGGCAAGTTTAATTTCAACTCTGTTTATACTAGCCACCACATTTGTGTTCTGACCTGTGGTTCTCTACATTTTCATCTTCCCATTTTCAAACCACAGGGGAAGTCACACAAAACGCTAGCTTTTCTATTTTTGGAAACTAATTGGAACTCTCTTCAGAGCTAAAAACATTGTTGTCTTAAAACTTTGGGACAGACCGTAACATAGCAATAGACAGTAGCTCTGCTTTCTTCAAAGAATGAAAAGAACTTAACATGGGAATCAGGCTGAGGAAACCAAAGAGCTTTATCCCTGTATGAAGTAGCCTAGAGGCAGATCAGTTTTGGCACATTTTCCAGTCACATATTTCCAGCCACACAGTAAAACTAAATATACTATTTTTGAAATAGTGGGGGAAAAATACCATTTTATTTTCCTGTGGGTAATTCTGAAACGCACACTTCACAAAAGAAGCTTCCTCTTACAGCATAAAGAGGAATGCTAGCTATTTGCTTTGGAAAAAAGGAGTAGCAAATCCAATCTTATACTAAACTCTTTGCTTGCATACTCAGTGTATACTTTGTAAGGAAGGGAAAAGAACTGATAAGCTGTGCAATCAGTAGGGAGGAGAAAAAGCCGATATTCTGTAGAATGCAGCAAAGCAGATATTTCTGTTAAGAGAGTTAGGCAAATATTTATAAACTATAGTACACTATTTCAAGCTTACTTTTCGTAACAGGAGTTTAAAATTGTACTCACAATTCTGCAAGTGTTCGTAGCAAAGTCCTGTTCTGTGGATCTTTCTTCAGGTGATCCACTACAGCTTGAACTATGATTGTGTTGTTGTAGAGATCTCCAGGCCACTCTTTTATCAGGGTTGCAAACCCCTAAAAGTATAAGAGATTGTAACAGAAATAGAAAGAACTGCCTAAGGAACATTTCAAGACATCAAAGCTTCAGCTAGGACTCAGAGATGATACCTGCTGTGCTTCACCTCTAAGCCACTTTTACGTGCCCACAGACACGCACAGTGCAGAACGCAGATTTTCCTTCTTAGGGCAATGTTATTAAGATTCATGAAGCTGAGTCTTTTTCAGGTGCTGTAGGCTTTGTGCAGCACCTCAACCACTTATGTTACATTAAACAAACTAAAAATAACTCTTTATAAAAAGATAATCAATCTCACAGTATTTGCACACTCTGAAGAACATTTTACTTAGTCTTTTAAAAACAAAACCAAAATTCATCTTTCTAATCTTTTCATTATTGTGGAACTGTCCATTGATAAACTGTTTGAATACAACAGAGAATTTGCTGTTAGGATTCTACATTGCTGAGGGTGTTTGGCTGGCAATAACGATTACTTGTGGACACGTAAGGCTGCAAGTACCTCATAGTCACTCTCCAAAAACTCATGTAGGACCATTTCGTAGATCAGAGGTTTCAAAACTGGATCCCGTCTGGGCAAGTAACGACTAATTGCCTATAGGAAGAAGGAGAACAAAGTGTCAGAAGGGAAATGACATATAACATCCTGGTACACTGATGATAGAAAAAAAGAATTGTTGTGAAACAAAAAAACCCCAAAGTTATAGGCAAAACATGGCTCTTGGTAAACATCGGAAGTGCTGTATACTGACATTTGTAAGCAGTATCCTGAAGTTATTTACTTTAGGATTGCATACATTGGAATTGTATTACTTATCTGAAAGCATTTTCATTAGGAAGATAGGTGGTAAGACAGTAGTTAGAATGGGAGAATCAGCCACTGCACTTAGAGAAGTCTGAATATTTACTGCTAGTCATTTAGAAAATAAAACACATTAAAGAACCCTCAAAAGAAGAAGTTTTCAAAATCCATTTTGTCCAGTCTTGGTCTTATATCTTGTAAAAAGGTATAAGCATTCATTAGATGAAAAATGTGTACTTTTGATTTATGACTTACTGAGAGGTCACTACATTTTATGAAAAGTTCTGTTTTGCTAGCTATTTTTACATACCCAGATGAAAACTAATTTGAGAATACATCTCTCCATGGAAAAGGTGAAGGTGTGTGATCTGTTGCTCTACAGGAGGTATTAAGGAACTGCATTCTGGCAGGCAGGAGAAGAGAACCTGCCAGAATGAATCAGCTCATACCCTGGAATTTCAGCACAGCATCTTATTAGCACTATTATTCCATGCAACTAGAGGCCAAGGTTGGTACCACCTGCCAAAATAAACCCTATTGCTACCAGCTGTGTTGGGACTTTGGGGTTTGTAGCTGAAGGTCCAACACTGATGAAATTCCTCCAAACACTCAGAGATGTTGCTTGTTGCCCACTAATGGCACATGGTGCAGTACCGTTTTATTACTGAAGCTGCTTGTACAAAGCAGGAGAAATAACATCTCACTACGTTTATTTTCTGCAGTTTTACAGACAGCAATTCACAAAAAATTCTCCTAGTATTTAAACCAAAACAATTGCCTAAATTACATACTTCATTAAAGTCTTCCATCCGTAGGTGAAAAAGGAGGTAAAAATGAAAGACCAATAAAAAAAAGCATTGTTAATAGCTTTGCAAAAATTAAAAGTTCATTGCTCACAGGAGACCTCTTCTCTCCCCACGCTTTGAGCTTGACCAGTCTTTGCAACGTAGCACGCTGCCAACATCAGCTCCCACCATCTGTCACAGAATTTAATAGCTAACTCAGGGCACGGTCTTGCCAGCTGCCCTGGGGAATCATATTCCTGACCCCCTCATAAAAAAGCCTCTTCCGACCATAAAGAAAGCAAGCAGGACATCAGCTGGAGACTCGAAGGCAGAGGACATTCTCCAACGGCTGTTTTCATTCCCACTTTCTACCTTCCTGCTACCTCCTCAACGACCAGCCCTGCCCGCCAGGCTTTGCTGCAGCTCTTGGCTGCGGTTCGGCTGCACAGCGAGGTGCTGAGCAGTGCAGCTGCCTCGTTGCATGGGGGCCAGGCTGCCTCGGGAAGGAAATCTCTCCCGCCCCATGTCCCACTGCTTTGAAGGAGAAGCACAACCACCTCCTGCAGTTTGGCCCCTGTACTCAGCAAAGACTGAGAAGCATCCAAGTTATTTTTAAGCCTAGGCACAAAGGTGAACTAAGACCCATGTTGGAGGTTACAAACCCTTCCTGGTTTATTTTTAAGCAGTCATTAAGGAGCGAGGTCAGACAGAAAAGCTCCAGAATCAGGATGCCTTAGTATCAATTCCTGAATCACGTGGTGAAACTGACTGTAAATAAAAAAAGGATACTATACACAAATATATTTTCTTCCTTAGTTTCTTCTTAAGACCTGCTTTCAGACTTTTGATCAAATGGTATAACGACAGGGGATACACAAGAAAGCCCATATAAAAGTTGACATGAGATAGCCTAAAACATCTCGCCAATAAGACCAAACCACAATTATTTACTCCTCAGAGGACACCTATGAGATGAAAGAGGCTGTCTGGATAATGCTGCTCTATGCTTATGCCCACCACAGTCACATGAAGTCTTTCACGTGTCCTCTAGACAACGTTTTGGTCATTAAAACATTGCTGCCACTAGCTGATCATCCTGCACCCCTGCTGAAAGTCACTGCTGTCACAGCAGAGTCAACAGAATGGAGCATATCCCTCATGCCACAACGGCCAATGCTCACAGAGTTTGGCATTTTCCTTCACATCCACCTTTGTTAGCTGTTTGAGCCGAGACATTGGATTTTACACTGAAATGATGCGAGCACAAGCACGTAACTCCAGCAAGCCACCGCTGCTGGAGGAGGAAAGGAGCTGAGCATTGCAAGGCTCTAAAATCTTGAAATTGCCATAACAAGGTTTGCTAGGGGACATTCACTGAAGACACGAGAGACATCAAGATACCAAAATGCAGCCTCTGGTAGCCAAACAGGACCTTTTAGTACTGAACACAAAAACCCCCTAGACCCATGGCAAACAAACAAGACACTCACCCCACAGGCTTTGACATTGGGGTATCACTAATTAGTCCCTCTGCAGGAACGAAAGTTTAAACCTTTAGTTTTACTGCCACCTTAGTTATTAGCAAATCGTGTTAGATGGGAAATGTCAGATTTCAGGCAGCCACTTATATACAGTGCATATTATCTGAGACAATTCCATTTTGAAACACACTTTGTCTCCAAATCTCAAATAGAGTCTCCTCATCAAGGCTTAAAGCCATTATAGCCCAGTTACACTATCGTGTTTGATACCTGCTGGTTGAATAAATAAGTAAAAATTCCAAATAGCATACAAGTGACCCCACGCATAACAAGAACTGCTTCATTTAGATCTGGCTTAACTTAGTTCAACCATTATGATATTCAGGTATTTTTGGGAACTTGGGAAAAGTTATGTGTGGTTGAAATAATAGTAAAATAAGAAAGGTATCTTCTAGAACTGCAGTTTGAAGCTGAATAATGTAACGGACTGCATCTTATGTTTTTCTAAGCCCACTTTCAAAGGGATGAAAACAACCAACTGTTTAGAAAGGCAGTAATTTAGCAGAGATGTTTTTGCAGCAAACCTGCAAATATTTTTATATTTTACAGTCTGCTGGATGACATAAGTGGAGACAAGAAAAACATCCATTCCAGGCACTTGCATCTAAAAACCAAAATAAACCCAAAAGGACTAAGAAGCAGTATATCAAAATTTCACCTGTACCTGCACTCAGGTCCTTTATTGGATTGAAATAGAGACAGAAACATGAGATTTCATCTTCCAAGGTGGCAAAGTGTGCACCGAACCACTAAGAACTCATACAAAAGGCAAGGCTGTTCTTGCACTGGAGTGGCTCTAAAACAAAAGCCAGACATTTCTGAAAACCGTAACACTGAAACACTTTCGCTCTTTGAACAGAATTAAACAGCTCAAAACCAGCAAGGGACTGCATGCTGTGAGATCTTAATAATATGTCCTTTTAGGCTCATTGAGTTTGAATAGGAAGACATAAAATTCAGAAATAAACGTACACGTGTTACCAAAGGGAGTGTGCATAATGTTTTCTACTGGTTTGGCAGTGACAGCGCTATAGCCTTATGTCCTGGGCAATTTATTAACTGAGAATCTCACATTAAATGTGTACTGTTATGGTAGCTGGCTTGCGACCAGGAAAAACACAAGACAGGGCAGACTGCTCCTCTTTCTTGCTACCATTTCTAGCCCACAGCGTGAGTTTTCCCTGTTACTTTGCAACTTAACTATTCTTTGACACTTAAAACTGTGACTCTGTTGCAAGGGACTTGGATTTTCAGGAAAGGCTGGCACCCACAGAGGTTATTTTCCTTAAGAGTTGGGGTAGGATTTTTCAGGACATACTGGAAGGGAGCGAAAACTAAATAGGAAAGATGTATTTAACTGTGAGCATCTTTGCATGTAAAGGCCTTGGGGATGTCTTTTACTTGGGGGTTGTCAACAAGTTAAAAATAGGTAGCTGAGTACCAGATGTGCTACACCTCCAACCCCGTTTTGAGGCTTGTTAACGTACACATGTCAACCTGAGAGACAACTGTACAGCTAGAGATCTGGGGCAGGAATTTCAAGGGCAGTGTTGTATCCTGCTACCGCACTAGGGCCATTAAACACAATGCTTAGATAGTTGGTCAAAACATACGAGAAATACAGCATGCCAATTACTTGAGTACAGAGAGAGAAATTAAGTTACCTTAAGCTGACCTATTTCTTTAAACTTGTAAACTTCAAATTCCCAGAGTTCTGTGTTTTTGCCAAGAATTTTCTGGCACTTTCTGGAAGGAAGATGAACGGGGAGAGAATAAAAGTAGGTACATTGAATAATACAAGTGTGACAGCATTACTGCAAGGATTCATTTCTTTTTCCTATCAAGACAGTTTTGAAGCTGACTTATTTTGGAAACCACTGCTTCAAGCAGAGTATGCCAAGTACTCCTCCTTTCAGATCTTACAATGTTGTTGCATCCAAAAGGACTTAACTCCTTACTATGCATTCACCCTTATTGATTAGGGCCATATTACCTTTATGAGTGAAGTTTTTAAACCTCAGCTGAGAGAAATTGAGCACTTAAAAAGATATGCTTATGCTTACACATACATGAAAACACAAATCTTAGGTAATTTCTGATCCTTACTTTAGATACCCATATTTGGCACTTCTGTTTACACTCATCTAACCACAAATTATTTTCTGATGGTCTTACATGTAATGACACACTAATAAATTTAGATTATCAACATCCAAAGAAAACCTCCGTTTTGAAAATCTAGTGTGACTTTGACAAATCGATGCTGACTTTCCAAAATATACATGTCCCAAATCTAGTTAAACTTTAGAAAGTTTACAGTAACTTTTGGGTCACTATAGGCAAGAAAATATACAGCACAGTAATACATCTGTATGTTTTCGAAACTTCAGAAACTCTAGAACAATAGAAAAAAATCAACATCACAAAATACTTCAGAACCAATAATTTGGTTTTGCTTTCACCCCCCACACAGACACACTTTAGCCAGCAAAGAAAATCTTTAATAATAAGTTACCGAGCTGCCAGGTCATACTCTCCTTTCTCCACTAGGTGATTTATATAGGCTAAGCCAATGTCCTAAAGGAAATAAAAATAAAGAATTAGTTATAAAAGTTTGGAAGTCAACTACTTGGCTGTCACAATAACTATCATTCCAGCTGTATGCACTGCTGTTAATTCAAGCACCAGGCCCTAAGTGGATACTCTGAGTTCTCCTTTAGATGTAGGGCCCACAGAACAGACAACACAAAATACCTGTGTAAACCACTCCTGGGGTCAAATTAAGATGCTCTTTTAAATAATTCTCATAACCTCATTGACACTGAGAAGACTGTGTCACCTCTACATATTAAGGATTATTCAAAACACATAGCTGATCATTCAGTGCTTGCATTAGTTATCTCAAAAAGAAAACCACCAGCCACTGTATGAGACACTTTCTTTGTCAGCACAGTTTGCAAGGGGGAGAATATAAATCCTAGTGCTGCTCCATGAAGTAAAGGAATTACTGAGAATTTAGCAAGATTTTTACATATTATTACACATTAAATTCCCCTTCCCAAGAGTTTATCACACAGGGCAGCTGTAAAATTTTTCTGGTAGGTGTTTGAAATATTAAAATTTTGGCGAAACAGCCATGCCTTCTGCTATAATCTCAACACTGATGTCAAGGTCAACACAGTCCAGTGTACCCACTGCATAAAGTAACATCACTAAAAGCACGTTGTTTCCAGGAAAAAGAAAAAAAAAAAAAGAAAAAAGAAAAAAAGAAAAAAAAAAGAAAAGAAAAAGAGATGTGTACAATGAAAAAGTCCTTGTTTCCTATAACAATAAACATTTTGGTCTTCTGAGGCATAATATAAATTTTTTGATCAAGCACAGTACTCAGCAGACTAGAATATGAACAGAGGTATCTAACAACTTCAATTGGTCAATCTGCTACAAAGTTTTTTAAAAAAAAAAAAAAAGGCATGCACATACACCAGATTTTAGGATTTCATTCCACAATAAGAACCACGTTTGTATTTTCAACTTCACCATTCTCAAGAATGAAGATTTCTGGCAGCCTTTTTCTCCTGTGGGCCAGTTCCCCAGTGAGCAGAGAAGGCAGTATAAGGAAAAAAGCTGTAGATGTGTGATGGTTTAGGGCCCTTGCATTCTGCTCAAGAGGTGCAGAGGGGCAGTGATCATTACTGCAACCTCAAAAATCCCCAAGACCATCAGACTTGTCAGGTGGTGTGAGTGTGGTGTCATCGATCAATGCTGAGCAGTGAGAGCATGAGTTGTTTTAAATCCCTGTATCACTAATCCTTTACTTAGGCCTTGATGTCAACATTTTTCCCCATCAGATTCTGTGGGTTTTGCATTAGACACCAAACACTCAACAATTCTGCTTGTATATACCCACACTGAATTTCATCCTAGTGGAACAAATTTCTGCAAACCAAAAGCTTTTTTTTTACCCCTCTCCCCCTCTAATGTATTGGCAGGACCTCCTTTAACAATACTTTACATCTTTTGCAAGGGTCACAAAGCAGTTAAATCCTACAAACTCTGTGAAAGGTTATGGCATGCCATTAGGTCTTGATTCAACTTCTGGACAACACAAGAAGAAAAGAATTTTTAAGACATACGGATATACAGTGTGCATATTATAGCAGTAATCTGGCTAAAAATTAAGCACATCTTCTAACGCTTTGTACTTAAATAGAGACTTCCATTTAAAGAAGCAGCGGTATTAATGAAACACCAATGTGTTCACACTGAGGTCAATTTAAACAAACAAAAAAAGAGCTAAAATTAGTGATGCTTTTGTGGTTATTACACTTCTCTCCTGCCCCCTTTTGTCTTAAACATCGATACCCTTTGTTGCTCTGTGAAGGGACTTGTAAACATGGGAAATAACTATACAGGAGAAAAGGAGCTTAACTATGTAAAATTATGAGAATTGCAAAGCACATGAGAGAAGTAGATGTGAAACTGTAACTGAATTTCAATAGCATTTAAAAGGTCTTCCAATTGCACCTTCTAAACTCCTGCCAAAACCCTCTCACATGTACAAGGTAAAAGTTAAAGAGAAATGTGTCATCCCCCACCCAATCTCTAATATTACAATTCTGTGTGTTACTTGAAACAACGGCAAATTTAATACAAATGTAAAAGCAAACAAAACCTCCATCAGCAATCAGAGAAGTGGAATTCTCTTCTTTTTAATGGCAATAGCACCTTCATAAAATCCAGATCCTTTTGTGTTTCACATACTAACATTCCTGTTCTGCAGCTGAAACCAAGAAATCGAATGCTAGTTGGAGTATGCCTAACAGCTATTGTCTGGTGCGATACAGAACAGGAAATGTATTTGTAGCATCTCACAGCATTCTAAGAGAAATCAGATATTTTGTTTTGAATAGCAGTTTTGAGACTTACCAAAATCTTGTGCTTTTTTATGGTTTTCTGACTGATCTCAGCTGCCATCAAAGCTTCCTATGTTCAAAAAGTAGAAAACAGAGATACTAGCCAAATACACAAACTTTCAATACAGAAAGCTCTAGAACTGCATAAATAAACTATTTTTCAGAGCAGGGTGTTTGAAGCACTAGAATTTTTAATGCCATGGTTGGATGAACAGCTTTGAATTCATACTCAAACAGAAGCAGTCAACCAAAGAGAAAACTACTTTTGTTTCCATCTGGGTTCACTCCACATTACTGTATTAGGATCAAATTGCAAGATTACAACGAAACAGACAATGCAATCACATTGGATCATTTTCAAATGAGAACCCTTCACTACGAAAACCTATGAAAAAAATCATCAGGAAAGGGAGTGAGGGAAGGCTACCTTTCACTTCGCCAGCCCTAAAGTCTTCTCCAGTCAGACTGATTTATATTTAAATGTCATTTGCTGTTCTTCTACTTCTTTCAAATGTACAGAAACAAGGCTAACACTTTTACAAACAACATGAAACCTTTAACATACATCATAACACACAAGCTATCTACTACCTTGAATGGCTTTCATAAAGGCACATGCACAGCTGTCACTTGCAAATTACTGGAGTCTTCAGGGACCAAATACTGCGATTTACATAAACTGCAAAACTGCACTCATCGTATGAGTTTGCTATTCAGATGCAAAAGCATCCACAAGGATTTAAACAAATCTGCATAAGGAATGTCATGATTACATTAACAAAAGGAATATGTGCCAAATGTCTTTCCCATTTTTTTTTTCTTATTATGGGCATCCAACGAGTAACACATAAATAAGAATTTGCAAGTTACTTTATGCATTGTAACAACTGTTCTAAGCCATTAACTGCTGGACATCAGAATCCAGAACACTGGGCGCATGTTGATATTGTCTGTAAGAATTTATTATCATTGTTTTAAGTGTTTAGATATACATGCTTAAACACACTGACATTTATGCAACCAAATACCGAGCTGCTTTTTTCCAAAGAAGCTGTATATCCTTATTTTTAATATTGGCTCTGTTTTTTGTGACTAATGCTACTTTCACCACGAATACCTACAGTTCAAGCCTGTATTATTTTACTTTTAAAAGCTTCAACACCGAAGGTAAGTAATGTGGAGCAATGCACAATACCCTAACACAACCCTTTTGTTCTACAATACCCTAACACAACCCTTTTGTTCTATAGTGGAAGTCATATAGAATGGGAAAAATCTAATATCGTCCACCAAGTCCACTTCCCTTCCCTCTTTAATTGGGATAGATCTAGAAAAATATCCACGTAGCTCATTAGTTAACTGTTCTGCTGCTTTAAAGCCAAAACGCAGCTTTAATAATTTTCAGTGACAGCTAATACATTTCATATCTGATGCTGAAAGCCGTATTCACAGCATCTAATTCAGCTACCTCACTTGGGTGCAATTCAGATGAGTTGTTTCAGTAGGAAGACTAACTCTCCAGAGAGATGGAGAGATGTATAGTCAACTGCTACGCTTTACAAGCATTTAGTCAATGACTGTAGGAACAGAAACTATCCAATCCGAACGACTTAGCAAAGTTCATCATCCCACTCCAATTTCCAAACCAGGAAACCCTGAAGGAAAGAATGTTGTAAAAATTACTTCGTATTTCTTCTTTTCAAGAAGCCAGTCAATGTGGTCATCTTGGTCCCGCTCTTTAGCCACAACCACATCTCTTGGGCTGATGATATAAAAGAGTGATTCACCTTCCGAATACTCTGCAAATGCATACACAGTTTTATTATTATTATATTTTCCTTAAGTAAAGCCCTGCTTTTTAGTACACCCTTGAGGGGAATTTTAAAAAAGGAGATGCAAGGAAGATAGCAAGGCTACTCCTGCAGAACATGCCTGTTTGGGAAGCTGTATTCTCCAATAAATTAAAACTGGTTTAAATGGCAAAATATCTTTCAAAAAAATCACTACAGCTTATTGCAAATTCTGATTCATCCACTATGTGTAAACTTTATGATGGTTTAGAACACATTATTATACTTTTAGAGGACTATTACACTACACAGCCTGCAATAAACTTATCCTCCCCATCAAGGTCAAGGCCATCAAAAGCATAAATGATAGATGCCATAACCCCTGGGGACACAGCACATCATTACAGCGATGCATTTGCAATGTGATAAGTTAAGGTTATATGTATAATGCAGTTGCTTATACCATAAGCCTTTATTTTTGAGTAAGCTCAAAGTAAAAATGTACTTAAAGGTAAAATCAAACACAGAAGATGACTGCTCAGAATAGTTATTATTTCCACAGAACCCATGAAGAAACACCATCAATATTTTGTAGGTACAGGAAAGAAAACCATCCCCCATCCCTCATCTGTATCTATACACGCATACAAATACACTCCTGAGCTGATAAGCAATTCATAAAATAATGCTTGTTTTAAAGCCATCCAAAAAATTTAGACTTGTCAGATCAACTAGAATATTCATTAAGCATAAAAGTACAACTGTGGACATGAATGTTCTGCTTAGGGACAGGTATAACGAAATCCCAATTCTATTGATAGCAGCAGAGATGTTTTGGACATCAGGAGGAGATATACTGTATTTCTAGTGGCTTAAGGGCATTGATGTGCACAAAGAGGCCTGCCAAGCCTATGATTTGAAGCATGCTGCCAGAGAAGATGCTTAAAAAACAGATTCATGGATTTTAAAAGCCAGAAGGAATGTTTCTGTATAACACAGGCTATATAATCTTCACCAAGGAATTCTGCATCAGCTTTGCCGTTTGTCTTACTGAACTACAACACATATATCTGAAAACCATCCCATCGTATCTAAAAGACCCTGGTATATATTGTGCCAGGGCTTCATCTCCCTGCCTGTTACATAATTAAACCTATCTTCTAGGCTGAACTTGCCAAAATCCAGTTTCTATTCATTACATTTTACCATTCTGGGGTCTGTTACACACCGAGAGCTTTGTCAGTACAGGAAAGCTAAGTATCAGTGTGCTCCTTTTAAGTTGATCCAGGTGCATCTTGCTGTTGAAACATCATTTATTCCATCTTTGTCTCTAAAGCAGCTTTTCCAGACACTGTACCACTCATTTCACTATTCCAGAAGTCTTTGCATCCAAAGAGACACAAGAGCTCCTAGAGATCAATGTTGAATACATCTCCATCAAAGATACTGCCTTCCATGATACTGGACATTACATGAGCTCCGTATTTCTGCCCTCCCCAGTACATCTGACTTAATAGATGGCACTACAAATCATGATGTTTAAATATGCACGTTTGTTTTCTTTCATGTGACTGCTTCTTGTGGATTTACACTTCACACTTCAGTGTCATAAGCAGTTACAGACAGTTATTCAAAAAGATGACATAAAAATGAAAAAGAAGGCTGAGTCCTCTCAAATCAAATCTTTTTTAACCAAGTTAGGAAAATAAACCAAAACAATATTAAGAACACCTACCTAAATGATAATCTCTACATTCATTTTCCTGAAATCCTCGTACTGTTAGTGCATCAGAAGAGATCTCTTCACAGGACTCAGGTAGGGGTTGCACAATATCCAGTCTAGGCCTTGCACAGCACTCCACTTCCTAGAAAAACGCCATCATCTTAGTTGCATCCTACATGATTTACCTTAGTCATGTCTGTTGATGGTCATCTACAAACAAGGCTGAAATTCAACAGCTGCAAACATCCCCAAAGGTCCAGTACTTTGCACTGGGTACCCAGCTGCAAACCATACACGTTGCAAAGCTGTGCTCCACTGTAATTGCATCTGAACCACAAAGGAAAGTTATTCCTACTCTTGGCTAGCTTCCCTTAAACAGGTCAGTGCAGAGAAGGAGGTTTAGACAAGACAGAGGTCTAACCCTACCCCTGAGTTTGCTCGCTGTTTTTCTGCTCTTAGTCACAGAAGTTTTCAGGACTATCAGAGATGATAATCAACCACTGCATTCAACGAGCAACAATTTAAGACACATTCTCAACTGGGTTCAGGCCCTGAAGGACAAACTTCTATGAATCAGTGATATTCTGGTACCAAGATGAACTGAGGGTTTTTTTAGCTGGTGTTTGAGTTTGCACTTTTAAGCACCCAGCAGCAGTAGGGAAAGAATTAACCTAAGAATAATCTAAAACATTTGCTGTGCTAATGATCTTACAGTAACAGAAACTTTCAAGAGCAGTGTAGGTGTTTATGGTCAGACATCATGGATTTTCATCTTCTATCCAAGAGAAACCTCTGTCTTCAACTAGCTGTATTTTTAATCAAGCCAAGGTCCACGACAATCCATTATTTTCTACCTCTGGTTGTGAATTATAACAAAACACAGAATGAAAGAGCAAGGAGACATACAATGTGGATTTACACAGCTCTAGCCTAGCCATTTGGCAGCAGCACCACTTGGGGCTTTTCTCAATTTAACTATTCCAGTGCAAGTGGGGAGAAAAAAAAAAAAAGCAAGCCACGAGTTCAATTCTGATCCAATTTGTAACATGCAGGAAGCTGTCATTTGAAAGCTGTGAAATCAAGTGTAGGAATAACTGTGTTCCTCACAACCCAACAGCATTTGTAGCGAGCAGCACTTCTGCTAAAAGCTCAGGCAGCTCGTGCTCATGGAGCCAAGGCGCTAACAGAGGGTTTCCCACCACACCAGGGCACAGACATGGTGTCAGGGAGGAGAGGACTTTTACTTCCTTGCTAGGGTTACCCAGAGCACTGAGAAGTTTATCAAAGTCCAGCATTCAGAGTTTGTTTAAAAGGCTAATTAAAAGCAAATACATGAAAAAAATCTTTCCTATGTTCTATTACCATTATATCACCTGAAATTCTCTTTTTATCTTTCCTTCCTGAAGCAGTTAGAGTGACTTTAACCTTTATCAGTCACTACCTCCTTTACACTAGCTTCTTTCCCACGCTGCTACTTCATTAACAGCAGCTTCCCAATTTCCTTGCTCCCTAGCACTTCAACACACCTTTTCCTCCCCCTTCCTTATCCCATTTGTTTGCCTCCTTTTCTTTTATCGACTCTCCCGCACTAGACGACTACTGTACTGGCTCTCTTGGGAAACACTGCTGTAACATTATTTTTCTCCTTAATATAAATAAAGAAATAATAATCTGACATCCTGCAGCAGAGCTAGAAGCTAACCCTATTGATTTCAGCAGGCTCGAGCATTTGTTTGAACCTACAGCATTTCATTGCCTAGCAACTTGTGCACCCAGTTGCTTAAGGTTACTATGGTGATGGTTGTCTAATGCAGACGTACTATCAAAGAGATGATCAAGAGCATCTGCCATTCTCACACCACAACTTCAAGGATTTCCTCCACTGCCTCGTCTTTTATTTGGCAATATGAAATAAATGTCGGAGA